>NC_136432.1:198085703-198565703 GCF_052849685.1 Lactuca virosa
TTATATGCCAAGGGGACAGTGGGAGGCAAATTGACCTTGAAGAGCTTCAAGAGTCAAGCGGTGAAGGAACCTTAAACACTAGCAATCAACCCGAGGAGGAAACTCCTGTTGAACCTATTGACGAAGATGTACCTCTGAGGCGTTCCACCAGAGTTAGGACTGCATCTAAGTTTTATTATGGTTTCCATATTACTACAAAAGGTGATACATTTATCAATTATAGTACATTGGTGAATTTGGATGAGCCTAATAACTACAAGGAAGCCATGGCAGGCCCTGAGTCGGCTAAATGGAAAGAGGCTATGGATAGTGAGATTCAGTCCATGTATGACAATCAAGTTTCGAACTTGGTTGACAATGAACCGGGTCGAAAGACAGTCAGGTGCAAATGGATCTTCAAGAAGAAGATCGGCATGGATGGAAAAATACACATATATAAGGCGCAACTGGTTGCAAAGAGCTTTACTCAAACTCAGGGAGTTGACTATGATGAGACCTTCTCACCAGTAGCGAAGATCAAATCTATAAGGGTTATGTTGGCCATAGCTGCATTTCATGACTATGAAATATGGCAGATGGATGTCAAAACCGCTTTCCTTAACGGAAAGTTGGCTGAAGATGTTTACATGAGTCAGCCAGAGGGTTTTGTCAATGCAAGATACCCTAATAGAGTGTGTAAGCTTGAGAGATCGATATATGGATTGAAACAAGCATCTCACAGTTGGAATCTTTGTTTCGATGAGAAAGTCAAAGAGTTTTGATTTTCGAGAAGCGAGGATGAGTCTTGTGTGTATGTCAAGGCTAGTTGGAGCATAGTTAGCTTTCTCATGTTGTATGTGGATGACATACTACTCATAGGAAATGACATCCCGACCTTGCAGAAGGTTAAGTCCTGGCTTGGGAAGTGTTTTGCTATGAAGGACCTTGGAGAAGCTACCTATATCCTAGGGATAAGGATTTTGAGAAACAGGAGTAAGAGATTAATAGGACTTAGTCAAAGTACCTACTTGGACAAGGTGTTGAAGCGTTTCATCATGGAGAGCTCCAAGAAAGGTGACTTGCCTATCCAGAGCAATACCAAACTGAGTAACACTCAGAGTCCGAGTACAGAAGCTGAGATAGTAGAGATGAGTCGGATACCATATGCTTCCGCAGTTGGCTCAATCATGTATGCTATGACTTGTACTCGTCCTGATGTGGCCTTTGCTTGGAGCAAGGTCAGTATATATCAAGGGAATCCTGGTAGAGCTCACTGGACTGCAGTTAAGAAAATTCTTAAGTACCTGCAGAGGACTAAGGATTGGATCCTTACCCTCGGTGGGAGTGATGACTTGAGAATATTAGGATATTGTGACGCCGGGTTTCAGACTGGCAGAGACAATTTCCGCTCTCAGTCGGGCTGGGTGTTTACCCTGAATAGAGGAGCAATAACTTGAAAAAGTTCCAAGCAAGAGACTGTGGCAGATTCAACGTGCGAATCAGAGTACATTGCAGCAAGCGAAGCATCGAAAGAGGCGATATGGTTGAAGAACTTCATCGGATACCATGGAGTTATGCCATCCATAAAGAAGCCCATAGACGTTTTCTGCGATAATGAAGGGGCGGTTGCCTTAACCAAGGAACCGAGAGATCATGGTAGATCAAGGCATATCGACAGAAAGTACCACTTCATAAGACATCAGGTAAAAGAAGGACACCTTGTGATGAAGAGGATATCGTCACAAGACAACCCAGCAGATCCCCTTACAAAAGGACTGAATAGGGTTAAGCACTTGCGGCATGCAAGAGGCATTGGGCTAAAAGACGATATTAGTTTTAGTAATTAGATAAATTAGAAACTTGTAACAGATAAATTGTAATTGAAATTTTGATGATTGAATAAAAGGAGTTTTTATTTATAAGTAAAGTTACTGTCTTGTGTCAATTATTTACTATTGTTTCATTTTGCATGTTTTGACTTCCTGAATAATATAATTATTCAAACTATCCATAGTCAATCATACATTAGGAAGTAGGTATGTGGATAGACTGTCATGAGTTGGTTGTAGATGTCTATGGAGTTAGACATGTCAAGAGTCTGCTACACCGTTCATGAGTACTTGTGAAATAAGAATTTTAGCATTGGATCAACCCGCACTCATCAGAATCACTTCATGGAATTTATCTCGAGTGATTGTGAGATGATAATATCATATAATCTTCAAACCAAGATATATGAGTTGTTGACTACAAATTGGTTGTGCATTGATGATGCGTAAACGCATCAGTAAACTTGATGTCATAAAGCGTATCGTTCTGCATCATTTAACGAGTAGTTAGTACTAGCATATAGAGTCGAAGTTTATATGTTCCTTTTATCCTAAGAAGGATCAAAAGCGATAGCTGGGCCCCTCGATGATTTGTTTTGACCTATGTACCGGGACCGGTCAGAACGAAATTGATGTGTTCAATTATGTTCTATGTCAAACTAATCGGAAATCGGGAAACTAATTGCAGGACAATAAGTATGACTATGCTCCATGCATTTGTCTGCTGATATCTTGTAGAATAGAGGAGTATATGATCACTTATCTAAGGACAGTCACTGACTGGGTCAGAGTTCGACAGCGGCTTTTGGAAGCTACGATTGCTAATCGGATCTTGAAGTTACATTGGCAGTTATAGTTATTATACTTATCCAAGTGGGAGACTGTTGGATTTGGTGTCTAAGCCAATAACTATATTTGGTATGTACTTGACCCGATTGTAGCATGGTCCTTTTGGTTTGCCTTCACCAATGTAATTTGATAGGATGGAATTTTGAGAATAAGATTATTGGTGATTTATTAATATATTATAAGTATAATATATTAATTGAGAAATCATATTATTTAATTAGTATTGGTCAAGAATTAATTTGGACTTAATTTTGTGATCAAAAGTGACTAATTAAATCTAAGGGGTTGATTATGTAAATCATCCTTTCTTATAGTGTGGGCCAAAGATCCATTAGGGCGGGCTAAGTGGTTCATGGATAGTCCATGGAGCTTTAACCCATGGAGCCTAAGGGATATGGAAGGTCATGGTGCATTAGGGTTTCATGGATGAAACCCTAGCTTTGAGAAACACTATAAAAGAGTCCCTTTAGTGACAAAATCGACGAACCCTACATACAAGAGTGTGTGAACCGATTTTGCAAGCTAACTTATTATCTAAAGAGCCTCCTTTGCATATTGGTGTTTGTGACACATTAGAGGCACAACATTTGAGGTGCTCAAGCTTCCAAGGTCAAGAACTACACAAGAGGTAAGTTATGTAACTAGTTCTTACTTTGAATTGTATGCTAGTTAAATTATATTCTTTGGAAATTTGAAAATGCATGTATAATTAGAGAAAACATAGTTCCAAAGCATCTAGGGTTGCATGTGCACCATAGGAGTGTAATAGTGCTTAAACCCCAACAAAATCTCCTGCAATAACCCGCTAGACCCAGAAAACTCCGAATCTCAGATGGAGACCTCGGAATCTCCCACTGCATCACGGCCTCTATCTTGGCCGGATCGACCATAATATCTTTCTGGTTGACGAGATGCCCAAGGAATTGCACCTCGTGCAACCAGAACTCACACTTGGAGAACTTCGCAAAAATTCTCTCCCTCCTCAGTGTCTCCAGCACCTCCCTCAGGTGCTCCTCATGCTGCTCCTGAGTCTTAGAGTAAACCAAGATGTCATCAATGAAGACTATTACAGACCGATCCAGCATCAGTCTACACACGTGGTTCATGAGGTCCATGAATGCAACTGGAGAATTGGTGGGCCCAAACGGCATCACCACAAACTCATAATGACCATAGCGAGTCCTAAAAGTTGTCTTCTGCATCATCTACCCTGACTCGCATCTGGTGATACCCTGACCGTAGATCACTCTTGGAGAACCAAAATGCTCCCTGAAGCTGATAAACAAAATCATCTATCCTCGGAAGCGGGTAACGGGTCTTCATCGTTACCTTGTTCAGCTCCCGGTAGTCTATACACATGTGATGTGTCCCGTCCTTCTTCTTCACAAACAGGATCGGGGCTCCCCATGGTGAACTGCTCGGCTTGATGAAACCCTTGTCTAGCAGCTCTTGCAGCTGCGTAGACAACTCCTGCATCTCAGGAGGAGCCAACTGATATGGTGCCTTGGCTATCGGAGCCGCACTAGGGACTAGGTCAATCCTAAACTCGAACTGTCTCTCCGGAGGTATCCCAAGTAAATCCTATGGGAATACGTCCGGGTACTCTCGCACTACCAGTACATCATCAACTGTCGCCTTACCCTTATCCCGGGTATCCATCACATAAGCGACATAACCTGCGCAACCCTCCTGAAGGTAACGCCTCGCCCTCGCTGCTGAACATACTACCGGTCCACGCTATGGCCTCTCGCCCTGAATCACTAACCCTCCCCTACTAGGAGTCCGAACCCTCACTAGCTGTTGCTCGCAGTCGATCACTACCCCATTGGGGCTCAACCAGTCCATACCAACTATAACCTTGTTCCCTCGCATGGGAATAGGAACTAGATCCACTGAAAACTGCTCGTCAAACGACTGAAGTGCACAACCTCTGTGAACCCGCGTAACCCTGACGGTGCTGTCATCTGCTATCTCTACATCAAGTGGGCAATCTAGCTCCCCCGGAGCTCTACTAAATCGCTTGCTAAGCGCGACCGACACAAAAGATCGGGTGGCACCCGAATCAAACAGTACCAAAGCTGATATACCGTTCACTAAGAATGATCCTATAACAAAACACATAAACATAAGTAACAAACAATATCAATAAAGAGATAAGAGAAAGATACATACCCGTCACCACTTCAGGAGCTACTCGTGCCTCCTCTGCAGTGAGCTGAAAAGCCCTGCTCCGCGCCGTAGGTGCCTCAGCCCGGCCCTGACGGCCATCTGTAATCCTCAATGTGGGAGGAGAAGGTGTTGCCACCTTCCCTATTACAGCTAAACTCGGGCACTGGGACCGCTTGTGTCCCCTCTGATTGCACTGAAAGCAAATTAGATCTGATGATGTCGTGGTGGTGGTAATGGTTGTGCAATCTCGACTCACATGACCAGTTCGGCCGCACTTGTAGCAGCCCGAACTCCCACTTTGCATGTTCCCTCGTGCATCCTGCCGCATTTGCCACAACGGTCGTGGCTCTGCTGGCTCCGAGATCTGTCATCCGATACCTTGGTCTTCTTGCCTGAACTCCCTGACTGATCCCCCTCTGGTTTCCTCTTCCTCTCCATCTCTAAATCCAACTCTCTTTCTCTCTATCTCTCTCTTTCTCTCTCTCTCTCTGTCTGTATGTCTCTCTATCTCTCTCTCTCTCTCTCTCTCTCTCTATCTCTCTCTCTCTCGCCCTAGCAATCATGTTCTCCAGCATCTTGCAGCTGGAGCGGCTCACAAACTGTCTAATGTCACTCCTCAACATCTCGTGGTACCAAGCCTTTTTCATCCCCGCATCCGCCACATACTGCAGAACAAGAAGGGCTCTCTATCTGAATTTGGCGGTGATCTCCGCCACTGGCTCCATAGTCTGCTGGAGGTTCTGAAACTCCTGTGCTAACTGTTGTTCCTCAATAACTGGTGCAAACTCGGCCTTGAACCTGGCCGAGAAGTCACCCCATGTCATAGCATCTAAAACTGAATCATCCCCAATGGATCTCCCAACCTCCTCCCACCAGTCACGTGTCCTGTCCTTCTGAAGACAGGACGCAAGTCTAACCTTGTCCCCCTCAGGACATCTGCTGGTGCGGAACACGAATGGGGTCCCGAGCCCCATGGTAATCGGGAGCTCCACAAGCCCTAAACTCCTTGAATGTCAGAGTGCGCGACCCTATCATGGCCGCCATCTCAGTGCGGAAAGCGCTCAGCTTCTCATCCAGAAGCTCTAAAATACCCTCCTTGACCGATCCAAAGATCACAGGAGTCTGATCTAGAATGTTGCGTGTGATCTCAGACAAAATAAACTCCCTCGTCTACTCATCCTTCTGCCCGGCTCCAGAGCCCGAGCCCGATCCCTCACCACTGACTGAAGTGCCAACTGGCCTAGTGCAGAGAACCACCATACTGAAAATACACCATAACAAACATTAGTATACATATCATATCTCGAGGGATCTCGCATACTACAAGTTTTCTGGATTCATCTTAGCCTTCCTTGATTCGAGTACGGATCCTCTGCTATCAGTAGTACGGACCCATACTACCTTCCACATCTAAGTTTTATTATGGTTTCCATATTACTACAAAAGGTGATACATTTATCAATTATAGTACATTGATGAATTTGGATGAGCCTAATAACTACAAGGAAGCCATGGCAGGCCCTGAGTCGGCTAAATGGAAAGAGGCTATGGATAGTGAGATTCAGTCCATGTATGACAATCAAGTTTCGAACTTGGTTGACAATGAACCGGGTCGAAAGACAGTCAGGTGCAAATGGATCTTCAAGAAGAAGATCGGCATGGATGGAAAAATACACATATATAAGGCGCAACTGGTTGCAAAGAGCTTTACTCAAACTCAGGGAGTTGACTATGATGAGACCTTCTCACCAGTAGCGAAGATCAAATCTATAAGGGTTATGTTGGCCATAGCTGCATTTCATGACTATGAAATATGGCAGATGGATGTCAAAACCGCTTTCCTTAACGGAAAGTTGGCTGAAGATGTTTACATGAGTCAGCCAGAGGGTTTTGTCAATGCAAGATACCCTAATAGAGTGTGTAAGCTTGAGAGATCGATATATGGATTGAAACAAGCATCTCACAGTTGGAATCTTTGTTTCGATGAGAAAGTCAAAGAGTTTTGATTTTCGAGAAGCGAGGATGAGTCTTGTGTGTATGTCAAGGCTAGTTGGAGCATAGTTAGCTTTCTCATGTTGTATGTGGATGACATACTACTCATAGGAAATGACATCCCGACCTTGCAGAAGGTTAAGTCCTGGCTTGGGAAGTGTTTTGCTATGAAGGACCTTGGAGAAGCTACCTATATCCTAGGGATAAGGATTTTGAGAAACAGGAGTAAGAGATTAATAGGACTTAGTCAAAGTACCTACTTGGACAAGGTGTTGAAGCGTTTCATCATGGAGAGCTCCAAGAAAGGTGACTTGCCTATCCAGAGCAATACCAAACTGAGTAACACTCAGAGTCCGAGTACAGAAGCTGAGATAGTAGAGATGAGTCGGATACCATATGCTTCCGCAGTTGGCTCAATCATGTATGCTATGACTTGTACTCGTCCTGATGTGGCCTTTGCTTGGAGCAAGGTCAGTATATATCAAGGGAATCCTGGTAGAGCTCACTGGACTGCAGTTAAGAAAATTCTTAAGTACCTGCAGAGGACTAAGGATTGGATCCTTACCCTCGGTGGGAGTGATGACTTGAGAATATTAGGATATTGTGACGCCGGGTTTCAGACTGGCAGAGACAATTTCCGCTCTCAGTCGGGCTGGGTGTTTACCCTGAATAGAGGAGCAATAACTTGAAAAAGTTCCAAGCAAGAGACTGTGGCAGATTCAACGTGCGAATCAGAGTACATTGCAGCAAGCGAAGCATCGAAAGAGGCGATATGGTTGAAGAACTTCATCGGATACCATGGAGTTATGCCATCCATAAAGAAGCCCATAGACGTTTTCTGCGATAATGAAGGGGCGGTTGCCTTAACCAAGGAACCGAGAGATCATGGTAGATCAAGGCATATCGACAGAAAGTACCACTTCATAAGACATCAGGTAAAAGAAGGACACCTTGTGATGAAGAGGATATCGTCACAAGACAACCCAGCAGATCCCCTTACAAAAGGACTGAATAGGGTTAAGCACTTGCGGCATGCAAGAGGCATTGGGCTAAAAGACGATATTAGTTTTAGTAATTAGATAAATTAGAAACTTGTAACAGATAAATTGTAATTGAAATTTTGATGATTGAATAAAAGGAGTTTTTATTTATAAGTAAAGTTACTGTCTTGTGTCAATTATTTACTATTGTTTCATTTTGCATGTTTTGACTTCCTGAATAATATAATTATTCAAACTATCCATAGTCAATCATACATTAGGAAGTAGGTATGTGGATAGACTGTCATGAGTTGGTTGTAGATGTCTATGGAGTTAGACATGTCAAGAGTCTGCTACACCGTTCATGAGTACTTGTGAAATAAGAATTTTAGCATTGGATCAACCCGCACTCATCAGAATCACTTCATGGAATTTATCTCGAGTGATTGTGAGATGATAATATCATATAATCTTCAAACCAAGATATATGAGTTGTTGACTACAAATTGGTTGTGCATTGATGATGCGTAAACGCATCAGTAAACTTGATGTCATAAAGCGTATCGTTCTGCATCATTTAACGAGTAGTTAGTACTAGCATATAGAGTCGAAGTTTATATGTTCCTTTTATCCTAAGAAGGATCAAAAGCGATAGCTGGGCCCCTCGATGATTTGTTTTGACCTATGTACCGGGACCGGTCAGAACGAAATTGATGTGTTCAATTATGTTCTATGTCAAACTAATCGGAAATCGGGAAACTAATTGCAGGACAATAAGTATGACTATGCTCCATGCATTTGTCTGCTGATATCTTGTAGAATAGAGGAGTATATGATCACTTATCTAAGGACAGTCACTGACTGGGTCAGAGTTCGACAGCGGCTTTTGGAAGCTACGATTGCTAATCGGATCTTGAAGTTACATTGGCAGTTATAGTTATTATACTTATCCAAGTGGGAGACTGTTGGATTTGGTGTCTAAGCCAATAACTATATTTGGTATGTACTTGACCCGATTGTAGCATGGTCCTTTTGGTTTGCCTTCACCAATGTAATTTGATAGGATGGAATTTTGAGAATAAGATTATTGGTGATTTATTAATATATTATAAGTATAATATATTAATTGAGAAATCATATTATTTAATTAGTATTGGTCAAGAATTAATTTGGACTTAATTTTGTGATCAAAAGTGACTAATTAAATCTAAGGGGTTGATTATGTAAATCATCCTTTCTTATAGTGTGGGCCAAAGATCCATTAGGGCGGGCTAAGTGGTTCATGGATAGTCCATGGAGCTTTAACCCATGGAGCCTAAGGGATATGGAAGGTCATGGTGCATTAGGGTTTCATGGATGAAACCCTAGCTTTGAGAAACACTATAAAAGAGTCCCTTTAGTGACAAAATCGACGAACCCTACATACAAGAGTGTGTGAACCGATTTTGCAAGCTAACTTATTATCTAAAGAGCCTCCTTTGCATATTGGTGTTTGTGACACATTAGAGGCACAACATTTGAGGTGCTCAAGCTTCCAAGGTCAAGAACTACACAAGAGGTAAGTTATGTAACTAGTTCTTACTTTGAATTGTATGCTAGTTAAATTATATTCTTTGGAAATTTGAAAATGCATGTATAATTAGAGAAAACATAGTTCCAAAGCATCTAGGGTTGCATGTGCACCATAGGAGTGTAATAGTGCTTAAACCCCAACAAAATCTCCTGCAATAACCCGCTAGACCCAGAAAACTCCGAATCTCAGATGGAGACCTCGGAATCTCCCACTGCATCACGGCCTCTATCTTGGCCGGATCGACCATAATATCTTTCTGGTTGACGAGATGCCCAAGGAATTGCACCTCGTGCAACCAGAACTCACACTTGGAGAACTTCGCAAAAATTCTCTCCCTCCTCAGTGTCTCCAGCACCTCCCTCAGGTGCTCCTCATGCTGCTCCTGAGTCTTAGAGTAAACCAAGATGTCATCAATGAAGACTATTACAGACCGATCCAGCATCAGTCTACACACGTGGTTCATGAGGTCCATGAATGCAACTGGAGAATTGGTGGGCCCAAACGGCATCACCACAAACTCATAATGACCATAGCGAGTCCTAAAAGTTGTCTTCTGCATCATCTACCCTGACTCGCATCTGGTGATACCCTGACCGTAGATCACTCTTGGAGAACCAAAATGCTCCCTGAAGCTGATAAACAAAATCATCTATCCTCGGAAGCGGGTAACGGGTCTTCATCGTTACCTTGTTCAGCTCCCGGTAGTCTATACACATGTGATGTGTCCCGTCCTTCTTCTTCACAAACAGGATCGGGGCTCCCCATGGTGAACTGCTCGGCTTGATGAAACCCTTGTCTAGCAGCTCTTGCAGCTGCGTAGACAACTCCTGCATCTCAGGAGGAGCCAACTGATATGGTGCCTTGGCTATCGGAGCCGCACTAGGGACTAGGTCAATCCTAAACTCGAACTGTCTCTCCGGAGGTATCCCAAGTAAATCCTATGGGAATACGTCCGGGTACTCTCGCACTACCAGTACATCATCAACTGTCGCCTTACCCTTATCCCGGGTATCCATCACATAAGCGACATAACCTGCGCAACCCTCCTGAAGGTAACGCCTCGCCCTCGCTGCTGAACATACTACCGGTCCACGCTATGGCCTCTCGCCCTGAATCACTAACCCTCCCCTACTAGGAGTCCGAACCCTCACTAGCTGTTGCTCGCAGTCGATCACTACCCCATTGGGGCTCAACCAGTCCATACCAACTATAACCTTGTTCCCTCGCATGGGAATAGGAACTAGATCCACTGAAAACTGCTCGTCAAACGACTGAAGTGCACAACCTCTGTGAACCCGCGTAACCCTGACGGTGCTGTCATCTGCTATCTCTACATCAAGTGGGCAATCTAGCTCCCCCGGAGCTCTACTAAATCGCTTGCTAAGCGCGACCGACACAAAAGATCGGGTGGCACCCGAATCAAACAGTACCAAAGCTGATATACCGTTCACTAAGAATGATCCTATAACAAAACACATAAACATAAGTAACAAACAATATCAATAAAGAGATAAGAGAAAGATACATACCCGTCACCACTTCAGGAGCTACTCGTGCCTCCTCTGCAGTGAGCTGAAAAGCCCTGCTCCGCGCCGTAGGTGCCTCAGCCCGGCCCTGACGGCCATCTGTAATCCTCAATGTGGGAGGAGAAGGTGTTGCCACCTTCCCTATTACAGCTAAACTCGGGCACTGGGACCGCTTGTGTCCCCTCTGATTGCACTGAAAGCAAATTAGATCTGATGATGTCGTGGTGGTGGTAATGGTTGTGCAATCTCGACTCACATGACCAGTTCGGCCGCACTTGTAGCAGCCCGAACTCCCACTTTGCATGTTCCCTCGTGCATCCTGCCGCATTTGCCACAACGGTCGTGGCTCTGCTGGCTCCGAGATCTGTCATCCGATACCTTGGTCTTCTTGCCTGAACTCCCTGACTGATCCCCCTCTGGTTTCCTCTTCCTCTCCATCTCTAAATCCAACTCTCTTTCTCTCTATCTCTCTCTTTCTCTCTCTCTCTCTGTCTGTATGTCTCTCTATCTCTCTCTCTCTCTCTCTCTCTCTCTCTCTATCTCTCTCTCTCTCGCCCTAGCAATCATGTTCTCCAGCATCTTGCAGCTGGAGCGGCTCACAAACTGTCTAATGTCACTCCTCAACATCTCGTGGTACCAAGCCTTTTTCATCCCCGCATCCGCCACATACTGCAGAACAAGAAGGGCTCTCTATCTGAATTTGGCGGTGATCTCCGCCACTGGCTCCATAGTCTGCTGGAGGTTCTGAAACTCCTGTGCTAACTGTTGTTCCTCAATAACTGGTGCAAACTCGGCCTTGAACCTGGCCGAGAAGTCACCCCATGTCATAGCATCTAAAACTGAATCATCCCCAATGGATCTCCCAACCTCCTCCCACCAGTCACGTGTCCTGTCCTTCTGAAGACAGGACGCAAGTCTAACCTTGTCCCCCTCAGGACATCTGCTGGTGCGGAACACGAATGGGGTCCCGAGCCCCATGGTAATCGGGAGCTCCACAAGCCCTAAACTCCTTGAATGTCAGAGTGCGCGACCCTATCATGGCCGCCATCTCAGTGCGGAAAGCGCTCAGCTTCTCATCCAGAAGCTCTAAAATACCCTCCTTGACCGATCCAAAGATCACAGGAGTCTGATCTAGAATGTTGCGTGTGATCTCAGACAAAATAAACTCCCTCGTCTACTCATCCTTCTGCCCGGCTCCAGAGCCCGAGCCCGATCCCTCACCACTGACTGAAGTGCCAACTGGCCTAGTGCAGAGAACCACCATACTGAAAATACACCATAACAAACATTAGTATACATATCATATCTCGAGGGATCTCGCATACTACAAGTTTTCTGGATTCATCTTAGCCTTCCTTGATTCGAGTACGGATCCTCTGCTATCAGTAGTACGGACCCATACTACCTTCCACATCTATCTGTACTTTCCTCAAGAATTGCCTTGAATCCACCAAGTCCCTTCTACTACTACTGCTGATCCCATGCTAAACTCATCCTAGGCTTGCCCTAGGGTAATCACCAATCCACTCTCCGCTATCAGCTGCATAAGAAGTCCCTACTACCTCCCCCTAACTAGCTCGTGAATACTATTACATATCACTAAGACTAGATAATTCTTCGAATGAGAGATCCTACCCTACAACGGTTGGACTCAAACAAGAGCTGCACAATAGAGCTAGACCTAACCTTCTGAAATTATTCAATCCTCGCAATATATAACTTAACATTTTATTTACTTGTTAGTAAAAGATAGCTAGAACTCCTAAAAGCACAAAGCAAGCAGCATTCGAGCATCGAGTACACATAATCAAGCATATCACATTCAGGCCATCACTGTCTAATCTGTACTAGCATGCGGTTCATAAAGGTGAGATACACATAACAGGCACATAAGGCATCCTTCCTAGATCCTTAGTCCTAAACTAGCATGCAAATTCTCATAAAGCTGATACACATATAATAGGCACATAAGGCATCCTTCCTAGATCCTTAGTCCTAAAATAGCATGCAATTCTCATAAACATATCATAACATAAACTTGTATGGGTAATTTGGGAGTACTTACTTGAGCTCGGCTGATTGCATGCACCACACCCTTTTTCTATTTTCAAAGTTCTTTTCTCTTTTAAAAATTCTTTTATAAAAAATGATTTTCTTTTGAAAATTTTCATACCATGTCCTTAGTTTGAGTTCAGACACACCCGAGAGTGTGCCCGAATCCCTCAAACCAAGGCTCTGATACCAACTTGAAACATCCCAAAAATACAGACCAAAAATTTCATTTTTAAGTTATTAATAAAACCATAAATATCATTGTCATCATATAAAATCATAAACCATGTATCTCAAAATATCGTAATATCTGTCAACATATCAAAATCTCATATCAAATATCAGAGTAAATCTCCCATGCTAGAAAACTATGGTGTATGTCGTGCGATCATCCCGAGCCCTTCCCTTTGCTAGCTGAAGTACCTGAAACCAAACTGAAAGCTGTAAGAACGAAGCTTAGTGAGCTCCCCCAAACTACCACATACCATACACATAACATATAACATGTAACATAAACTTTGAGACACCGCCCAGCTGCATCAGGACGAACCCGGCATCGGCTTACCCGACATCGGACTCCTGCCCGACATCGAGCTAACCCCGGCATCAGACCACGTCTAGCATCGGGCTCACCCCGGCATCGGGCTTGCCCCGACATCGGGATTACCCCGGCACATACACAACATATCATATATCATAAACACATAACATAAACATATAACATACATCGGGCTTACCCCGACATCAGACCGAAGCCTGGAACACATAACAGATAACATATAAACTAACATGCATCGAGCTTGCCCTGGAACACATAACACACAACAGATACACTAACATACATCGGGCTTGCCACGGAACACATAACACATAACATATACACTAACATACATCGGGCTTGCCCCGGAACACATAACACATAACATGCATGAATCACAAAGACATCAAGCATACATATACTCTTCTCGGGACCGCCCCGGCATCGGACCGAAGCCCAGAACTACTAACATCTAAACGGGCCGGCATTGTGGCCTTAGACCCGTTCCTACTGGAGAGAAACTCACCTCTCAAACTGGATGTTGAACTCGTGCGTGAGGAATATCTGTTGGCTGCTCCCACGAGTCCCCGGCTAACTCTATACAATAATACATAGTTAGAAAACTAAGAATCCTTCAAAGGGTAAAATAACCATTTTACCCCTCCTCTAATTGTGAACCATATCCAAGGCCCAATTCCAACTAATCTTTATAAGTCCACTAATGGCCCACTAAAGGCCCACTAATGGCCTAATTTTCTAAATTGGGCCCAACTTCTCAAATGGGCCTTCCCTAAGCCCAACCATGTCCTTAGTCCAAAATCTGACTTCTAATGGCCCACTAAGGCCCCATAGCTGATAAGTCCAATAGTTGGGCCAAACCGAGGCCCAAAAGATGAAAAGCCCATAACTGTTGAGTACGCGGGGCATACTCCTCTATACGCAACGCATACCTACTGTGTGGCTTGTACGCTGCGGGTACTGGCTGATACGCCCAGCGTACTACCCTGTTAAGCCACTTTTCCCATTAAGCACTTAATACTCAGCTCCAGAGGCTATAACTACAGATCCAAGTCCTCTTCAATGTCTTAATCCATAAAGTCGGTTACTTAGTGGCTTGCAACCCACCAAAGGAACTCAAACTTGGAAAATAGCAACATACTTCCATGGAAATGGCTAGATCTCATGCATGGTCACAAATGGACCTTAATGATTGAAACTTTATTGCTAAAGGAATGCATTTAGCTCTGAGGGTTGGAACCCCAAGCTTAAAAACAAAGTTGCATCATCAAAATTCCAACCTTTGGACCTAAAAAGGTCCAAAGCTCCATAAACCTAAATCTAAGCTTCTATGAGGAAAATTGGAAGCTTTATACCTCCTTTGATTGCCAAAAGATGAGATAATCCTAGATCCTTGAGCTCAAGATACTCAAGTTCTTCTTCTCTAACTTTTCTTCTCTTCTTCCAAGCTTTTCTTCACCAAACTAAGCTTTAAAATGCCAAACACACACACAAAAACGGAGTAAGAGAGGGTATTTAGGGTTTCTGAGGGTGAGGGGCTGGTAAGGAGGCCAGGGGTGGCTATAATGGGGTATTTATATGTCTTAAACCCTAAAAATTAGGGTTTTGGCATCTGTTCACGTACGCTACGCGTACTCCTGGTACGCTGTGTGTACGTGTATGCGTCCCCCCACATCCAATGCGCCTTTACGCCCCACGTACACCAAGGCTACGCCCAGCGTACGTCTTATGGGCGGCCCATTTCTTTGGCCCACTTGCTTAAGTCTACTCCAATAGTCATTTTTATCCATATTTAGCCCAACAATAATTTAAGAAATATTTAATAATTAATACCTCAAATGACGGTCGTTACAGTACTTACGGGTCGAAAGCACTAAGGCTGACCCATTGGATTGTTATCCTGGTTTATTGTATGTTGGTATGATGTAGTGATCTGTTAGATTTGTATCCTGGTATACGTGATGATGTTATGCTTAGTGATCTGTAAGGTTTGTCTGATTGTCTGTTGACTAGTTATATATATGCTTATCTCTTATGTATATATCAACATGGTTTATGCGTGGTTGGTTTGAGGCGGACCGGTGTAGAATGAAGGCCAAGAGACCCAGGGGCGTCCCGGATAGACTGCAGGCCTGAGGGGGATACCAGTCAGGCTAAAGGCCCGGAGAATGTTCCAGATAGGCTGAAGACTCGATGAGGCATACTAGTCATGCTGAAGGTTATGTGAGCGTACCCGATAGTCTGTAGGCCGGTGGAGCGTTCCAGTCAGACTGAAGGCTCTGTTTGCATGTTTTTTGTTATTATGCTTATGTTATGTGATGTTACTTTGGGGGTACTCACTAAGTGTTGGCTTACAGTTTTGGGTTATGTTTCAGGTACTTCAGATGACCGCGGGAAGGCGAAGGCATGACCGTACACATCCTATTATTTATGACTTGTGATTTTGGTAGACTTTGATGTTTGAAAAAGTTTTGAAAACAATGATTGGAAACAATTCATGAATTTGGGTTGGTTTAAAAAGTTTAAATTTCTTTTGACTTTTATGAGTGTTACAAGCTGGTATCAGAGCCTTGGTTTGAGTGAATTGGAGGAACACTCGTATGAATCCATTCTCAAACTAAAGAAAAAGATTGTAAAAATGATTTTCAAATTGTTTTCAAAATAATCAAATAGGATGTGATGTGTACGATCAGTCGGAGCCAGTAAGTATATGCCAAAATATCACACTGTTATTTGATCTTGTAATATATCAAAATAGCATGCTAGTGATAGGCTAGGGAACTCCAGGAATTGCATGATAGAATTGTCTGGTTATATGATGCCTGATAGCCTAGGGTTCTTCCTTATATGAAATTGACATCATTACTATAGTTTCTTAGTGTATGCATCATAATTATACATAACTAAGATTCTATACCCTGAGAATGTTTGGTTTGGCCTTATTTCTGTTTCTTGTTTGATGAAGGGCTTAGGGTAGGATCAGATATTCGACTTTTTATAGGTTCCAGTGTTATGTATGATTAGCATACACGAGTGTTGCAGGGTTGGTGGAAGTTTCATGGATGAGTTGTGTGGGGTCAGCCGACCAGTTTCGTGATGTTTAGCCTTCCTCTAGGGAGTAAGGATTGAGTGTATGTAGATTCTAGTGTGTATTGTTAGGGTTTTTGTGATTATCCTTGAGGAAAATGTTGGTAGGTGTGGATGGTAGTATGGGCCCGTACTACTGGAAGCATAGGACTCGTACGCGTAATAGGGAAGTCGCTACCCCTAGGGCTTTGTTTTTGGAGTTGGTTCCCCTGGTATGATATGTGTGTTATCTGATATCTCCCTGATTTATTTTCAGTATGTTGATGACGCGATGTTTCGAGGCAGGATCCGGATCGGGATCAGGGACATGTGGCCAGAATGGGCCAGCTGTGTCCAAGGACAGATTAGGGAGATCCTTCAGGACGAGGTTGTTGCTCTCTTTCGGGCACAATTTCTAGAGATGTTTGAGTCTATTAAGACCACTATGGTGGAGTACTTTGATGAGCATTATGCTGCATTGTCTGAGGCTATTACTGTTGCGACCATCGCATCCGTTGCGGCTGCAGGGATTTATACTGGGAGAGCCTTTTAGTAACGGGACTTCGACAATACGAAGCCCCCGATATTTTATGGATTTCAGGATCCTAACATAGCCATGAGGTGGTTGTCTGACATCGAGGTATGTTTCTTCACTTGCTTTTTCCCAACTGATCAGAGGGTCAAGTGCGCTCTGAACCATCTGTAGTCCGGAGCGAATGATTGGTGGAGACTTGTTATTAGCTTGTATTCATCTGAGCAGAGAGTTGATGTGACTTGGGAGCGGTTCTCGGAGATGTTCCATTCTATATATCTTCCACTGGTGGAGCATGAGAGGTTGGACCAGGAGTACCAGAATTTGAGACAGGGGATTGAGTCGGTGACGGAGATCACCAAGACGTTCATAGAGAGGGCCATGTTTTGTCTTGAGTATGTTGCTTCTGAGCAAGCTCAGATGAACTGTTACTTGAACATGCTCAAGACGGATGTCAGAAAGTTTGTATCCATTCAGTGTTAAGGTTCTTTGTTAGAGTTGCAGAAGGCCGCCAAGCGGCGTGAGATGAAGATGGATCTCCAGACGAGGGAGCAGAGACTGGCCCCGGTGCAGTCACAGCCTGCGCCAAAGCGGTTCAAGGCCACTAATACTAGATTTGGAGGTCATAGGGGCCATACTTGTGGGAAGTGCGGAAAGGTTCATGAGGGGGCTTGTCGATCAGGCGGTGTATGCCACAAATGTGGAAAGGATGGGAACTATGTGAGGGATCGTCGCCAGCCGGCCCCAGTTCCGAGTTCTAGGATTTTCTACCACTGTGATCAGGTTGGCCATGCGAAGGTCGACTGTCTATTGCTCGCCGCCAAGCCGGCGCAGGCCTCTGTGCCAGCTACTTTGAGGATCACTGATGGGCGTCAGGGGAGGGCGTAGCCGCCAAGGGCTCGAGGTCGTGCTTTGCAGCTCACTGCCGAGGAGGCCAGAGCGGCTACAGATTTCCTCACTGGTATGTTTCTATTTATTGTTCTTTTGGTTATGTGTATTTTATGCTTATGTTTATGCTCCTAATAAGTACGTTCTTAGTGTACTCTTTGCCTGCTCTTGTGTTATTTGACTCGGGCGCAAGTCGGTCCTTTGTATCTTGATTTTTCAGTAGAGAGTTTGATGTGCCTATTGGGGAGTTAGAGTGTCCATTGCGGGTTTCTATCACCAACGAACACGGGGTATCTAAATCTACAGTATATCAGGGTTGTGTATTGGAGATATTCGGGGTGCCCTATCTGATTGATCTGATCCCTATCTCCATGGGGGACGTATGTGTGATAGTAGGTACGGACTGGCTTAGTAAGTTCGGTTCCATGATTTATTGTGAGGGCCAGCGAGTGGTAGTTCGAACCCTAAGTGGGGCAGAACTAGTTATCTATGGAGAGGGAACCAAGATTGGTTCGGGGTTTTGTTCGGTAGCCAGGGCTCGACAGTATATTCAACACAGGTGTTCCGGTTATCTGGCTTATGTGGTTGATACCCGGGTTGGGGAGCAAACTTCAGTTTCAGAGGTCCTAATTGTCAGGGAGTTTGTTGATGTATTTCCGGAGAAGTTACCCGGCGTGCCTCCCGAGAGGCAGGTCGAGTTCAGGATTGACCTTTTGCCATGTGCTCCCCCGATATCCAAGGCATCGTACTGCTTGGCACTGATTGAGATGCAGGAGTTGTCATATCAGTTGCAAGAGCTGCTAGGCAAGCAATTCATCAGACCGAGCAGTTCTCCCTGGGAAGCGCCAATACTGTTCATCAAGAAGAAGGATGGTTCACACCATATGTGCATTGACTCGGGAGTTGAACAAGTTAACAGCAAAGAATCGTTATCCCTTTCTGCGGATTGAAGATTTTTTGATCAGTTGCAGGGTGTTTCTTGGTTCTCCAAGATCGATCTGAGGTATGGGTATGATCAGGTGAGAGTGAGAGAGGAGGACGTGGAGAAAACCACATTTCGGAATCGTTATGGGCATTACGAGTTTGTGGTGATGCCATTTGGGCTCACCAATGCTCCTATTGTGTTTATGGATTTGATGAATCGGCTATGCAGGCCAATGCTCGACCGATCTGTCATTGTGTTTATTGATGATATATTGGTGTATTCCAAGACTAGAGATCAGCAGGAGGAGCACCTTCGGGAGCTTTTGGGGGTTTTGAGGCGACAACGACTTTATGCCAAGTTCTCGAAGTGCGATTTTTGGTTGCGAGAGGTTCATTTCCTTGGGCATCTCGTTAACCAGGATGGGATCTTGGTCGAACCGACCAAGATCAAGGCTTTGATATAGTGGGAGGTTCCGAAATCTCCCTCAGAGATTAGGAGTTTTGCAGGGTTTTACATGGTACTATGGGAGATTCATTCAGTTCTTCTCCAAGATTGTGGTACCCCTCACTCATCTGACGAGGAAGGGGTGGATTTCCGATGGGGCCCTGAGCAGCAGTCGGCGTTTGAGACTCTTCGGCAGAGGTTATGCGAGGCCCCGATATTGACCCTCCCGGGGGGATTTGGGGATTTTGTGGTTTTCTGTGATGCATCAATTATCGGTTTAGGGGCGGTTCTTATGCAGAGAGGACGAGTGATTGCTTATGCTTTGCGGCAGCTGAAGCCGCATGAGACGTGATATGCCACTCTTGACTTGGAATTGGGGTCAATGGTTTTTGCCCTCAATATTTGGAGACACTATCTTTATGGGGTCCGTTGTATGGCTTACATAAATCTCAAGAGTTTGAGACATCTTATGGACCAGCCAAACCTAAACATGAGGCAGCGCAGGTGGATGGACGTGGTCAAGGCTTATGACTGCAATATCCTATACCATCCGGGTAAAGCAAATGTGGGAGCGGATGCGTTGAGCCGCAATTCGGTTGGGTCTTCGGTCGGGGAAGTGTGTATAAGGATATCAGTTGATTCCCCACTTTTGCGATTGATTAGGGAGGCTCGGGCCGAGGGAGTTCGGAAGGAGAATCGGAAACAAGAGAGGATCCGGGGTGAGATCGACAGGTTCGTCGCAGATAGCCTAGGATTGTTGACCCGGTGTGGTCAGGTTTGTGTTCCAGTTTCAGGCGGGGTCAGGCAGATAGTATTGGAGGAGGCTCATAATTCTCATTTTTCTATTCACTCGGGGGCCACTAAGATGTACCAAGATTTGAGATTAAGTTACTAGTGGTCGTGCATGAAGAGAGAGATATCTTGGTATGTCGAGAGGTGCTTGACCTGCAGGATGGTCAAGGCCGAGCATCAGAGGCTACATGACAAGTTGCAGCCTCTGGAGGTTCCCATGTGGAAATGGGAGCAGATCACCATGGATTTATCACCAAGTTGCCGAAGACGGCAAAGGGTTTTGATGCTATATGGATCATCGTGGATCGATTGACAAAGAGTGCCCACTTTTTTGCTATCTGGGAGAGCTCTTCGGCTGAAAAGTTGGCCAATGTTTATGTCCGGGAGATTATTGCTCGCCATGGGGTTTCGGTTTCTATTGTTTCTGACTGAGATGATTGGTTCACCTCCCGTTTCTGGCAGAAGTTCCACGAGGAACTGGGCACGAGGTTGTATTTTAGCACTGCATATCATCCGCAGACCGACGGCTAGAGTGAACGGACGATATAGACCCTTAAGGATATGTTGCGGGCATGTGTTATTGATTTTGGTGGGAGTTGGGACTCCCACCTACCTCTTGTGGAGTTCTCCTACAAAAATAGCTATCACTCCAGTATTGGTGCTCCGTCATTTGAGCTCTTGTATAGGTGGAGATGTCGTACCCCGGTTTGTTGGGGAGAGGTTGGTCACAGGGTTATGGGAAGGACCGAAGTAGTCCTTCAGACCACAGAGCTTATCTAGCAGATCAAGTAGAGACTGCAGACAGCACAGAGTCGGCAGAAGAGCTATGCCGACCGACGCCAATCTGAGTTGGAATTTCAGGTCGATGATATGGTATTACGGAAGGTCTCACCATTTAAAGGTGTGATACGCTTCAGGAAGAGGGGGAAGTTGGGTCCCCAGTATATTGGACCTTTTTGAGTGATTGCCAAGGTTGGCAAGGTTACTTACAGGATGGATCTATCTGAGGAGCTCAATCAGATTCACAACATTTTCCATGTTTCGCAGCTGCAAAAGTGCGTATTAGATGATGATGTAGTGGTTTCCTTGGATGATATTCAAGTCAATGACCCCCTGAACTATGTTGAGAGGCTGGTAGCTATTTTGGAGAGAAAGATGAAGGTCCTGCGCAACAAGGAGATACCTTTGGTAAAGGTACAGTGGCAGCATCAGAGAGGCTTCGAGGGGAACTGGGAGCCGGAGGCGGAGATGCGGGAGCATTATCCTGAGTTATTCTCCGCAGCAGACTTCGAGGATGAATTCTAATCCAAGTGGGGGAGAATTGTAACATCCCGATGATAAGGTACTTCTAATCCCAGCCCTATAATGTAATTATGTTGCATTTTGGTCCCTAAGTTCAAGAAAGTGTGCAAAAATCCCTAGTAGCGTTTTCGTAATTTGGCCTTGGGAGTACGCCATGCGTACGTGTGTACGTTGAGCGTACTAGGGCGCACCCTAGTACGCTGGACATACATCAGTGTACGCGGGCGTACTTGCCAGATATGGAAATCCTAATTTTTAGGGCGTGACTCGTATTTGGTGCCTTAGAAAATATGGAAATCCTAATTTCATTCACCTCATCTGGAAATCCTAATTTCATTCACCTCATCTGCCTCCATCCCTATTATACGCTTTTACAACCCTAGTTTCAACTTGAGGAGCCTTTTCAATATTAGAGTGTGTATTTGGTGCCTTAGAAAATAAGAACAAAGCAAGCCAAGCTCATCTCGAAGGAGTGGAACACTTGGGTCTGGGATTTCTACATCATTTGCAACCATTCTAAGGTATAGAGCTTGAAACTTTATCCCTCCAACATATAGATCTAGATTTGGATGTCTTTATGGAGATTTTTGGTCCCAAAAGGTTAGATCTTGAACATGGCATGTTCTTGACCTTTAAGCTGTCCTTTCAGACCCGAGGAGGGGTCTTAAGTCATAAAAATGGGTTCTAAATGGCTAGTTTTGCTTCATGCATCATTTACAAGGTCTTAATGGAATAAGACCTTGAGTTAAGCACTTATAGGTCATGCTAAGTCATAGAGTTGGAGACTTTATGACTCCTAAGAGTATTTTAGCCATGAATCTGAATTATGGACGAAAGAGCTTAAGCCATTAAGCTCTTCTTGGATTTGGACTTCTGAGAAGTACGCCCCATGTACTCGGAGTACGCCCTGTGTACGAGGTCAACCACCCGGATGGTGGTCAACATGTGAGGTTGCGTGTACGCCCAGCGAACCTTCGGAGTATGCCCCGCGTACGCACTCTGAGTTGATTCGGTCGAGTTATCTCTGTTGGTTTGACTCGGCTGGGTTGACTCAGTTGACCTAGTTGGTTTGACCAGTTTGACTTTGACCAAGTGTGACCAAGTTTGACCTTCAGGGTATTCTGGGATTTTGATGGAAATTTATCATTTGGTGGGAATAAGTGTCGGTTAGAGAGATGAGATTCGGAGTCGAGACCTCATTAACTTTTATTCAGTCTGTGAATTGAGTTTTCCTCACTGTACTTACGAGTCGAAGGCACCAAGGTCGGCCCAGTGGATTGCTATCCTGGTTTATCGTATATTGGTATGTTGTAGTGATCTGTTAGATCTGTATCCTGATATATAGGATAATGTTATGCTTAGTGATTTGTAAGATCTTTCTGATTATATGTTGACTAGTTATATGTATGCTTCTCTATTATGAATATATCGACACGGTTTATGTGTGGTTGGGTTGAGGCGGACTAGTGTAGACTGAAGGCCAAGAGAACCAGGGGCGTACCGGATAGACTGCATGCCTGAGGGGCATACCAGTCAGGCCAAAGGCCCGAAGAATTTTCCAGATAGGTTGAAGGCCCAGTGAGGCGTACCGGTCATGCTGAAGGTTTTATGAGCATACCAGATAGTCTGTAGGCTGGTGGGGCATTGCAGTTAGGCTGAAGGCTCTGTTTGCATGTTGTTTGTTATTATGCTTATGTTATGTGCTGGTATTTTGGGGGAACTCACTAATGTAGTGAAACAACATAGCCTGATAAAATATAATGGGGTTTACAAATGTTGGTTCCTTGAGATATTGACCTTTACTCAATCTGTGAGCATTAATGATTGCACCATCGAATGGAATGAAACATATCGTAGGTGATTTACACATATAATATGGGGTATATGTATCATCACAACATTCCATTTAGATACTATATTTTTTAGGTTACACATATATAAATATTTGTCTTTACTCTCTATTTGTTAAGTTAATGTGAAAAACTTTAGTTGCTTTTACTTATGTTTGTACTTTATACGAACATTTAGATTTGTTTAACAAACCTACAATGCCACTATCATATAAGTCTCAAACAAAACATAAAAAAATAAAAACATCCATACTTGTCAATGATAGAAAGTCATTGGAAAAAATCATACATATAAGATCATCCATCTTCCATTTTTTAATTGAAATTCAATATAATCATATAAGAATTTTACTTTTTCTCTATCAAGCCATGCTTTACTCCACTTATCTTCTCACAAACATTAAAAAAACTCATACCCTATAATCTTAACATCACATGTGTTAAAAGATTTTGCTGTGAGATATGTTATGAATGGATTTTGCTGTGATTTTTGTTATGATATAAACTAGTTTTAATAGATTGTGAAGATGCTGGTAGGTGGGGAATCTAATAAGTTTTAATGGTAGGTGGGAAATTTTAAATACTTATGTAGGTGTGGGTGTGATATTAAAGTGGTAGGTGGGGTTAAATAGTATGTGAGAATTTGGTAATTTAATTAATTACAATGGTACATGGGTGTTGTGAGATAACTTTTCAGAAAAAAAAATATTGTAAGTAATAGAATTGGATTTAGAACATTAAAAATGGAAAAACAAACTACAAAAATGTAACATCCCAAAAATCAAGGCAAAATTTTCATTTTAAAAACCATCCCAAAATCCATAAGTTTTACAAAACAAGTTCCCAAAACTCATTATCATGAATCAGAGTATCCCAAATTCATCAAAACACATAAATCTTGGATGATGTGCACGATCAAGTGTTCGCCTTTCTCTTGTCCTCTGAAGTACCTAAAAGCATAAAAACAAAACTTTAAGCCAAGGCTTAGTGAGGTCCCCCAAAATACTACCACACAATATATAACATCATCCATACTGGGTCCACAGCCATCGGACTGGATTACCCTTGAGCCCACAACACGGATCTGATATGCCCACCTGGCCCACAGCTAATGTCTGGATTGCTCCCAAGCCCTCAGAATAAGCCTTGCTTGCCTTTCTAGCCAACATCTTATGTCTGGCTTGCTCCCAGGTTTGTTCGCTTCCGCACAGTGAAGTATTGCCTCACACCAACCGAACTATGTCGACATATGCAACAGATAAAACACATAACAACAAACATACAATGATGCAGATCTAACAGATCACTAAATCATAGCAACATCCTATACTAGGATACATAGCCTAGTGGGTCGGTATTGGTGCCTATGACCCACAAGTATAGTGAGGAAAACTCACCTCACAGACTAAAAAATAGTTGAACAGATCACTGCTCCAAATGTTGTATCTACCGGTGACCTATACAATAAACAGGGACCTAATCTCAAACTACTATTCAAATTTCCCAAAATGCCATTAATACAAACTTGGTCAAACCCATTGTCAAAGGTCAAAGAGAAAAAGTCAAAGAGTCAACATAGTCTGAGTACGCCATGCATACTCAATCACTACGCATGGCGTAGTGAAGTCCTATCCTGGTTACGGGGCCTTCACCTAGTATGTGTTGTGTGCCACTAGGTACACCCTGCATACTCGACCTGCTCTCACTCTCCTAAATAAGTCTTTATTCCCTTAAGACCTCACATCCAAAACTAAGATCTAGTCCTAAATAACCTCCTAAATCATAAAGTTTCCAACTTTATGACTTTCCACGATTAGAATTGCTCAAAATCCAAACCCTAACTTCTACCAAAAACCCAAGATTCATAACTCTTGAATGGATGGGAGAAAGGGACCAAGATCACCTTTTTATGGCCACAAACACTCAAAAACATCTAAAAGGACAGCTCATTTCGTCTAGAGTAAGCCAAACTCATATATACCAAGATTATGGGACCAAAAGGCACAAAAATTCAGGAACTAGCAAGATCTAATGAAGTATTCATCAAGTTTAGAAATTTATACCTTCTGGAGGTTGCTAGAGAGATGAAACTTCTAGATCCACAAAGCTTGATGCTCCTCAAATGCTCTCCAGTGGACTCCTTCCTTCAAGGATGAACACAAAACACTCAAAAAAGCTCAAAAACTCTCAAATGGAGATTAGGGTTTGCAAAGGATCAAATGGGAGAATGGAGGCTGGAGGTGGGAGGGTCTCAAGACAGATAATGACATTATGTAGGACTCAAACCCTAAAAATATGGGTTTGCTCATCTGACGAATATGCCCTACGTACCCATTTAGTATGCCCTGCATACTCATGAAGACCCACATTCCTTTTAATGATTTACACCATGTGTAAGCTCCAAGTACGCACGGCGTAAGGACCATTTTTGCAACAATTTTTATACTTAAGATAATAATGGAAATACCTGATTGGTTGGGTGTTACAACTCTCCCCCACAAGAATCAGACTTCGTCCTCAAAGTCCAACGTTGAGAATAACTCGGGGTAGTGCTCCTGCATATTTGCCTCGGGTTCCCAAGTCCACTTGAAACCCTTACGGTGTTGCCACTAAACCTTGACTATAGGTACCACCTTATTACGCAAGGTCTTTGTTTTCTTATCCAAAATCACCACTGGCCTCTCAACATAGTTCATGCACTCATCAACCTAAATATCGTCCAAAGGAACCACTATTGAATCAACAGCTACAATCCTCCGAAGTTGAGAAACATGGAAGGTGTTGTGAATCTGACTAAGCTCCTGATATGGGCTTATTTAGTCATAGAAATCATTCATTATCTTATTAATTATTGTTGATTTTATATCATTTTATGGACAAAAGGTACTTAATTAGCTTAATATTTCAATTTCAGCAATAAAAGACATGCTCGGGTGGAAAAGGAAGCGGAACTAGCGATTGGAAGCTTGGATCTTGGATTTTGAAGAAAGAAGGATGTTGTTGGGCAGCTTGACCCCTCGTCAGTGTTTTGGCCATATTTCATGAACCGTAACTCCGATTGACGAGATTCAAAATGTTCTGAAAACTAGACACAATTTCGGACGACTTTCATGTTTTGAGAAAATGCTAAAAACACAAGGTACTAGGCGAGTAGGGTCGACTACTCGGCGAGTCGCATCGAAGATTCGAGAAGATAAAGACGCGCTGACTTGCCGTACACGGGATTTTAAGTGATGGACTCGGCGAGTAGGTCACTGGACTCGCCGAGTAGCCCCTGTTTTCAGAATATATATATATATAGAAACGCTTCTCATTCGAACCCTAACGAATGGGGGAAGTTTAGGACGATTTTTGGAGGCCAGAAGGGTTCTTAGAAGCTGTGGTTTTCGAGATTTCAACCTAGATATCAAATTGGAAGAAGATCAAAGGCAATAACACACTACTTTTATCTTAATCTTTTGCATAAACCATGTTTCAATCATTAGATTATGTTTTTAGTTTGTTATTTGCTGTAGATATGAGCTAAAAACTCATAACTTCTGTTTAGGATAGATGATTTTGTGATTATGGTTTGATTTTATGGTAGGATTAATTTAATATTGGTGTTTTTGTTGATTCTAGCTTGTTAAAGAACCTTATGTGTGAATGATAACTATTTTTCTGTTAGTAGGAAGATAATTAAGAAGCATGAACATCTCTTAATTGCTACCTCATATAATTTATGTGACCACTTTATTATATGACTAGGATTAGCGACTGTGAAACTAGAATTAATAGAAAAATAGGTAAATTCATGTGTGAGCTTGTGTGATGACCATCAACAAGAGGTTAACTAAAGGACCAAATTAGTTAACCATTACAAGTCTAAATTAACCCGAATAAATAACCTAGTGAATTGAATTAAATTAGACAACTGGCCACTGTTTGAGTTAGTTTGTTCTCTAAGGATTAGTGCAGCGAACGTGAATCTAATCACTTGAATCGGTAGCCAATAGAAGAATTAATCCATTGCACTATTACCATAATATCAACCATAGGATCAATTGAGTTGAACTAAACAGAAGTTCCCTTCGTTATTGAATTTAGTTGAATCTTTGCTTATCTAGTTATTAGTTAAGTAGTCTAAGTATTAGTTGTTTAAGTTTCTAGTCTTGCAAAACTAGAGAAACCCCCTTTCTATTACTTGTTTTATTTAGATATTATTAGCATTTCTTTTAATTGTTTACCGTTCCCTGTGTTCGATACCCTACTTACCTGAACTAAACTGCTAATCGATAGGTACACTGCCTTTCGTGTGTTCGTCTTTGTGTTTAAGTTAGTAGGATTAAAACTAGTTGGTTTTACACACATCAGCTCCTCAGGAAGATCCATTCGATAGGCTACCTTGCCTACCCTAGCCACTACTCGAAACAACCCAATAAATCGGGGCCCCAACTTGCCCCTCTTCCTGAAGCGTATCACACCCTTCTAGGGTGATACCTTTAGTAAAACCATATCGCCGACCTGGAATTCCAACTCGGATCGACGTCTGTCGGCATAACTCTTTTTCTGACTCTGAGTTGTTTGCAATCTGTGCCTGATCTTTTGGATAAGCTCTGTCGTATGAAGGACCACCTCGCTCTTTCCCACAACCCTGTGACCGACCTCTCCCCAACATACTGGTATATTACACTTCCTACCATAAAAAATCTCAAAAGGTGGTACACTAATACTAGCCTGATAGTTGTTGTTGTAAGAAAACTCAGCCAGGGGATAGTAGGAGTCCCAACTCCCACCGAAATCTATGACACAATCTCTCAACATATCCTCTAGCGTTTAGATGGTCTGCTCGCTCTGGATGTCTGTATATGGCTGATAAGCAGTGCTAAAGTGAAATCTCATACATCCTCATTGAACCTCTAACAAAATCATCAAGTAAACCGAACATCCCGATTAGATACAATGGAGACTGGAACACCATGTCGAGCGACGATCTCGCACACATATGTTGGGTTTTTGAGCATTCTAACACTCCTAAGTGTACATGCAACCCTAAATACCTTGGATCTATGTTTTCTCTATTATACATGCAAATATGAATATTCTAAGGTATTACCCTATCTAGCATACAATCCTTGATACTTGGGTAATATAACAAGTTAGAATACATACCTTTTAATGAAGCTTGAAGTCTTGAACTTTAAGAGCTTAGCCCCAATAGTGTGGAAGCCTCAAGTGGAATCACAAATCACCAAAACACCTTGGAAAACCTTTAGAGAATATGGATACTTGGCTCACACTTATGAAATCGGTTATTGCCCTCTTTAGTGTATCCACACTAGCCACTTGTGCCAATTTTGTGAGCCAAGGACCCCTTTATATATTATGGAGGATTAGGGTTAGATCCATGTAAACCCTAATACCCATGACCTTTCATTTACATAGGATGCATGGGTTAAAAGCTCCATGGACCATCCATGAAAGCTTAGCCCAACCTAAATGAACTTGGCCCATTCCATATATATAAGAGTCCATATTTAATTAGTTCTTTTTTATCACTTAATTAATTCTAAATTAATTCTTGATCAATACTAATTAAATAATATGATTCCATATTAATATATTAGAACTTATAATATATTAATATAAATCATAAATATACTATTCTCAAAAGACTATCCATATAAATTGTGCTGGTGAAGTGCAACCCAAATGGACCATGTCGGGTCGGGTCAAGTACATACCAAATATAGTTATGGACTTAGACATTAATCCAACAGTCTCCCACTTGGATAAGTCTAAAACTATTATTGAGTATGACTTCAAAACCTAACTGGCAATCGTAGCTCTTAAAGCCGCTGTCGAACTCTGACCTTGTCAATGACTTGTCCATTAGATAAGGGATCATATATTCCTCCATTCTAGATATCATATGGACTGAGACATGGATTATAATCATTCTCTCTGTCCATTTGTTGTTTCCCGATTTTCGATTTATGATGACTGACTGATTGAACAAATCAAATCAGTCCTGGCTTGGCCAAGCACTCACATGTGTCATCGCTAAATCATCGAGGGGCCCACAGATATCGCTTTTATCCCGAAGGTAAAAGGAATGGATAAACTTCGACTCATATGGCTTGTTCTACTACTTGTTGAATCATACACAAAGGCACGTTTTATAACATCGAGTTACCAAATGTGTTTTCGTGCAATCAATGTATAACCAACTCATAGTAACAACTCATATCTCTAGGTTTGAAGAATATAAGATATTATCGTCTCATGATCACTCGTGATAAAATCCATGAAGTGATTCAAATGAGCGCGGGTTGAATCCAATACTCAGAACTTATGAGCACTCATGAGTGTTGTAGCACCACTTTGTCCACCAACTTGGACCTCTACAAACCAACCCATGACAGTCTTGATTCATATCTACTTCCAACATATGACCGACTGTGGATGGTTTGAATAACTTAATCATTCAGGAAGAGCGACTTAGTTATTCTGGAAGTCAAAACATGCAAAGTGAAACACAAGAATAAATGAATCAAATATGGTATCAAACCCTATGAATATAAATAAACACTTTTATTTATCACCATACTGATTACTCATTATTCATTGTTTCGGTTTTATCAACTTTATACTTGAATTAAAAACACTAGTTGTCCCATGCTCCAAGCATGTACACTATGTTTTTCTTAAACAATAGCTTTTCCATACACCAAGTATGCACTCTATGTTTGTCTATGATCCTTACTTTGTGAAATAAACCAATTGAACATAATTTCAATGATTCTAATTTCACACTCCCAAATCCTTATCGAAAAATGTGAGAATTTCAAATTCCTATCATTTATCGAAATCTGTTTAGATTTTAAACTTATATGCACTGACCCTCCTGTAATGAATATGTACAAAGTCACAAAGACTTGTCAACAGTCATTATAAGGTATTCCAATGGAGATCAACTCCATGGAAACTAAGTCTCATATTCAAAGTACATTGCTTTTGACATGCTTCTTGCATTAAGTTTTCTAATCTTACACAGATAACTTCCACCTATGGAGACAACTCCATATTCTCATTTGACTATCACTTCTGAATAAGAGATGCCTCTTTTCAGAATATGTCAATATGGTCCTTCCAAAATTAGCACTATACTTCCAACTGTCCCTGAGCAACCAATCTTTAGTAAACCTCATATTGTCCTCGACAATTGCTTAATCATTTTAGTCATATCCAATTCTAGACCTTTTCCCTTCTTAATGCCTCTGGGCATTTGGAAAAATTTAGAAATGACAAATTTTATAGCGCATGCAATCGATCCTGTACCCAAAGCAAATGGTACACGATTCATGATGTCTCACATAAAGACATGATTCTAGACCAGTCTTTTGCTACAATATTTTTATTTGCCATGTTTTCAAAATTTGACTATGAAGAGGGATGCCGTAATCATAATCGAATTTTGAGAACGCAATATATAGAATTTCCTTAAGTTGAACCAATCCAACATGAAATTCATATATATATTCTTGACTAAAGATGATTAAGGTCTCAATCTAAGCCTTTAGAACTAAAATGAAGTATATCATCTCCCTTAATTATAGCAAAACAACTTTTTCAATCCCTGCAGCCTCACGAATTGAAACTTTTGTTTTCTATAATTAACATTGCTAACTTGCAACACTAACAATAATTATCATGCTCCCACTAACATGATGATTATTAGCATAACACTTATGCTCCCACTAGCTTTGACATGTACTCAGAAATCAGCCGGACTGCTAGAAATCAATACTTTATTGACTTTCTTACCAAAGTTCAGATTTCTTATACGAGATGCTTTGATAAAACTTTATCAAAATCATACACCTTTCCTTAGATAGCATGCATGTGTGTCTAAACAATTTCAGAACTATGAAAAGGGATGTCGTAATCATAGTCTCAATTGTTTAGACCTTTTGCCATCTGCTTCAAATCTACTTGGTGGAAGTGTTTCCTCACCATCATTTTCATGAATCGGAGAGAAACCTTATGACCCTTATAATTTATGGTGTATGTGTTCTTATCCATGTGAATCGTCAAAACCATAGTCACAAGACAAGGATAATGACAAATCCAAACTCATATGGACTGAACTTATGCAATCTTAACTTTTTGCCACCTGGCAGTACAGGGCCTGCCATTGCTTCCAAGTTGTTATGCAACCAATTGAGAACTTTCAGAACTCCTATGCAAAGCCAACTTTAACTGGAATGGGCACCGAATATGTCAACACGATAGGTTATAAACCTCAAGTCGTGTGCTAGTGAAGAACCTCAGGTTTTATTCTTGATTAGTTCTTGAAATTCTTTTTAGGATCTTTAAGACTCCCACTATCCTCTTGACATATAAGACTATCTTGCCAAATATTCAAGAGATAGTGCGGATTCTTTATCAAGACAAACACTTCACACAATTGGCCTTAGTTGGTCTTTGTTTTATCTAAAACATCACAACTTACCAATTTCAAATGTACAAGAGTAGGACACCTTTACTCTTACATTTGACAAGTGTTTTAAAGCTTTCTTTAAGATATGTCACTCAAGTTACAATCTTGGAGTATGACTCTAAGAATTTTTTTGGAACGAAGTATGACTCATCTTCCTGATCTAACCATTTCAACAATTCATGACTCCTCTTCTTAGTCATAAGAATGCACTAAGATGACCTTTAGAGGACTAATTGTGATATGATTTCTAAATCATTAAGATGATCACAAACATGATACTAAATTACCTTCCCATCTTTTCAGATTTGAAAAACTTTTATCTTGCTGCCTAATTTGATTCTTCCCATTCGTTCTGCCATACATTGAGACTTTTCCAATGTTTTAGAATTATACTTAAACTTGTAAGTATAACCATATTTACTAAACTTTAGTAAATCAAATAGTCTTAACGAGCTTTGTGGTGGACATGACCAGCGCACAAGAATGTGTACTCGATCCCTTTAGTCCTTCACTTGACTCACACATACATGTGAACAAGTAATTAGTCTTGATTTTCCAATGCTTGAAAGTTCTCATTCATCATACTATTCAACTTGCATGATTCCAAGTTTCGGTCGAATTGAAACTTGGGTGATGAGGAACTTTCCTGATTTGGTAAATTTAGACACTACCACAAATGAAAGAATCAAATCCATTTTCCAATATTGCTGTCAGTGGAATCATATAAGCAACAATTTTCCACAAATGCCATTGTAAGGATACTTCAAATAAACAAAATTAAACAATTTTCTTTTATTTTAAAACTTTGCGGAAAAACTTATCCTTACAATCCACATGGAAAATTGTTGTTATCTATTCCTTAGCAATATATCATAACTTCTTAAGCAACTGCTCAAAATTCTGATGCGATCGAAATCCACCTTCGCGATCAGAATCAGCATATACTTCCTTTAAGATTTCTCTCTATTCTTTGATTCTTAAAACATCAACATGTGACCCAGTCACATCATGTAATGAGGATCTCAGAATATAACTTAACAGAGTTAGATAATGGGCTCTACCTGATGTAGAGTCAAACTTATTGACTTTAACATCCTTAGGTAAATTTGGCAGCTTTGCAATCAACGCCCCTTCCTTTGGCAAAATAAACATATGGACCCTTTGGTAATGGGACTATCTCAGACTTAGCCTTTCTCTTTACCATTTGGTCAACCGGGTTGACTATGGCCAATCCTTTTCCATTGGGAAGAGAATGCTTTTTTTGGATTTCCAGTGTCACCATTGTCACTGTCCATAAAGTTTTTGGGAAGTTGATCTTCTAATCAAATTTGCTTCACTATCGTTCCAAATCATTGCTGATTCAGCAGCACCAAGCAAATAGATATGATCATTAAGGTTCATGTCATAGTCTGTATCATAGTAGTCCCAAAGGAACTCACTATGTGACTTAGAAAGTGATTGAACATCCAACTTTCTCAAGACTTTGAAACCCAACTCTCCCGGCTTGTCAATATGTGACTTCATCTCTAAGATGTGATCACATATAGACCTTGTTTGCCATTAGGGCTTGAGTGACCTTGAACTTGTGGCTTAGGGAGAATAATTGGAGGAGGTGGAGGAAGAGAAGTATGACTTCCATGAGCCAAACTCGGGAAGTCATATTCATTAGGAAAGCTTGGTTTGGGAAGATCATTGTTGTCTAAACCAGACATCAACAATGGGAGAAATTCACGTAAAGTTGATTTAAGTCCTTAATATAACACCCAATATGATATATTAAGGCTAGGACCCAACAAACTATTTTATAACTTGGAAGAGGGATGTCGTAATCCAAGCTATAAAATATTTGAAGGTAGGTGAATGACGATTCACCAATTTCCACCAAGATAAACGAAATGTATTATTAGGTTTTAATTGGTTTTGAAACTCCTAGATTCTTTTGAGATTCATTGAACTTTTCAATGGCATGTTTCAATCTCGAGTGTGCCCTTCATGTTTTGTGACTGGGATGCCGAGGATCACAAAACAAGGTGTGAAGTAACCATGCAAATATACTTGGTACCCTTAATATTTACCCCTCAATCGATGTGTCGGTTAACCACACACGCTCCAACGATACTATGATAAACATTAAGTTACCCTTTGCATACCTTGTTAAGTCCAGGTTAGTGTGCCGGTTAACCACACACGCTCCACTAACAGCTTAAACAAAGTGCAAAGTGTAATTTCATGGATTAGCACCTTATTCATATTTTCCTAAGTAACTAAGATTGGGAATTTATAAGTGTTTAGTTACTTAGTATTTATCATTATACTTATAATGAAGGGAGAATTATAGTCCTTGTCCTACCTGTTCGGCTAACGACCCTCCACCGGTCAAGGAAGCGGTGAGTGAGAGTGGACACCCATTAAACTGCCATTTTATAGGCAGTAACCTTATACCCCCCTTATAGACCGGCTTCGTGAATGAGGTCTACTAATGGTAAGACGACTTGCTCTTATACATATAATATATTAAACTTTTAATATTATAATAGTATAAGGGTGTATTTTAGACATTTAAAATACTTGGTGATTTAATCTATTAATTAAACTAGACTTTTAATTTAATTAAACTCAAACCATATATTTATGGATTTAATAATACTCTTTTAATTAAACGCTTTAATTAACTATTAATAAAGTCCATAAGAGTTAATTTGAACTTTTCAACAAAACATCATAATTCCAATTATTAAACTCAAAATTAAAACCATTTAATTAATTGTTTAAGTTATGAACCCAAGAGTTTTAGAATTCAATTCTTTTTTTTCATAAAAAACTTCTCAAATTCCAAAACTTGAGGGCAAGTTTTGTAATTCTTGAAAACCTTTGGATTCCATAACTTATGGAATTAATGGTGTTTTATGATGAAACTTTCCATGTTCCATAACTTAAGAACAAGTTATGGAATTCATTAAAACATTAACACCAAATTTTGTAACTCTATAAAAACTTTGAATCAAATTTTTTTTTAACAAAAAAACTTTCATATTCATAACTTATGGAAGTTTCAAAAACCCTTAAGATCACAACTTTAAAAAAAACTTTTGAGCCCCAAAATTTTATGACAAAATATGTAACTCCTTAAAACATTTAGATCAAACTTTTAAAACTAATAAAATAAACATATCATTTTATCTTTTACTAAATTTGACCTAATTCAACTCATATAACAAATGATTCAAATTTTACAAATAATTCGTTTTTCACAAAACAAGTAATTATCTTAAAATTTGACAAACGTCATGTTTTTTTTTTCCTTTTTTTTCCAACTTGAAAATAAAACATTTGCATCAATATAACAGAAAACAACACATGGCTCTGATACCACTGTTGGGTTTTTGAGCATTCTAACACTCCTAAGTGTACATGCAACCCTAAATACCTTGGATCTATGTTTTCTCTATTATACATGCAAATATGAATATTCTAAGGTATTACCCTATCTAGCATACAATCCTTGATACTTGGGTAATATAACAAGTTAGAATACATACCTTTTAATGAAGCTTGAAGTCTTGAACTTTAAGAGCTTAGCCCCAATAGTGTGGAAGCCTCAAGTGGAATCACAAATCACCAAAACACCTTGGAAAACCTTTAGAGAATATGGATACTTGGCTCACACTTATGAAATCGGTTATTGCCATCTTTAGTGTATCCACACTAGCCACTTGTGCCAATTTTGTGAGCTAAGGACCCCTTTATATATTATGGAGGATTAGGGTTACATCCATGTAAACCCTAATACCCATGACCTTTCATTTACATAGGATGCATGGGTTAAAAGCTCCATGGACCATCCATGAAAGCTTAGCCCAACCTAAATGAACTTGGCCCATTCCATATATATAAGAGTCCATATTTAATTAGTTCTTTTTTATCACTTAATTAATTCTAAATTAATTCTTGATCAATACTAATTAAATAATATGATTCCATATTAATATATTAGAACTTCTAATATATTAATATAAATCATAAATATACTATTCTCAAAAGACTATCCATATAAATTGTGTCGGTGAAGTGCAACCCAAATGGACCATGCCGGGTCGGGTCAAGTACATATCAAATATAGTTCTGGACTTAGACATTAATCCAACAACATAAACATCGGCTAATTTCTCGGCCGAGGAACTCTCCCAGAAAGCTAGAAAGTGGGCAAACTTGGTCAGACGATCCACAATGATCCAAATAGCATCAAATCCTTTAGCCGTCCTGGGTAACTTGGTGTTAAAATTGATGGTGATATGCTCCCATTTCCACATGGGAACCTCCAAAGGCTGTAACTTTCCATGCGGCCTCTGGTGCTCGGCCTTGATCATTCGATATGTCGAGCACCTCTCCACATACCATGCTCTCTCTCTCTCTCTCTCTCTCTCTCTCTCTCTCTCTCTCTCTCTCTCTCTCTCTCTCTCTCTCTCCCTCTCTTCATGCACGGCCACCAATAGCTAACTCTCAAATCCCAATACATTTTTGTGGCTCCGGGGTGTATCGAGAATTTGGACTTATGTGCCTCCTCAATCACGGTGTGCCAGAACCTACCATAATCTGGAACCCAAACCTGACTGCACCGAGTCAACAACCCGCGACTATCGGTAGAAAACCTGTCAATCTCACCCATGATTCTCTCATGCTTCAAATTCTCCTTCTTGACTCCCTCGGCCTGAGCCTCCCCAATCAAATCCAGAAGCAGTGAATCGATAGAAATCCTTATAAAACAACCAACACAACAACATAACAAACACAATGGTCCTTGGCTAGTTTATGCACATCATATACATCAACATACATATAAAACAACCTTTGTTTTTCTAAGCCGACTTTAAATGACAAAAGATGCATGAAACTTTTGTCACATAAAATAACAAATATAAAGTTGTCATAAAAAATATGTATGAACTTATTTTTATACAAAAACAAGTTATACATATTCTCCAAAAACTAAGATTTCCAAATATAAAAAAAAAACTAACAAAACTTGCAAGGTGGCTCTGATACCAATTCTTGGGATTTAGTTTCAAAATAGTTTCATAAACTTGAAAAATATGGCAACGGAAGACTTTAATTTTTGAAATAACTTAAACATTTTTTACCCACCAAGGATCTTCTAGCAAGTTATAGAAAGATTAATACACCAACCAAAGAAGAGGTGAAGAAATAACAACCATTGTAGTTCTTTGGGTCCTCTTGGGAGGCTTGGAAGTTAATGAAGAATGTGGAACCTTTGAGACACCAACAATGACTCAACTTGATGTAGATCTAGTCCAAAACTCTTAAACCCTTAAGCTTTAAGTTTATAACCAATATGAACTTAAATAATGCATGAAGGTGCAAGTATTCTTGAAGAAAATAAGAACAAAAGGGAGAGAGTAACCTCCTTAGAAAGCGAGAGAGTAACCTCCTTTAAGGAGGTTACGGCTTTAAGAGGAACTAATGAGGCAAGGCTTTCAAGAATGCAACCCTCTTATTTATATGCATAAATTGAAAGTATTAACCTGGTAGGTCTTAACACTTTAAGGACATATGCCCCATGTCATAAACATGTCTCTCGTGCTTCATTTCTTCTGAATAAACTAACGGAAAGCCCATAACTTCTTTTTCTTTATTTAATTTTCGGAATTATATATATAAAAAGAAGACTTAGTTTAAATTTTATAAACTCAAGTTTTATAAAATATAAACTTTGTCTTTTGAGTAAAAGACAAAACGGTTTAAACTAATCCAAAAAGTTGTACACAACTTATTAATTCATACCATATGAATTATGTAATGTTACTTGCTAATGAAAATTATTATTTCCATGAAATAAATAATTTCCAATTCAATTATAAGAGTTTTATTGAATATTTATTAAAATTGATTTCTAATAAATAATCAATTGTATCAAGTTGTTGTTAGTGTGATCCATTAGTATCATATGTTAATTAGCAATATCACTTTAATATGACTCTTGAGCATACTAGACCTTTCAATATCATCGATAAAAACAATTACCGAACGATCGAGCATCTGTGACAACCCGGAAACTTCAATCCTGTACACTTAGTAAAATCAATCAATATTCAACTTGTTTTGTCGATTTCTGGTGCTATTTAAGGGTTCATTTAAGTGTTCTAAGCTTGAATTTGACCAAGGTTGAGTTTAGGAATGAGTCAGCATGTCCCATAGTGAGAAAACCGGGCCATACACCCCTCTTGGAGGAGTGTACGGCCGTACACATGGGTGTGCGGCCGCGCACCCACTCTCTTGGCAGCACACCCACTTTTAGGCAGCACTCTCACCCCTATATAAAGGGTAGACTCCTTTCCTTTCATTCCTTTGACACCTTGGCAGCACACAACACATTTCCTCTCAAGTTTCTTCAACCGCAAACTCTTCAAAGCTTCAAGAACGTGAGTAATTCATCCTCTAACTTGATAGCCATGAGAAGACCACTCTATCTAGACCTTAAGTGTGCAAAATCGACATGCTCTTCGTGTATGCAAGAGAGTGCGGCCGCACACCCCCTTTAAGGTGGCCACACACTCTTAAAACACCCTCCAAAGTGAGAGTTTGACTTCCATATTCGAGATAGACATGCTCCTAGCCTTGTTGTACCCTGGAAATGGCATTTTTGGACATTTTGTGTGGGGTGTACGACCGCACACACCTGTGTACGGCTGCACACACACTTGTACGGCAGCACACTCCAAGTGTGCGGCAGCACACCCAAGTGTGCGACCACACACCCAAGTGTGCGACCACACACTCATTCTAGGACCATAAACTCCCTTCTAAGACCCTAAACTTGTACTACAACTAAGTTTGGACAAAGAACACCTCATGGATTGCAAGTATGGACCTTGAAAACATCACAAGAACACCCATCATCATGAGTGTACGGCCGCACACCCATTGGGCCACACACCTATGGCCGTACACACCTTTAAGGTGGCCATACACTCCCCTCATGCAACCCTACAAGGTCCTAACACCTTGTGCAAGCTGATCCAAGTCCCTAGAGTGGTTTTCCATCACATCTAGTGGTGAAACGCCTTCGTTTGACTCCTTTATGTGTCATTGTGTGTTAATTAGGATCGAATCGTGTTCAAGGCTTCACTTGAACATCCAGCTTTCCGTATCGATCCTTCAATCAATCCACTTACCCGATGTGAGTTCATACCCCTACATTTTCCGTGTTTTTAATGTTTTCAGGGGGGGAATACAAGCCAAACTCAAAGTATTTTATTAAGTTTTAAACTTATTAATAGAGTCCAACGATTTCCACGTTTAATAACATACTCGTATACTTAATCCCTTTTGTAATACGTTGAGCATAAGGGAAACTGTTATTTTGGAAATTTAACTTCACGGCTTTCAGAAAGGTTTTACAAATCATTTTCATATCAACTCTAATAAACTATAATGGGTATATTTTGGGATAACCCTCTAGACAGTCTCTACTAAATCAGATTTCATGGATGAATATATATAAACTACGGCAGATTTAGTTTATGTTATATATGTTTTCTCAGAAGTATAAAGTACATTTATTCAAGGATAATTACTGTTTTATACTCTTTCCAGCTAGTAAACTAGATTATACATAATTGTGAGGCTCTACTTCAATACTGTACTCTTAGGTGTACAGTGATAAATCCTTTTAGTATAACCAGAGTCTCCTGGAGGGAGAGCGTGAGATTTGTGAATAGATCTATTCGGGACTGACAATCCCACACCTGAACTGCTAGCTACAGTTAGGCGGGCACGCCTGGGGTGAACAAATGTCATTTAGCTTAACGCCTGAAGAACGTTATAAAGGTCTCTCGATCATATCAAGTATGGTTATACGACTCGCAAATAAGTATAAACTAACTCTGGTTTACGGACTCTACTCTTCATTGTTTTATTTTGATTAGTAAACCCACTTTTATACATACGGATAGTAATCAGGGATTTCCAAACTGACGTCTCTACCTCTAGAACTTATAACTTGTTTTTAGGGAAAATATAGGATTTTCCCAGGATAACACTGGCATTTCTAAAACTGATGATTTACTTTCTACTAACAGATACTCTTCCAAAAACTACTTTTCATAAGAAAATATAGGATTTTCTTGAGGAACACTTTTCAAAAAAGATCAAAGAAACATTTTCCACAAAAACTAAATGCTTATGAACTCACCAGCTTTATGTTGATATTCTTTCAAAACTGCTTGTATTCTCAGGAAATCAGTAGACAGGTACCTGCTGGAATTTGAGAAGCTGGAGCAATAAGAGTCTTATGTTATTACTTTATATACTTTTGATGTACCTAAAACAAGATTTCAAACTGATGTAAACATTTTACTTATATATGTATCCACTGTATTGGTTGTGTTGCTATGTTTCCTATTATCCATTGGTTGTGATGTTAAACATGACGTCCTCCGCCCCCGAACGTTTCCGCCGTTCCGGTTTGGGGGTGTGACAGATTGGTATTAGAGCCCTTGTTTATAGCGAACTAGTATACCGAACCTTACGTGGTATACAACTATAAACGCTAAGGGGCCTAAGTGCTCTACACTAAAAGTGTACTTTCAAAAATATAAGTACTTTTTTAAAAAGTATACGAGCATGCATACATAACAGAATTCGTGTCATTAGTAGAACAAAACAAAAAGTATTTGGATGTTGGGGCACTGCGGTTAAACCTGGGCAGTTATGTAATCATGTCTAGGGTCAATATAGCCTGATCAACTATATTCATTCGAGACATGACCAACATGTGCTTAGGAGTGACTGTGGTGTTACAGCAGGCCTAAAACTTACCAAAAACATCCCACGTAAAACACTATAAGAGTATTTTAGTTAGAGTCAAACTCAGTATATAGATTCATTTCAGGTGTTGCTACCTCTTCTTCCTTAAGCGATAACTTACTTGCATTAGTAACCTTTTGTGGTTATTGCTTGGTAGAATGCTTTTGTTATCAGGATAAGATATATCTTGTTTCATATATCTTGGGGACTTATCATCCTCTTCTTCCTTATTGTTTCTAGAACAAGATGCCTCCCCGACCAAGACCCATCAGAAGAAACGACAACACTCCGCCACCACCACCACCTCCTCAGTTCGACCCCGTTATGTTTCAGGCAGCAGTTACAGCCGTCGTGACTGCAGCAATGACACAAGTGAATGCTGGTGGGGCTGGAGGTGGAACCGACCCACAAAGACAAGATGGAAGCCAGGGACATCAAAAGGAATGTTCCTACAAGGACTTCATGACTGTAAAACCCAAGTCCTTCGACGGAAATGGAGGTGTCATCGCTTTGACTCGATGTTTCGAGAAGATCGAATCCATCTTCGAAATGTGCGCCTGTTCCGAAGCAAACAAGGTGAAGTTCGCCGCCTGCACCTTCATCGACAGGGCCTTGACCTGCTGGACTGGTCGAGTCAAAACCCTAACCCTGCCAGTGGCTAATGCCATGGGTTGGGAAAGGTTGAAGGAACTCATGCTTGCGGAATACTGCCCAAGGGGCGAAGTGCAAAAGTTGGAGCACGAACTCTGGAACTTGAAGATGAAGGGTTCCGACATCGCTGCCTACACCGCAAGGTTCTGTGATCTGGCTCTCCTATGTCCGGGAATGGTCACCCCGGAAAGCAAGAAAATCGAGAGGTACATTTGGGGACTGACGCAACCAACCAAAGGAAATGTCTTGGCTGCTAGACCGGCCACGTTTGAGAGCGCCAAGGATCTGGCATAGACTCTGATCGATCATGGGATCGATCTGGATGAGGCATCAGCGGTCGCCGAGCCCCAAAAGGAGAGTGGAGAAAAGAAGAAGAAATTTTGGAACAAACGCAAGGGCCAGTCTCCTCAGGAGCCCTCCAAGAAGCAACAAACAGTGGCAGTCCACGCTGCTACTACTCCTACTGCTACTCCCACTGCTGCTCCAACCACCCAAGCTTCTACCGGTGGTTATTCAGGGAAACTACCTCTGTGCAACAAGTGTACCTTTCATCATCACGGACCTTGCCGTGATTTGAATTGCAACAACTATGGAAGGAAGGGACACACGACCCGATACTGCAGAGCACCAGTCCAACCTACCAATCAGGCTCCTGGAGCTGGTGCTGGTCAAGCCTGTTACGGCTGTGGAGAGGTTGGGCATTTCAAAAAAAATTGCCCCAAGGCAACAGCAGCTGGCAACACTGGAAGGGTACTAGCTATGGGCCAGGAGGAAGCGGTCGCTGATCCTACAGTCGTGACGGGTACGTTCCTCCTTGACAACTCTTATGCATGCATTCTTTTCGATTCTGGTGCGGAGAGAAGCTTTGTTAGTCATGCACTTAAACATCTAATCGAGTGTAAATCCCAACCTCTAACCGAAACATTTGCCGTCGAGATGGCTAACGGAAAGAAGGAGAGCACTAACGATATATTCATAGGCTGTACTCTTACCCTAGACGGCCATTCCTTTCCCATCAACCTTATGCCGGTATCCATTAAGAGCTTCGATGTCATAATCGGCATGGATTGGTTGAGCCCCAATCGTGCTGATATTCTTTGTTACGAGAAAGCTATCCGTCTCAATCTTCCCTCTGGCGAAGCCCTCACTATTTACGGTGATAAACTCAGTTTGAATCTTCGTATCATTTCATGTATCCAAGCCCAGAAGTATTTGCGGAAAGAGTGTCATGCATTCCTAGCTCATGTTGTCGATGAGACGCAAAAAGTTAAAGACCTCGAGAGCATTCCTAAAGTCAGTAACTTTCCTGACGTCTTCCCTGAAGATCTTCCAGGAATTCCTCCTGAGCGTCAAGTCGAGTTTCGCATCGACTTAATCCCCAGAGATACTCCTGTAGCTAAATCTCCCTATCGTTTAGCGTCGGCAGAAATGCAAGAATTATCCAGCCAGCTTAATGAGCTGATCAGCAAAGGATTCATAAGGGCGAGTTCCTCACCTTGGGGAGCCCCGATTCTATTCGTAAAGAAAAAAGATGGATCCTTCTGAATGTGCATCGACTACCGAGAGCTGAACAAGCTTACCATCAAGAACCGTTATCCCCTGCCCATAATCGACGACCTCTTCGATCAACTTCAGGGAGCTAGTTATTTCTCCAAGATAGATCTTAGGTCAGGGTACCATCAGTTACGAGTTCGCGAGAATGATGTTCCCAAAACGACATTCCGAACTCGTTACGGACACTACGAGTTTGTAGTAATGCCCTTCGGTCTAACCAACGCACCGGCAGTATTCATGGATCTGATGAATCGAGTGTGCCGCCCTTTCCTAGACAAGTTTGTAATCGTATTCATCGACGATATACTTGTCTATTCCAGAAGTGAGGAAGAACACCGACAGCACTTGAGATTGGTGCTGTAAACTCTAAGGGCGGAGAAGCTGTACGCGAAATTCTCTAAGTGCGAATTCTGGATTCGAAAAGTAACCTTCCTAGGTCACGTGGTAAGCGAGGAAGGCATACACGTGGACCCTTCCAAAATCAAGGCGATAGAGAATTGGTCAGCACCGAAGACGCCCACAGAAATCCGTCAATTCTTGGGTCTAGCTGGCTATTATCGCAGATTTATCCAAAAATTTTCCAGAATTGCCAAACCCTTAACCACTCTGACTCAGAAAGGTGTACCCTTTTGTTGGAGTGAAAAGAAAGACACTGCATTCCAAACGTTGAAGCGGGCCTTGTGCAGCGCACCTATCTTGTCTCTGCCCGAAGGGACGGAGGACTTCGTTGTCTACTGTGATGCATCCAATCAGGGCCTAGGCTGTGTGCTCATGCAATGGGGAAATGTCATTGCTTATGCCTCAAGGCAGTTGAAAACACACGAAGTCAATTACACAACGCACGATTTAGAGTTGGGAGCAGTGGTCTTTGCATTAAAGATCTGGAGACACTATCTCTACGGAACCGAGTGCACTATCTTCACCGACCATAAGAGCTTGCAGCATATCTTTGATCAGAAGGAGTTAAACATGAGACAACGGCGATGGGTAGAGCTACTCAGTGACTACGAGTGCGAAATTCATTACAATCCCGTAAAGGCCAATGTGGTAGCAGATGCCCTCAGCCGAAAGGAGTATTCAGGGCGTAAGGTGAAGGCACTGACAATTACCATCCATTCCCATCTGTCCGCGCAGATCAGAGAGGCTCAGCTGGAAGCCTTAAAACCAGAAAACATCTTGGATGAAGCCTTGAGGGGAATGGATAAGAACTTAGAGGTCAAGGGAGACGGAGTTTACTATTTCATGGACCGTATCTGGACCTCGAAGTATGGCGGTTATCAAAAAGTTGTCATGAACGAAGCTCACAAGTCTAGATACTCCGTTCACCCAGGGTCAGATAAGATGTACTTGGATCTCAAACAACTCTATTGGTGGCCAAACATGAAAGCAGAAATTGCAACCTTCGTGGGCAAGTGCTTGACTTGCGCCAAGGTAAAGGTGGAATATCAAAAGCCCTCAGGTTTACTTCATCAGCCAGAGATACCTGAGTGGAAGTGGGAAAGGATAACGATGGATTTTATCACCAAGTTACCCAGATCTCCGAGTGGGCATGATGTCATCTGGGTAATTGTCGATCGGTTGATGAAGTCCGCCCACTTCTTGCCAATCAAAGAAAACTTCAAGATGGAGAGACTCACATGGATCTACATTCAAGAAATAGTTCGCCTTCATGGGGTACCTGTATCCATTATCTCCGACCGAGATAGCAGATTTACCTTGAGATTCTGGCAAACACTACAAAAGGCTCTTGGAACTAAATTGAATATGAGCACGGCTTATCATCCGTAGACTGATGGACAGAGTGAGAGAACAATTCATACATTGGAAGATATGTTGAGACCCTGCGTCATCGACTTCTGCGCGTCATGGGACACTCATCTGTTGGGTTTTGGTATAATACAACATCCTATGGTGTACATACAACCCTAAATACCTTGGACCTATGTTTACACTAATTATACATGCAAATGGTTTCCAAGGTATTGAACCTATAGCTAGCATGCAATTGTCATACAAACTACATAAAATACTAGATAGTGTAACATACCTTTTTGTGTGGCTGGAAGTCTTGATGTATTTGGCCTTAAGAACTTAGCCCCAATAGTGTGGAAGCCTCAAATGAAGTCACAACACATCAAGGACAAAGGTAGGACTTGACAGAGAATCTCCATGCACTCTAAAACCTTCATGAACTCCAAGAACATGCACACACTCTAGGGTGTGACTAGGGATGGCGGTTTTAGGTCATAACATATGTATTTATATGTGTTGAATTCTAAGAGTCATGGGTATAACCCAAACCCATATCCATGGATTTTATGATCCATGGTTCATGTGGCCCAACTCTTTATGTATCCATACATAAACTTGGTCCAACATGGATCATAAGCCCAACACATATAAATATAACTAATTACCATAATTAGTCCCCATAGTTTTAATTAGTCTCTTTTGATCACTAAATTAATTCCAAATTAATTCTTGATCAATACTAATTAAAACATATGACTTCATATTAATATATTAGAACTTATAATATATTAATAAATCATATATAACCTCTTCTCTCAAAAGTCCATCCTAACAAATTGTCCTGATGATATGCAACCCAAATGGACCATGCTACTCTCGGGTCGAATACATACCAATAATAGTTATGGGCTTAGACACCTAATCCAACATCATCTTCCTTTGGTTGAATTTTCCTACAACAACAGTTACCATACCAGCATCAAGGTTGCGCCGTTTGAAGCCCTTTATGGCCGCAAGTGCAGATCCCCTCTGTGCTGGGCTGAAGTGGGTGACATGCAGCTAGTCAAGGGTCAAGTCCCTGACAGCACTCTCACTAGTCCTGAAATTATCCGAGAGACGACTGAAGATCATGCAAATCCGAGAACGACTGAAAGCCTCACGAGATAGACAAAAGAGCTACGCCGATAAGAGACGAAAACCCTTGGAATTCCAGGTCGGTGACCGCGTCCTTCTGAAGGTCTCGCCCTGGAAAGGCATGATACGTTTCGTAAAATGTGGAAAGCTAAACCCAAGGTACATTGGACCATTTGAGATCCTTGCTAGGATCGGTCCCGTAGCATACAAACTCCAGTTACCACGAGAGCTCAGCAACATCCATCCTGTCTTCCACGTGTCGAACCTAAAGAAGTGTCTGTCCGATCAGACACTTGTGATTCCTCTCGACGAGATCGAATTAGGCGAGGGTCTACACTTCGTGGAAGAACCTGTCGAAATCATGGATCAGGAAGTCAAACGTACGAAACAGAGCCGCATCCCGATAGTGAAGGTCCGTTGGAATGCCAAGCGGGGTCCTGATTTCACTTGGGAGTACAAGGATTCAATGAAGCAGAAGTACCCCCATCTCTTTCCAAGTTCATGATTGTACTTTATTCTTGAATTTCGGGACGAAATTCCCTCTAACGGGGGGATGATGTGACAACCCAGAAACTTTAATCCTGTACACTTAGTCAAATCAATCAATATTCAACTTGTTTTGTCGATTTCTGGTGCTATTTAAGGGTTCATTTAAGTGTTCTAAGCTTGAATTTGACCAAGGTTGAGTTTAGGAATGAGTCAGCATGTCCCATAGTGAGAAAACCGGGCCATACACCCCTCTTGGAGGAGTGTACGGCCGTACACATGGGTATGCGGCCGCGCACCCACTCCCTTGGCAGCACACTCACTTTTGGGCAGCACTCTCACCCCTATATAAAGGGTAGACTCCTTTCCTTTCATTCCTTTAACACCTTGGTAGCACACAACACATTTCCTCTCAAGTTTCTTCAACCGCAAACTCTTCAAAGCTTCAAGAACGTGAGTAATTCATCCTCTAACTTGATAGGCATGAGAAGACCACTCTATCTAGACCTTAAGTGTGCAAAATGGGCATGCTCTTCGTGTATGGAAGAGAGTGCGGCCGCACACCCCCTTTTAAGGTGGCCGCACACTCTTAAAACACCCTCCAAAGTGAGAGTTTGACTTCCATATTCGAGATAGACATGCTCATAGCCTTGTTGTACCCTGGAAATGGCATTTTTGGACATTTTGTGTGGGGTGTACGACCGCACACACCTGTGTACGGCTGCACACACACTTGTACGGCAGCACACTCCAAGTGTGCGGCAGCACACCCAAGTGTGCGACCACACACCCAAGTGTGCGACCACACACTCATTCTAGGACCATAAACTCCCTTCTAAGACCCTAAACTTGTACTACAACTAAGTTTGGACAAAGAACACCTCATGGATTGCAAGTATGGACCTTGAAAACATCACAAGAACACCCATCATCATGAGTGTACGGCCGCACACCCATTGGGCCACACACCCATGGCCGTACACACCTTTAAGGTGGCCATACACTCCCCTCATGCAACCCTACAAGGTCCTAACACCTTGTGCAAGCTGATCCAAGTCCCTAGAGTGGTTTTCCATCACATCTAGTGGTGAAACGCCTTCGTTTGACTCCTTTATGTGTCATTGTGTGTTAATTAGGATCGAATCGTGTTCAAGGCTTCACTTGAACATCCAGCTTTCCGTATCGATCCTTCAATCAATCCACTTACCCGAGGTGAGTTCATACCCCTACATTTTCCGTGTTTTTAATGTTTTCAGGGGGGGAATACAAGCCAAACTCAAAGTATTTTATTAAGTTTTAAACTTATTAATAGAGTCCAACGATTTCCACGTTTAATAACATACTCGTATACTTAATCCCTTTTGTAATACATTGAGCATAAGGGAAACTGTTATTTTGGAAATTTAACTTCACGGCTTTCAGAAAGGTTTTACAAATCATTTTCATATCAACTCTAATAAACTATAATGGGTATATTTTGGGATAACCCTCTAGACAGTCTCTACTAAATCAGATTTCATGGATGAATATATATAAACTACGGCAAATTTAGTTTATGTTATATATGTTTTCTCAGAAGTATAAAGTACATTTATTCAAGGATAATTACTGTTTTATACTCTTTCCCGCTAGTAAACTAGATTATACATAATTGTGAGGCTCTACTTCAATACTGTACTCTTAGGTGTACAGTGATAAATCCTTTTAGTATAACCAGAGTCTCCTGGAGGGAGAGCGTGAGATTTGTGAATAGATCTATTCGGGACTGACAATCCCACACCTGAACTGCTAGCTACAGTTAGGCGGGCACGCCTGGGGTGAACAAATGTCATTTAGCTTAGCGCCTGAAGAACGTTATAAAGGTCTCTCGGTCATATCAAGTATGGTTATACGACTCGCAAATAAGTATAAACTAACTCCGGTTTACGGACTCTACTCTTCATTGTTTTATTTTGAGTGGTAAAACCACTTTTATACATACTGATAGTAATCAGGGATTTCCAAACTGACGTCTCTACCTCTAGAACGGATAACTTGTTTTTAGGGAAAATATAGGATTTTCACAGGATAACATTGGCATTTCTAAAACTGATGATTTACTTTCTACTAACAGATACTCTTCCAAAAACTACTTTTCATAAGAAAATATAGGATTTTCTTGAGGAACACTTTTCAAAAAGGATCAAAGAAACATTTTCCACAAAAACTAAATGCTTATGAACTCACCAGCTTTATGCTGATATTCTTTCAAAACTGCTTGTATTCTCAGGAAATCAGTAGACAGGTACCTGCTGGAATTTGAGAAGCTGGAGCAATAAGAGTCTTATGTTATTACTTTATATACTTTTGATGTGCCTAAAACAAGATTTCAAACTGATGTAAACATTTTACTTATATATGTATCCATTGTATTGGTTGTGTTGCTATGTTTCCTATTATCCATTGGTTGTGATGCTAAACATGATGTCCTTCGCCCCCGAACGTTTCCGCCGTTCCGGTTTGGGGGTGTGACAGCATCGACCTGCATACCCGATTCATTAAATCTATAAATGTCGTTGGTACATTCGTGAGCTCAAACAGCATCACCACGAACTCGTAATGACCATAACGAGTTCAGAACATTGTCTTCTCCACATCCTCTTCTCTGAACCTCATCTGATGATACCCAGGCCTCAAGTCGGTCTTGGAGAACCAAGATGCACCCTGCAGCTGATCGAAGATATCATCAATCCATGGAAGTGGGTAACAGTTCTTCACCGTCAACTTGTTCAACTCCCGATAACCTATACAAATGCGATAAGACCCATCTTTATTCTTCACAAACAGGATCGGTTCTCCCTAGGGTGAACTGCGCGGTTAGATAAACTGCTTGCACAACAGTTCCTGGAGCTGAGAGGACAACTCATGCATCTCAGGCGGTACTAAACATTACAATGCCTTAGCAATCGGCGTTGCACCGGGGATCAGATCGATCATGAACTCCACCTGCCTTACGGGAGGCGCCGAGTAAATCCTTTGAGAATAAATCTAGAAATTCTTTGAATACAAGCACATCCGAAATCGAAACCCCCTTCTCCACCCGAGTGTGAAAAACATACACAAGATATACCATACACCCATGTTGTAGATACTACCGAGCTCTGGCAGTAGAAGAAAAAACTGATCCAACCCTAGTACCCTCTCCATAAATAGTCAGCTCCCCCTCCCCACTTGGGGTTCGCACTACCATTCGTTGTCCCTTATTGTCTACCATGGAACTAAATATGCTCAACCAATCCATCTCTACTATCACGCATAGATACCCCCTAGGGATAGGAATCAAATCGATCGGGTAAGACACCCTGAATATCTCCAACACACACTCCTGAAAAATGCTCAAAGAAAAAACCTCATGTTCATTGGCGCTGGAAACTCGCAACGGACACTCCAACTCTTCGAGATTCATATCAAAACTCCTACTGAAGGACTGAGACACAAAATACTGACTCGCACCCAAGTTAAAAAGCAAAAGAGCAGGCAATGAATTCACTAAGAAGGTACCTAGCATAAATACAATCATAAGCATACATAATAATAGTTGAGCAGAAAATAAATGAATACATACCAGTAACGAAGTTAGGCGTCGCGCTGGTCTCCTCTACTGTGAGCTGAAAAGCACGGCCCCTGGCCTTCGGGGACTTATCTCTCTCTTGTCGTCCATCTGTAATCCTCAAGGTAGTCGGGGCTAGAGCCTACATTGTTCTCATAGCGAGCAAGGGACAGTTGGCCTTCATATGGCCAACCTGATCATAATGGTATAAAATCTTGGTACTCGTCACTAGGGCCTGTTGACTACAATCCCTAGCAATATGGCTCTCCCTGCCATATTTGTGGTACCCAGAAGTTGATTGACAAACGCCCCCATGCGCCTTCCTGCACTTGCCACAAGTACGGCCCCTCTGACCTCCATATCGTGAAACAACGAGCTTAAACCGCTTTTCCGCATGTTGTGCCTGAACCGAAGCCTGCCTCTCCCCTCTCGTTTGGATCTCAATCTAAATCTCCTATCTCTACGCAAAATCTTGAAGCTCGTAGAGGTTACTGTATCGTTTGGTAGACAAAAACTATTGAATCTCAGTCTTGAGCATGCTCAAGTATCACGACATCTGGACCTACTCCAAAGCAGAATACTCAGGACATAAAAGAGCTCTCTCAGTAAATATCTTGGTGATCTTTGTCACCAACTCTATCGTTTCCTCAACTACAAATACTCTTAAGTCAACCTCTCTTTCTCTCCACCAGGGGAAAATACTCTGTGCGAAACATATCCAACAACTACCCTCCAAGTAACAATAACCCTATACTCAGGAGTATAAGATCCAGTCACCAGCTTCCACCAGTCCTTCGCACCCAACCGAAAAAGGTTTAGGGCGCACCTGAACTTCTAGCCCTCTAGACAGGAACAAGTGAAGAAGAACCCCTCCACATCAAAAATCCATCTCATAGCCACGATCGGGTCCTTGACCTCGTTGAACTCCGGGAATTTTGGGTTGCTGAAGTCCCGGTACTAGAATGACCCTCTCCCCTGAACTCCCGCAGCATGAACAACTATAATAGCTGCAGCAGCAGCAGCATCAGTCACGTCGGCATACCGCTCATCGAGCATCTAAATCATCGTTATCTTAATAGAACCAAAACCTCTGGGGTAGCACCCCGAACATCCGTAGTCAACTCAGTGGAGATCAACTCCCGAATCTCATCATCAGTCAATCCTGGCCTCGACGGGCCACCTGCTCCTGATTCAGAACCCCTCGTGTACACCATACTGAAAATGAGCCAAAATGCATCATAAAAGCCACAAATCATACTATTACAATCGTTTCGGAAATATTAGACCCTCAGGGTTTGCGAATTCCTTACTACACTTACGGGTCCTATGCTTCCAGTAGTACTGGCCCATACTACCTTCCACACCTACTCATATTCGTATCAAGGGGTCGTCACGGACCACCTGATCGCAAGATCAAACATCTAGGATACGTATACATCCTCTATATTTCTCAATAGTGGCTAATGCTTCCTCATGTTAGCCTGCTATGAACTGCACTCACTCATGCAACTTCCACCAACCCTGAAATCACTCATGCATGCTAATCATACATAACATTAGATTCCATAGATAGTCTAATACTTGATTATACCCTAAGCCCACAACCAAATAAGGAACATGAAATAAGGATAAACCAAACATTCTCAGGCTATAAAATCTTATTTGTGCACCATTATGGTGCATACACTAAGCAACTACAGTAATGATGTCAATTCCATCTAGCTTACAAGAAAATCTACTAGTCTATCAGGCATCAAAATTCAGGCAATTCTATCATGCAATTCCTCAAGATCTCTAGCCTACAACTAGCATGAAATTCTATCATAATCATCATAAGTAAATAAAAGTGTGGGTATCTTGGGGGAATACTTTCTTGCTCCGGCTGATCGTACACATCTCATCCCTCCTTGGTTGTTTTTTAAAACAATTTTGAATATAAGTTGGAAAATTTTGCAGATCCTTAGTTTGAGTCCGGAATTAAATGAATTTTCATCCAATTCTCTCAAACCAAGGCTCTGATACCAACTTGTAACATCCAAAACAACAAGGCAAAATTTTCATTTAAAAAACCATCCCAAAATCCATAAGTTTTACAAAACAAGTTCCCAAAACTCATTATCATGAATCAGAGTATCCAAAAAGCGTCAAAACACATAAATCTTGGATGTGTATGATCAAGCCTTCGACTTTCCCTTGTCCTATGAAGTACCTGCAATCACAAAAATCAAACTGTACGCCTAAGATTAGTGAGTTCCTCCATAATACCACCACACAACATATAACATCATGCATATTGGGTTCACAACCATTGAACTAGATTACCCCTGAGCTCACAGCATGAGTCTGGTTTGTCCACTTGGTCCACAGCTCATATCTGCATTGCTCCCGAGCCCTCAGCATAAGTATGGATTGCCTTTCCGACCCACATCTTATGTCTGGCTTGCTCCTAGGTTTGTTGGCTTCCATACAGAGCAGTAATGTCTCAACCCAACGACACTATCTCGACATATGCAACAAATAAAACACATAACAACTAACAGATAATCATGAAGATCTAAAAGATCACTACAACATATCAACATCCTATACTAGGATACATAGCCTAATGGGCCGACATTGGTGCCTTAGACCGACAAGTACAGTGAGGAAAACTCACCTCACGGTCTGAAAAATAGCTTAAGAGGTCACTGCTCCAAATGTTGTCTCTACCGGTCACCTATATAATAATCAATGACCTATTCTCAAACTACTATTCAAATTACCCAAAATTCCCTTAAGTCAAACTTGGTCAAACCCATGGTCAAAGGTCAAATTCAAAAGTCAAAGAGTCAACACCGGCTGAGTAAGCCCTGCGTACTCAATCACTACGCATGGCGTAGTGAAGTCGTCTCCTAGTTATGGGGCCTTCACCTTGTACATGCTGCGTACCACTGGGTACGCCCTACATACTCGACCAACTCTCACTCTCCTCAATAAGTACTTATTCCATTAAGATCTCATGTCCATATGTCAGATCTAGTCCCAAATAACATCCTAAATCATAAAATTTCCAACTTTATGACTTTTCATGACTAGAAGTGCTGAAAATCCAAAACCCTAACTTCTACCGAAAACCCAAGCTTCATAACTCTTGCACGGATGGGAGAAAGGGACCAAGATCATATTTTTATGGCCATGAACACTCAAAAACATCTGAAAGGACAGCTCATTTGTTCTAGAGCAAGCCAAACTCATATATACCAAGATTATGGGACCAAAAGGCACAAAAAATCAAGAACTAGCAAGATCTAATGAAGTATTCATCAAGTTCAGAACTTTATACCTTCTGGAGGTTGCTAGAGAGATGAAAGTTCCTGATCCACAAAGCTCGATGCTCCTCAAATGCTCTCCAATGGACTCCTTCCTTCAAGGATGAACACAAAACCCTTAAAAAAGCTCAAAAACTCTCAAATGGAGATTGGGGTTTGCAAATGATCGAATGGGAGAATGGAGGCTGAAGGTGGGAAGGTCTCAAGGCAGATAATGAATATATATAGGGCTCAACCCCTAAAATTTTGGGTGTGCGCATCTGATATGTACGCCCTACATACTCATGAAGACGCATGTTCCTTTTAATGAGTTACGCCATGTGTACGTCCCAAGTACGCATGACGTAAGGACCATTTTTGCAATAATTTTTATACTTAAGATGATAATTGAAATACCTAATTGGCCGGGTGTTACAAAAATTGTCTTTTGTTTGAATTGGAAAAGGTACTATGGAATATTATTTTGGGATCCATACTGATAATATAAATAATCGTGTTCCAAAAAAATGGTTATCTTGCAAATAACAAAAAAAAGTAGGTTATTTTTGTTAAACGCCTCCTTCATAACAGTTAGTTTAGTAAAAACCCTTATTTAACATTCAAATCTTACGTCTTCTAAACCTAATGGAACTCATCATCCACCCTAAAAAATCTCATGCAAAGCATAAAAACATCCATTCAACTTGAAATCGAGCTTGGAAAATCCATCAATTTAACTCAAAAAAGAACATTAGATCACAGGAACCCTCATATTGGAAACGAAAATCAATTTTTGTATTACATATGACAAAAACAATACAACACGCTTTCTTGAAATCCTTCAATTCTACAAACCTTAAATGTCGAAATCTCTCTCTCTCACACAAGGTTACCAAATAAAGTTGTTGCATAATGAAAAAGAGAGATATTTGCTTATATTTATAACGTAGAGTAGGCATGCCTTGCATATGTATACATATTCCAATGTGTGAAATTGATACATATCAAGGTAAAAAATGAGGTAAAAAAATGCCTTGCAACCATAAAAGTCATCAAATAAGTTTATTCATCAACAACTTCTCTTTTTCCCGCCTTCGGTCACTTAAGTCTCTACTTTAGCACCTTAATTTTTAAAGTATCTACAATTAGCAATATTTCTTCCAACTAGCTATAACATTTCATTTTTAAAATTGTTTATCTCAAAATACATCTTTTAAGACCCCTCACCCCCCCCCCCCCCCCCCCCCCCCGCTTTTAACACTTAAAAGTGTCCAAAAAAATTAATTTTTTAACATAGAAATCATGTTGATAAGAGTTTCAATATTTTTCTAAATATATCAACAGTGTGCAAAAGAGTGTCAACTTTATTAATTTTACTAATATCATCCTCCTCTATATAATTACTTTGTTCATGTAGAATTGGAGTAGAAAACAAAAGAATAGAAGATCTATTATCACCAAATTAAATCATTTACTGGTTTTAAATCTTTAATTCTCTAAGTATAAAGAATTTGTAGAATCAAAAAAATTGACATGAAACTATTGTTATAGCTCTATACAAGCCTCAATCGATGATCTTGAGACTGTAGATTGCTTCTTACCTTTTCAAAAAGCTAAACAATTTATAAGGAAGACATATTATCTAGTTATCGATTTTCTGCTATCATTACATTTTATGTATTGTGAATCAACATAAATCTAATGAATCAATCCTACAAACCTTCTTTTAACCAGCATTTTAAAGAATGAAAACCAAACACTAGTGTAACGTCTGCGTTTCTCACTAGGTATTTATTACATTTGTATTTATGTTGGCCGACGATTGTAAACTTTCAGTAATAATATTCAAACATAATATGTGTTCTTATAAATGTGATTTATATATATTATGTGCGTGAAAATTGGACAAATATTATGTACATAATATTTGTATAAATATTTATTTTAAAACTTAATTAATAGGGCTAAATAAATGATAAAAAAAATTAAAAGATTATTTAAGATTAATAATCGAAACAAAAGCCGTAGAGATCGTGATCGCGATCATATGCATATAAAGAACGCTTAAATCTGACTTCGTATAAGGAAGTTATGATTTTTCAAAGTTTCGCGTTCAACCATGCACGATAACGTCTGTCATAAAATATGAATTTGAGATAGGTTGGTTATTACCCTAAGTGATCTAAACAAAATTCATAGTAATCGTAATTACGAAAGTGTGCATATAAAGAACTCCTAAATCTAACTTTGTATGAGAAAGTTATGATTTTTCGAAGTTTTGGTGTGACATAGTACAACAGTGTGCACATAAATTGAAATAAAAATCAGTTGATTGTTACCCAAAACAATCTAAACGATAGTCGGAGTTCTCGTAAATACAAAACCGTTGATATAAAGAACATCGAGAACGAAGTTCGTATGAAGAATTTATGAATTTTGCAACATCTTTTACAGTGTAATTTTCATAGACTGTAAAATTTAAAATAGAATGGGAATTAGCCAACAAAGTCTAAATGAAAGTTGTATACTTGTCAATACGAAATCAGGGATATAAACAACGTCGAAAACTAAGCTCTTATTGGAAAGATGTGATTTTTTGAAAATTATAAGAAATACCTGTGAATGCCACGTGTCAGCACCATAGCCAAACCTTGCCCCGTACACTTGAGGCGCGGCACGCCCTGTGTCCTGGCAGCCTATAAATACAATCCGAATTTTGGTTCACTTCTTGCTCAACTTTCTCCAAATGTTCTCTAGATTTTCCCTTATTCCTAGTCCGATTTTTCTTAGTTCATAGAGTAATTTAGCGAGGTTGTGAGATGTCATAGATTCTGACGAACAGAAGTTTTCGGAGTCGAAGTTCTGCTCGTGAACTTTCCGAACTTTTGTTAGAAAACATGTAAGTGTAGCTATGCTTACTATGCGTTAAGTATAACTAATATTTATACTCGTAGTCATTGTTATGAACTTATAAATATGATTTATTAGTAATACCAGTCATTATACTGATCGATCTACTTACCTAAGTGCTGTCTAGGTAGATCTATGAGGTGTTTAAAGTGGATTTTTCTAAATAGTGTACTCTGTATATCAAACAGATCCTACCTCTGATACGATCTTACCTTGTCGTTCCTTATCAGCTATAAGTCAGTAATCTTTTGAGATTATTGATAAATCTGAAATGGTATAATTATAGTTCCGAAAAATATAAAACTACGACTAATACTTAGTAATAATTGTTTATAGGTCGTTTAAAAAGGAAAGCAAAAGTATTTGTCAAAGATCTAAGTTTTCCACAGATCATCCACCTTTAATAGGTGAGTGCATAGTTACTTTTATCTTACACATAGATACAAAGTATTTTAAATGTTTAAATTTTATATGTGCTACTTATCTATATTTTTATAAATATGTTAGATAAAATAGCATGACTGAATTTTGCTTGCCTAATTGATATATTGGAAGAAAATATTTATCTAAATATCGTATTTGAAATTATGTTGGGTAGTAAAGGGTTGTGAAAAATAATGGTGCGAGGCCGTGACAAAAAAATTGGTACTATTATACCATAAAGACTAGTCATCTAGCAGAGTATAGATGACGACCACGTACTGTTCTAGACAATCTAATGGAACACATGCAAACTTGCAATCAATAGTTGTTAATGAACTATGCGTTAATTCGGGTACTATACGCCCCCATGGTTGCCTTACTAAAATATATTGCTAAGGAATCCCCGAATCGGTATTGTCTACTCGTTGTTTACAAGGGATCCTTTAGGATATGTCCCTTGAGATCATCATTTTAGGATCAAAGAGTGAGAATAACGGGAATGGGTAATCACGTTATTTATTTGGTGTGATATATATATATATATATATATATATATATATATATATATATATATATATATATATATATATATATATATATATATATATATTTAAAGGATTTAATTATATTATTATAGGTTAAAAACCCTATGTGCTCACCAAACTCCGAAGCTTGACCTACTCAGTTTCTTTGTATCATAGGTAGCGATACGAAGGTACAAGGATAATGATATTTGTTAAGAGATTTTAGGAGTTTAAGGCCATTAGTGAAATAAATAGTTGTAATGCATGTAATAACTAGTTTATGTTTATGTTTCTGTATTTGCATTGACATCCTAAGTTTTTAATATTTTTATATTTCTTTAAAAATGTTTTAACTCTTATTTCTTAAAAGAAAATGTTTTTGGGCAAATTCCGCACTATTATGTTCTTCAAAAGGATACTCCGTTTTAAATAAGCATAAAGAAAAAGTTTTATTTGGCCGCGGAAATTGGGGATGTCACGGTTAGGGTTTCATTGTTGAAGATGATGAATATACTTCTTTGATATAAAGAACAAAAAATCAAATATCAGACAACCAGATCTAATGCGCCTCTTTTCAGACACAAAGAGGGTCGATACAACATAAGAGGGATAAAGTTTTTTACACATAGAGTCCTAGAATCACACAATTCATAAGAAGCCATTTAATTGTAACGTTCTAATAAATATATTAGACAAAATAATGAGAGAATACATGGTTTTGTTAACATAAAGAAACCTTAAATCAAAAAGGGGGGAAAGAAGATGAAGGTTTTGTAGATGAAGCAACAAGAAGGAAAGGAAGTTGTAATAACAAATTTATCTTTGATACACAAGGTCTAAATATCTAATGATGAAGAAACCCTAGATCTAGTTTGTTTCAAAATAAAGAAACCCTATTTTTTTTATTCGATGAAGAAGACAGCTCAACCTGAGCTATATTATCATAATCATAAATGAAAACAAAAATTCTTATTAATTAAAACAACAAGGTTACAATAAGTTTCTTGAAATATTACAAATTCAGAAACTCTAAATGATGAAACCTTTCTCATTCACAAACAAAGTTATCGAATGAGTTTGTTGCTTAATGACAAAAAGTGCTTGTTGATCACATTATAACGCAATTCAAGCATTATATACATAATCAATATAGTATTGATAAACATATGAAGGTATACAACACGTTACAACTATACAAGCCCTCAAATAATATGCTCTATATGAGTTGTTTGTTGAATAATGTCTCTTTTGTTGGCTATCATTACCTTAAGTCTATACATTGGTGTTTTGGTAAAAAAAAATAACATCCTAATTTTGTAACCAAATAGTAAGTGGGGTGTGATGTTTATTTTGAAGTGTTAAAAGCTAGAGTGCTTAGGATTCTTGAAATATGCCAAAGATCTTGGTCGTGCCCAAGATACTAGGTAAAAACTAAGATACTTAGAAAACCATTTGATAGAATGTATTTATCTTTAAATGAAAGCAAAGTATTTGAAATTTTTGGGACAAAAATAGTGTCAAAATGAATAATAAATGATTTTATATAAGAACCTTTGTGAGATACTCGAAAAGGTATCAAGATACTTTAGAATATCTTAATATTCTGATATGATGGAGAGGGACCCCATTGTCAATAGGAGGTGGTTAGCAGATATGGCTAACGCATTCCGCATGAGTTTCTGCCATGAGGAGGCTAAGGTCAGATATGCTTCCTGTCTATTTAAGTACACGACACGAGATTGGTGGGAAGAGGTTGGTAGTGAGTTGGGTGATGATGTTGTTGATGCTATGTCATGGGATGAATTCTTGACCAGGTTCCGAGCTGAGTTTGCACCAGCGATTGAGGTGCACCAGTTTGCGCGAGAGTTTCTGGATCTCCGCCAAACTATTGAGACTGCGGCAAGGATCACTGCTAAGTTCCGGGAGAGGGCTTTGTTGGTACCGTAGTATGCAGTAGATGAGGAAATGAAGAAGGTGAGGTATCATGATATGTTGCGGGATGACATCAGGGAGTTCGTGAGTATTTCAGGGTGCGAAACCCTGAGTGATATGGTTTCTAGATCTCGAGAGCGGGAGATCAATTTGGAGCACCTCGGGAAGAGGGGATCAGATCAGATGCATACATTGGAGGGTCCCGGGAAGAGACCCAAGACTTCTGATCAGCGTTTGAGAGGACATCAGGTTTGGGGTCGGTGCAGCACGTGCAGGAAACTGCACAATGGAGTTTGTCGTTCCAGGGGTTTGTGCTGCTACAAGTGTGGCAGGGTTGGTTACGTCAGCAGGGATTGTCCCCAGGGGGCAAGCTCGTTATGTTTTCACTGCGATCAGGTGAGCCACAAGAAGGTCGACTGTCCAATGTTGAGGGGAGGAGCAGTGAGTGCACCTGCTCCAGCTCCTTTGAGGATTACCGAGAGGGTAGGGTAGGACCCCAACGGAGAGGAGTCGGGCTTTACAGTGTCAGATAGGAAAGGTCAGGACTCCAGCAGGTGATGTTGCGGGTATATATCTTTTGCTTTCTTTTCGGTTTTATCTAAATTTTTTTGTTTAGAATCTTGCATCGGTTTTGGATAAGCGTACCTTTGGTTTATTTATCTACTTATGGTTGGGTTATATCTTCAAGAAATGTTATATGTCATTTTCATGCCATGAATCGTTAGTAGATTAGTAAGGGTTGTATATTGTATAGCGGGTTTCAAGTGTTCGGGTGTTATTATGGTTTTTGGTCGGGATCGGATCAGGAGCATTGTGTGGAAGGTTTATGCTCAGGATTCAGCGGGTTAGTTGTCCAGTATCGCAAGAATTCAGTGGTTTTAGCAATTATGCTTGGATTAGCTTTCGGATGTGCCGAGGCAAGTGGTTTGTTGCTGAGGTTTTGGTTGGAGCGTCAATCCTTTGGTCTTCAAGATTTGAGTGGGATATCATTTTAAGCATCTGGGATTATCAGCGTTGCAGGCATTCAGGAAGTGTTCATATGGTCTTTAGGGGTTGTGCGGTCTTTTTAGTAGGCTAGTAATGGATCACTAGCATTGGTAGGCACTGGTTGTCAGCGGATCGATCGTTGGAAAGTAAGAAGGATTGGGAATTCTTCAATTCTCGTGTGCTGTGAGAATCTAGTTGAATCAAAGTGGGGGAGAATCGTCCAGGAATTCAGGAGCAGGAGCGGTTTTAAAACTAGGATGAGTTTTGCATTCCCGTTGGGGAGGAAGGCGGCCCAAGTGGCTGTTTGGATTGAGGAGTGTGTGAGTTGGGAGTTCAGGAAACTTCCCAACATTGGGTCCGCGTCTTCTTGGTGTCTGATAGTAGGCTTTGGGGGACCCAAGTTGGGGTTCCAGGCATGACTCGAGCTTAACTTGGGTGTTCGGTCGAGTGTGTGCTCAACTCTGGGTGTGTTCGAATTGATAGATAAGGGGTAAGGCATTGGGTTGCGATTATTGGTAAAGTGGAAGTAATGTAAGACTGTGGGGTGGCCTGTATCATTCACTAGTTAGCAGTTAGTGTAGAAGTGTTGTAAGACTACGGGGCGGCCTGTAGCATTCACTAGTGGTCAGTTGGTGTGGGAGTGTTGTAAGACTGTGGGGTGACCCGTAGCATTCACTGGTCCCTATGCAACGGTGAGGGTGTGGCAAATTTGTGAAGTGCTCGCGGCTTTCTTCGGATTGTTTAGGCCAGGGTGGGTCAGTTCACAAGGATATGGGAGGGCCACAACATGTTTGGAATCAGGAAATGGTAGGTCGTGGGAGACCGAGTATGAGGTAAGACTATAGTTGGTCTGTAGATATCAGCTTAGTATCGGGTTGATGACGAGATGGTTTGGGTAGTTATTGCCAGTGAGACTTTCTTTCGGAAGTCGCGAGGGGAGACTGTGTGTGAGTCTTTTGGCTCAGCAAGCGGGCATGAATTCGGTATTTCAGATAGTTGGTAGACAAGTTGGGACCAGGGAGGTCTCGGCTGCTTGGGGGAAGCCGCCAGGAGGCAGCGTGGTGCTTTGGGCAGTAGTTGTGATTTGAGGTTTCGTGTGGGAGTGTGGTAACTGGTTGATTGGGAAATGCTAAGTCACTCACACTGGGATTAAATAATCTCAGAGTAATTGATTTGACCCTGTTGCGCAGCTCTCGTCTGAGTCTAACCGTTGTAGGGATGAATCTTCTACTCGAAGGATTATCTAATCCTTCTGTCGAGTATAAGTGTTCTGTAGATGTATGTGATTGGTGATTTTGTTCCTTTAAAAAGCATCAAGGTAATCTGGGTTGGAAGTATTTTGTCTAATTTGTTTTTTTATGGGATTGGTTTGATAGCGATTCAGAGGGGGTGATCTGTCGGGAAGTCAGATCAATCTGAGATTACGGGTATCAGGAAAGGTAAAGGTGGTTTTTCTACAAGGGTTTAAGGTTTGTTCTTCTAGAGTTGGTTTCAGTTTCTTTAGAAAGGCGGTAGTATTCTCGGGTTGTGAAGATGAGTCCTTATGGGGACAGTGTTGTTTGGTGCTATCTGTCATGGTGTCCGGCAATGTGCAGGGTTTTCAGCTTCAGGTATAGCGGCTGGGTATCTTTTATTTTGGATTCGACATAGGTATGGGTGGGTGGTTATCCAAGCGGGGTGACTTCCCTAGTCTTTTTGGGGTTCAGGGAGTTCAGTCAGGATCGTCAGTTCGGTGGGCGAGATTGTAGGGAATGATTTCAAGGACGAAATCTAATCTAAAGGGGGAGAGTTGTAACACCAGTAATCTAGAAGATTAATTGTAGGAATAAATCCCCTTTCTTAGGGACCAACACGACGAGTTGATGTTGGGAAACTCGACGTGTTGGAGGCTTTTGGGACGCGCGTTTTTATGGACCAACTCAGCGAGTTGGGGAAGGGAACTCGGCTAGTTGGACGCTGATTGAGAAACCCTAATTTTTAGGGTGTTGCACCCTATTTAAAGGCCTTAAGTTCTTTGGCTAGCCTCCTTACCAGCCTCCTCTGTCCAGAAATCCTAAAATTGAGCATTATCTTCCATTATTGAGTGTGTGAGCTTGGGGAGAGTCTTGAATGTTCATTTTTGGTGTATGTTGAAGGAGCTAAGGAATTAGGAGTTTCTTGGCTTGAAGAAGAAGTATTGGAACCAGAATCTCTATCTCATTTGCCAAGTTTTTGAGGTATCAAGTTCTCACCTTGCTTATTAGTTTCTTAGATCTCTTCTTCGGTTAAATTTTATGCTTTTTAACCATGGTTGGGTGGATGTTGGGGATTAGGACGTCCCAAATGATTATTCTTTCAGATCTAAGGTCAACATGAGCTCTTTTAGCATAAAGGTGCCAACTTTATGGATTTAAGGACTTCATGCATTCATTAAGTCCCTTATTAAGCCCTTTTTGAGCTTTTGAGCTCCTCCTAGTCATGCTTAAGCGTAAAGTTGGAAACTTTACGTGGTCATCTAGCCTTATGGGGTCAGATCTGCATTTTGGGGTTTTGTCTTTGATGATTAAATGCCTAATGGTTAATCCCTCACTCTTTTAAGTCTAGGGTTTGGGTTTGGACCCATTTCGGTGGTTCCTAGGCGTAAAGTTGGAAACTTTACCCTTCTAGATCTCATTTTGGTCGAGATCTGAGCTTTGGAGTTTTTGGATTCGATGAAGGAAGCTTAAGGTATTAAGTTGTTGGGTCTCGGGCGAACTCGGCGAGTTGGTTGGTTAACTCGACGAATTGTTTTGGTTTACCCCGTTTCTAAGTTGATGTAGAACTCGACGAGTTGATTAGACAACTCGACGAGTTGGGTCAATATGGATTATGGATCTTGTCTTTTGGCTTATGCCTTTGAACAAGTTTGTCCCAAGGGGTGCTTGCGGTAATCTGAATTATATCTAAGGAAAATATGGGCTTAGGATAAGGCCCATATGGGATTGGGTCCAATTTGAAGAATTGGGCCATTAGTGGGCCTTTGTGGATCTTTTGGTTTTGGGCCTTTTGGTTATTGGAATTGGGCCTCAGTTTTGGTTCATGTTGGGGTCAGGGGTAAAATGGTCATTTTACCCTAAGTATGGTTGGTGGGCCTTGGAATGCAATCCAATTTCTAATTGGGCGTTATCTTGATCTGATAGTTCGGAGGTGTCGTCAGGACATCAGATAGGGAATTGTTTCGGTGAGCTTCTGCATTCGACGTGAGCCTCCTCACTATTCTATGGGTCGAAGGCACCAATGCCGGCCCATTTGGTTTATGTATTGTAGGAAGACCCGGGGGTTATCCCTTGGAATTATGTATGGAAGACCAGGAGGCGGCTCCTGACACACTGTATGCAAGACCAGAGCCTGAGCTCTGGAAATTATTAGTTAAGCAACGGTAGATTGTATGCTAGTTGTCTTTGTGATACTTACACGGAAGACCAGGAGGTGGCTCCTGGCACTTGCCTGTAAGACCTAGGGTTTTGGCCCCCAGCCTGGCAAGGAAGACCACGAGGCGGCTCGTGGCATAATGGCAACACTATGGATGACACATAGCACTTTATTGATTGTGATATATGTATGATATGTATGGCTTGATGGTAGGAATGTTATTTATGGCTCGATTGGTATATGTGGTATGTGGTATTTGGGGAACTCACTAAGCTTTGTGCTTACAGTTTGTGGTTTATGGTTTCAGGTACTTCCGATTTGAAAGGGAAGGGCCAACTTGATCGCAGCGCCTACACCCGTGTTTTTCTTAATATGTGATCTTTAGGAATAAACTCTGATAATTGTTTTATTTGAAATGTTTTTCAATGTTTGGACAAAGTTACAATAGGGTTTTGAATATATTAAAAATGAAATTTTTATCCTTGATTTTTGGGATGTTACGCAATGTTGAATTAAAAAGATTCAGACCGTTTGGTTGTCTCTTTTTTCACATCTGACTAAATCAGCCAACGTCTGAGTGAAATAGACCCGGGGATGTGTTTAAAATGAAACTTATTCCCGTGTTACCCCTTTACCCTTAACATCGGCGCCCGTATTTTCACTTCTTACGCTAAATTTTCATACCACGACTCCTCATCCAGTTCCCAAAACTTCCATTGTTGCCTCCTTCCTACACTGTCGTCTCCGAATCCCGCCTCCAACGTCATCACGCCTCCCTTTTCCACCGTCGTCACCACCTCCCTTCACATCTAAATGACATGTTGAGGGCTTCTGATTCCATTTTTTATTGTAATCGAGTATGCTAAAATTAAAATTATATGTTGTTGTTTATGCGAAGTGCTTCTGAGATTCGAATATGTTGCATGCAATTGATTTTTCCTATTCTGTTGAAATCATTTTTTTTCTAACATCGATTTTATCCATCTGAAATCGTGTATCCATGTTGAAATTGATTTCATCCATCCGAAAATCATTTTTTATGGTTTTGTTTATGGTGAAAATTGATGTTTTCTTTGATCAATGTTAGGTATGTGATGTGTTTCAAATGTTATTTCCCCCCATGAAAGTGATGGTGAATATTGAAGAGTTTTTGCTCATGGACTCGACTATAGTATTGTCTTGCAATAGGTTATAAGCTTTGATCAGTAAACTATCCGACGTAAGGTAGTGTTGGTATTGATTTTTTGTTATTGAAGTTGGACCTCTTTCCCCTTGAACATCTATTTGTGTTCATTCCTTTTTGTTTACTAGCCTACTAGCTGGAAAATCCAATTTAATTACTTTTCATTGGTGTTATATAATGTTATCAGTGAATTGAAAATTGTTATATAAATTGTTGGATGGTAATTTGTGTAATTTCGATATAAGAATTGTAGTTTGTTATGGGAATTGTATCACACGTTTTTATAGCTTCAGTGGTAACATATACTACTAGCTAATGGTTACATAAACTGTAAACTGATGATGATTCTACTCTGTAGAAATTAATATAGAAATTGTAATCTCATGGACATGCATATATGTGACAGCCGTCAATTTTGGTCAACAAAAGTCAACTGAAGCATGAATTAGGTTAAATTGTGAAATATAATTTTCATAACCTTCTTAATGTATTATTGGATATTATAGTACTACATATGCCATTTTAAATCAATTATCGAGTAAACGCTTTAATTACGCTTAAATAACTTATCAGTGGCTTGAAACTCGATAAAACACACAAATATGATTTTGGTATAAATAATATTCATAACACGGTGAATACATGTTCATAAAACTATTGAAACATAGAACGTAACGTTACCTAGTATCTAGTTTGATACCTCGGTTATTGTTTTTTGGAAAAAGGGTCATTCAATCGAGAAAAACGTAAGTTACCACGTTTTAACACTCATATTTTTATATAACGGATTTGGAAATAGTCAAATTATAAAGTTTTAATATTATTATTATTAATATTAAATAACATCATTTTTATTAGTTATTAAACCTTACATATTCCATAAATTACACCACACTTTTATAAAAATGTCAAACTTTTATAAAAAAGGGCTAGGTGTTTATAAAAACTATAAGAAGACAAATCATGTCTCTTCCTTTACAGCATAATCCACCATATCCCAACATCATCATGCCATTTTTATGTATTATAATCCAAAGAAATCAAACATTATATATTATAATCCAAAGTAAACTCTAATTTGAATATTATAATCCAAAAGCCTTAACCCTAAGTTTTTATATTAAAAAGAATGCATGTGCTACTTCCCCATGCAACCACCACCACTCTTCCCTCTCCTCTCTATAAAACTCGGCCGAAAGTCCCTCCCCCTCCCTCACTTCATCTTCGACTCACTCTCACTCTCTCTAATCTTTCCAAGAACTCTCTAGTTGATTCAAGGCTTTTTGGCAAGTATTTTGCAAGTATTTTTGGGTAAGCTTCGTTCACATTTTCGAGATTCTACTACCATCTACCATCATCTTTTGGTTGTCTCATTTTCACTCTTGAAACAAAAACCCTAGGAAAGATCTTGAAGTTTCAAGAAGGTGTCACTCGATTCTTACCTCATCTTCATACCATCTTCTAGGGAAAGCATAAAAGGTGAGTTCATACCCCCTTTTCTACTAGTTTTCACTCATTTTACACTTTCGGGGGAGGTTACATGTCATGCAAAAAAAACATTTTGGACACCAACTTTACACAAAGGTCCTAGATCTAATATATGTTGGATAAAACTTTTAACCTTTGGGTAATACTATTACATGCATGTTTATGTTCCATTTATGAAAATATATACATATATTCATATTTTCAAATAAAGCACACAAGTCTCACTCCTTCATATGCACAAGTTTCTAATATTAGATCTATTGTATGGTGGATAATACATTTATCCATTGGATAATATTATTACACATTGGATAAACACAAACTAACATTTTTACTAAAAGTCTAGTTTTGAAAGATTAAAACTTTGTGTTTACACATTGGATAAAACCACTACACCTTGGATAATACTATTATCTATTGGGTAATACTATTACACATTGGGTAACCAACATACATTTAGAACAACACATTGAACATGGGAAAGCTTCGATTTCATTTACAACCTAGAATACCATACCTTCGATGGGTTATGTGAGACATTTCTTCAACCATTACGCTAAGTCTCGGCCTTATAATCGTTAAATCTTAAATGAGCGGGAAAATTATGTATAGATCTATATGGGATTAACAACCCCCACCTATGGTTACTAGCTACAATCACGACCGACGGGTCAAGGGAGACAATTGTCTAAACATTTTCACGATGTCCGAAGAAGCGTTGTGGCGGACAGCATTATAGTCGATAGCTTGATTATAAGGGCTCGCTATAGCATCAAATAGTGGAATTCTAGTGCAAAACATATTTATAAGTATGGTTATTTACATATACATTATATTTATAAGTATGATTATTTACTTATATACTACATTTATAAGTATGGTTATTTACTTATACACTTGATTTTTAGATAATAGAATCACATGACGAGTCACATTTTTTTTATAAGTTTAGAAGTTATAGGAACTTCTATTTTATAAATACTTTTGGATACATACTACACATACATTTTTCTTTTATGTTGAAGGCGTACAAATACAAAACGTTTTACAAGGTAGAGATGCGATTTTCACACAAGGAAAAACATCGGATTTTTCTACAACTAAACTCTTTTGAACTCACCAACTTTATGTTGACTTTTAAAATGGCATGTAATCTCATGAAACAATTAAGCTTGGGTCGGTGGAGCTACTTTTGAAGACAAGACACCAAATATCATTACGGGAACTACTTTATTTGATAACATGCAAATCTTGTAATGTATTTTGATACTAAGTAACATTTGGGTCATGTAACTAATATAATCATATGGAATGATGGTTGTTTATGTACTTGTGTTTCAATGTATACACTATTGTGATATTGTGTTCTCGTTCCACTCCCGAACGTTTCCACCATCCGGTTTGGGGGTGTGACAATATATCTTTTTTGTTGATGTGATTTGTTGATACCTTCTTCATGTTTATGGTTTGGATTTGCTTTTGTGTAAAAACTCAAATTCTATTTTTCCAATAATCTATCTTTTTCTTGGTTTTTTTTTCAATCTTTTGAATCTTCATTATTAAAATGTATTTAGGTAATTGAGTTCATGGTTTTTGCAAGATTGATACATTTGGGAATTCGCATGTGAAAAGTTTATTGAAAGGAAATATGCATCTCTTGAAGAACATTCAAAGGCGCAAATGGTGAACTTGAAAATATTTATGTTTGACTTGGAATTGTTTTTAATTTGTATTTATGTTTAATTTGAATTTTGTATGGTGTTTTGTTTTTTTCGGTTATTTTATAAAACGGAAGTATTTAATTCAACAAAAAAAATTATAGAAGGGTAAAATGATCATTTTTATCATTCAATACATCGATTCAGAGGTTCGAACCAAACATCATATTAAAGTTCAGATCTTAAAATTTCAGATCATCTTAGAATTTCAAATCTCTTAAAATTTCAGATCTTAATAATTCAGATCCTATCAAACTGCCCCTTAGTTACCTTGTTAAGACATTATGTCGATCAGGTAATATTAAATCAAACAACCGTTTATCATAATGTGTAATTTAAACAAAACGTGTATTTGGATGATATTTTATGTACAAAAACCTTAATTCATTGACAATTTTTTATATTGGCTAACTTGAATGATATTTTTAAACAATTTTAAAACTTAGTCTAATGGTATAATAGATTATTACTTGTTAGAAGTTGGATGAACTAAGAGTGTAGTCATTTCTCATTGAGGTTAAAGGTTAAGGCTTCAAGCCCGTCGTGAAAAAAATAAAATAAATAAATAAATAAAAATGGATGAAATAAATTTTAAAACGGGTTTATCTCCATTTACACTATTTGTCTACAACCAATTTGGGGGTATCTAGTATCTACGAAACTAATGAACAACTCATCATCTTCACCGCCACTCATGGTGCACCCACCTCCATCTCGTTACCTACCGCACCTGTCACTGCTCCGCTGTTTGCTTTTCCGTCACTATCTTCATTGATTCTGATCGTGATCCATTTGGTTTCCTCCTTTTGACATCTCCACTTTGGTATCTCTGACTTGTCCGCCAACTGTTTGATTCTTTGCCTCAAAGAGTTCGATGAACACGTGGATGAAGCAAAATCAGTTCCCAACGACGACGACGTCGACGGTTCCTCCATTGAATTCCACACGTCTTGATCAAGTATACTCGTCGGAGAATCCGTATAGACTTTTTCACATATCATTTGCTTTGAATTGTCGTCAAATTGGTGGAGAAACGGGTGTTTCAGAAGCTGTTTCGCCGTCCATCTCTCTCTTGGATCCCGATTCAAACACTTTCTAACGAAATCCTTCGCTTGATCGGGAAATTCATCTGGGATTTCAGGGATTTCGCCGGAGAATGCAATTCTGTAAAGAACCGACACCGCGTCAGTAACGTTTGACCATGGTGAACCACCGGTGGCCATTTCAATCACTGTACATCCAAGCGCCCATACATCCGCCGGAAACCCCTGTTCTTCACCTCGCGCCACCTCCGGCGCCATAAACATCGGCGTCCCACAAATCGGCGCCACCTCATCAACCCACTTCGCACAACCAAAATCACCAATCTTCGCACCACTTTCGTCAATCAAAACATTCCCGCCTTTAATATCACAATGCACTACACCTCTCGAATGAAGGTACTCTAACCCTCGAACTATCTCCCTCGTATACCTTAAAATCTCCGAACTCTTCAACCCGCCACCATTTCTTCCATTTATTCCGTCGACGATGGAACCAAAAGGCATGTACTGCATCAGAAGATTGTACATCAACTTGTTATCTTCTTTAGTAACCTCACACCCTTTGTAGCTCACGACATAAGGACTACTCAAAGTAGACAAGAAATATTGTTCCTTTCGCAAGCTTTGAGCTTGCGACAACTCCATAGACTTGACTGCAAAAACCTCACCGGAGGTGGAGGTGGCGGTGGAGACGGTGGCAGAGGAGCCACGGCCAAGAACAGGACCTCTAGTCCACCCCATGTCGATTTTCTTGAAGAAATACGTCTCGTGTGAAGGAATTTTTTGAGGGTCGAGTTTGGTTGGTTGATTTGAGGGGTTTGTGGTTTATATATATATATATATATATATATATAGTGGTTGTAAATTCATAAATGGAAAAAGGTTTTGTAAGCTTTGTTGTTGAAACTTGAAAAGGTGTAGTTATTTGGTTGGGTGGGAAGTCTGTAGGTGGCATTTGTTCTTTCTAGAGTTGACGATTGCTTTAACTGGAATTTGACAGCGTGGCAAATTGTGGGTAGCGAGTGACAACTTTTTGGGCAGGCCAAGACGGCAGCTACGTGGCAGGGACACGTGTCATGAAGAGTTTGCTTGAAATTAGAAACTTAATCAATCCCTTGCTTGTGGGATGTTGTTCCATAATTTCTGGGAAATAATCATTATATGACGTTTTGATTTTATGGTTAAGTCGATTTCAATTGTTATTGATGAGTGGCTAATATGAGAAGATAATAGACCCTTTGTTCCTTGTATTGACATAAATGAGAGTATTTCAAATTACCTACATACATATTTATAATTGTTACGTGAATTCATGCAAGTTCTATTGACATATTAAGTAAACAATTAAAAGATTTGTAGCATTGTGACAAAAAAAAATGGGATAAGGAATCATTTCAAGAGGTTATATGATGTGAGATTGAAGGGTCATTAGATAAGGATATATATAAATCTAGAAAGATAAAGTTTGAAATCAAATCCAAAACTTAGGTTGGATACCTTATTTTGTAATTGTGTTTGTTGACTTTAAAAACCAAAGATTTTGGGGGTTTATGGTAAGGTAGGAGAGGGTTAGGGGCAAAGGGTTGAACCACTATAGTGGTTGGTATAAGTATTCCACTTTTTGGTAGAATATCCTCTCAAACGTTGAGTAATTTGGCATATACTTTTGTCCAAGAGTAAAGTCTTGAGGGAATTTACTCTTCAAATTCATGGGTTATATTTCAAGTCTAATAAATATATATAGCTTTTGCATCTATGAATAGGTTTATTATAGGATTCTTCTTGTCTCTATTTCGACCTCATACCGCAAAATTGTACGTCAAAAATAATTAATGTCATTAAAATGATATTTTTTCATTTAAAACATTTTGTTTGTGTAAAAAATCGTGACTGTTATTAAACACGACTATCAGTATAGAAGGCTATGTTTGTTTGTTCGTTTGTGTGGATAGATTGTAAACACGACATTTCATGTGTGACATATGATAAATTTCGTTGGCAATTTTTTAATTTAACATGTTTGTGTGGTGTGATGGTTCAATTGCATATCACTCAACATCTTCTAGAAAAGTTTGATATTTGTAACTTGTGAATGAAGTGTTGGGTGAAATGATTTTGTTAGTAGATGGGCGGTTATAACTTCTAAATCAAGATTATTAATATTTAACGGTCACCTAAGCATTTCACTAAACGTCTTGACTTTTATCCAAAGTTCAAAAGAAATAGTTTTTTAAACCAAGGATCTGAATTGTTTTTAAATAAATAAACCATTCTTAGTTTTGGGTGAATGAAGAATGCAAATATATAAAAATAAAAATAATTGTATTTCATCGTGAAGTATTACCTGATTAATTAACATTATCATTAGATGGAAAAAGAACAACTTCAATTGGTTAAAACGAGTCTTCTAATAAATTTGTATTTTACTATGGAGTATTACCTAATCAATTAAAAATAATGTCTTAAAAGATGGACATAACAATCTCAATTGGTTAAAAGGAACTATCAATTTTCAAAAAAATAAAAAATCCAAAATTTAATGGGTTAATGTCGAAAAAAATACTATATTTTTTCAAATATTCGGTGTAACCAATTAATTTTCATTTACACTAAAAAAATCATTTATTTTTAGATAAAAGTTTTATCGTAACCATCATGCATTTGTGCTAAACAAAACATTCATTTTTATTTTTAACAAAAAAAAAAGTTACCTATAAATTGATGGTTAAACCGAACTTTTGAAAAAATAGTGTTTTTTTTATAATTAACCTTAGCATATTATAGGTAACACATGGACGGAGCTTATTAAGGGTCAGAAAGGGTTGTGGCCACCCCAGTTTTTCTGCTTAGAAGTTAGAAGTAGCAATAGCTTATTAATATTTGGAAATATTAAATATATAAAATTTGGGTGTGCCCCCTCCCCCCCCCCCCCCCCCCCCCTTCTTGTTTTTTTTTATAAGAACGGAAATTTTAGTTCCAGCCCCTTGAATTAATTGTTTAAGCTCCGCCCCTGAGGTAATAGTGGTTGCACCAAAATGTTTTACCAAAAATTAGTGGTTTTCTCTTAACTTATTAAAAATGGGTGATTAAAACGGATATTTGGTAAAATATAGTGTTTTTTTCATCATTAACCAAAATTTAATCTTTTAAAATTTATTCCCCGATCCATACACTACAAGAAACTTGATTTTCAGGAACGGACGAGTTGAGGTCTGGGGGGTATTTCGACCTCCTGCTATGACTTGTCATCAAGACACGGTAGGGCAAAATTTTCCCCAGTTTATTTATTTGATCGATAATTATAGAAAGTCTATGGCGATATAATTAAGAGAAGTAATTTGTAATAATTATTATTTTAAAATACATTAAAATTGTAAAATGTATATATGTTTTTGTTTGTCATAAGACATGTTTGAACTCTTTTTGGAGAATATGCATTACATTGTACATATTAACATACACATTAAACAACATTTGTTTTTCTAAAATAACTTTAAATGACAAAAGATGCATGAAAACTTTGTCACATAAAATAACAATTATAAAGTTGTCATAGAAAATATATATGAACTTGTTTTTATACAAAGTCAAGTTCTCTATATTCTCCAAAAACTAAGATTTCCAAAAAAAAAAAAATCTAACCAAACTTGCAAGTTGGCTCTTGATACCAATTGTTGGGATTTTATTCAAAAACTAGTTTCAAAAACATGATTTTTAGCAATGGAAGACTTGATCATTTTTGAATAACATAAACAAGTTAAACCCACCAAGGATCATCTTGCAAAGTTTGGAAAGAAAAACAAACACAACCAAAGAAGAAGAAGAAGAACAAATAACAACATTTGTATTTCTTTGGATCCTCTTGGGATGCTTGGAAGTTGATGAAGAATGATTAACTTTAGAGACACCAACAAGAAGGCAACTTGATGTAGATGCTAGTCTAAAACTCTTAACTCTTAAGCTTGAAGTTCATAACCAATATAAACTTCAAGAAAGCATAAGAATAAGCAAGTAAACTCTCCATAAGATAAAGAAATGAGAGAAACCTAACATCCATAAGGATGTTACGGTTTTTGCATGCTAAGAGGAACAACAACACAAGTGAAAGCCTTTCTTTCATTTATATAGCATGCATAATGTACATAGATCTTTAACCATTAAGCACCCATGCTTCTACTAACTAGATTGTATCCCATACTTCATATTACTTTTCATTAAATAAGTCAAAGCACCATCTTCTTGTCCCTTCAAGCATGTTTCGGCCATGCCTAATTAAAAGGAAGAAAAAGTCTCAATTTTATAAACCAAGTTTATAAAATATAAACTTTAATTTTTTGTAAAAGACAAAATAATTTATCTAGTCTAAAATGTTGTACATGACTTAATAATTCATACCATATGAATTATGTAATGTTACTTGCTAATGAAAATTATTATTTCCTAGAAATAAATAATTTCCAATTTAATTATAAGAGTTTATTAAATATTTATTAAAATCAATTTCTAATAAATAAATAATTGTATCAAGTGGTTGTTAGTGTGACCCATTAGTATCATATGTTAAATAACAATATCACTTTAATATGATTCTTGAGCATACTAGATCTTTCAATCTCCCACTTGCGCAAGATTCATATTAGACTGATATAGATAGTGGTGAACGTCTAGTAACATTTCACTGCCCCCATCAACATACGACTTTGTGTCATTCTATCAACTCCCAATTCCCCAAAAATCCAAGCTACAATTGGTGTATAAGGTAAGTTTATAGTTATCCCTTTGTCACAGACATCATGTTAAACATGAGATACGGATTGCAATCTATCCCATATGTTGTTCAACTTTTGGTAAGGCGCCTTAGATATCTAACTCTCAACACATAAGAGGAACAAATCCCATCTTTACTACATAAGCCTCTTGCATAGTTCATATCATACCTGAAAATGGCTTTTATAACTGCCCAGTTAAGGACCAACGTTTAACCATATCTAAGCACAGTACTCCCTACACTTAAGTCCCACTATGTATCTCAGGTGTTAAGGATACAAAGATAGTACCTTTTTATCAAGTATCATTCATGATAGTGATCCATGAGATGATCTTGATGCGGGTCAGTTCAATACTAGTTCTCTGACAAGTACCTATGAAACTTTGTTACAACCCATTGCCTACCTTCATCCAATGAATTCAACCAATACAATTCATATTAGTCTTATTTCATAATTTCTCCCACAATTATAACTGACTATGAACCTTTATACTAATAATATTATTCATGGATTAAACATGTTAATATAGAACACAACAAGTATGGATGTTATGATCATATCCCAGTATATCAAAAATTATATAATGGTTGTTGGTATTATGTTCCAATATCCAAATACTAAATCCAAATCAAAATCCTATTTTTAGAATAATAAAGTCTTATATATAGTTGAAGTGTGACCATTCATACTTAGCTTAAGAGAAGAACTTATTAATGGGTTCGACTCAACTTAATTTGTGTGAATTCTGTGAATACTATCATCTTCATATTTAACTTTACTCTAGGTATCTTGGAGTATATGATTGGTGTTCTTTCGTGACATAGAGTCTCTTAGTTCGATTAAGTATACTCTCAAAGTCACAAAGATTTCTATGTGATCCTTGAATGACAGAGATCAACATAGCTTTTCAATGAACTCATTCATCCAATCATATTAGATTTCAACTTCTAAAATAGTGTATTCTTATTTTGTAGTACATTGCGTCATTTTCTTTTGCTCGGACCTCATTCCATCTAAACTAACTCTTCATCCCTAAATGAAGTCATAATCCAATTATAATTCATAATTATATACATTTTTTCAGAATCGGAATCTTATGTAGCTCTTTACATGAAGATTGTGTTCTAAACTATATGTCTCATATACATTCTCTTAGTTCTTCCAAAGTACTCTTAGAATGTTTCTATAGTCATCCAGTGACTTAACCATGTATTCAATTGGTATATTATGATGTGCTCATAGCATGATCATACACCAGGTCTTATGCATAATATGTCATAAATGATGGATTCATTTGCCAAGAAAATCAAATATAAATCACTTCAACTAGTTCAAACCTATGAGCTAGGTTCTTTTGAGGTTGGCTCAAAATCAGTGTCATGTGACAATGTAAAGGTTACTCCAAAGGAATCTTCTATCTTGATCTCTTTCAATGTATTATCAATATATGCAAAAGGATATAAAACTTTTAACATTCATTTTATCTATCCATAGATTTTACATCCCAATAATGTATCTTGTTCTTCCTAAGTCTTTCATTTTAGAAACATATTCCGAGTCAATGTGAAAAGGCATGGCATGGTCAGAATGTAGTTTCTCATGATTAAGTATGTCTCATTCATACAATATTAGGAATGTCACTATGCTCCCACTAGTTCTTAGTAAACACACATGTTCTATTCATTTTGATATAAAACCATACCTTGTGGTTTTACATTAAAATGATGATTGCAACATTGAGATTTTTTCTTTGTATCCATAAATGGATCTCAAGCTCTACATATTTTGTTAGGATAACATGGATCAAGTAAACCTCCAGGCTAATCTATATAGATATCTTCTAGTAGAGTTCCATTAATAAAAGCGGTCTTTCTTGAAATCTATTTGCTATATTTCATATTGAGAATATGAATTCATAGTAAACAATATCCTCGTTGATCTAATCATAGCTACTTGTGATAAAGGTTTGATCATAATCAATGTCATGATTATGATAAGGACCATAGTCAATGAAATGAGTATGAGAAAATCATTTTATAACAATTCTTGCATCAAATGTGTATGGTTATCCATGTAATGTATTCTTTCTACAAGAATCACTTACTCCTTCTAGCCTTGCTATAGAGAGAAAGTTCAGTCAAGACCATATTTGATTATCATACATGGATTTCATCTCATGTTCATGACTCTAAGTCATTAATCAGATTCGACATCTGACATAGCATCTTGGTACTTGATGGATTTGCTAGAAACCATCAATAAAAGCTCATCAATGAGAGATTTCACACTTCTCAAGTCATAGATGATTTCTACCACTAATGCGAACAATTTGTGTTTGTGAATATCTATTATTCAAGTTTAACAATACTTGTTAGAACTAGTGTCAAATGTAACTACATCAGGTAATGGTTCTTGAGCTGCTTCAAGTTCCATGTACCTCCCACTTGTTTTGTCATTAGAAGCTTGCTTTCTGCTAACTCAGCTATCAGAGGAATAAGACAACGTATCCTTGATGGGTTTGTATATAATAATCTATGCCACATTTAGAGTATTGTATAAATATGTATTTAGTAGATTTTGGGTTTGGAAGCTATAGTCCAACATAGGCTTCAAATCCATAAAGCATTCAATAAGATAGGATGAAGCCTTTCCATACAAAATCTTATAAATAAAATGTTATATCTACTTATTATTTGGTATTTTTACTCAAGGTACAATTGATAGTGTTATATGTGTTATCCCAAGGAAATAAAAGGAGGACATTTCTGCCGATTAGAAAGTAAATCATACCAAGTAAGATTTAATTCACCTTTTCTTATCATTGAGGCCTTAGATAGTTCTTACCAGTTTGTATTTCAACTTTATATTTGAAACCTTCAACAAGGATTTCACAATTATGTTTTAACATGTAAAATACAATTTATAACTACAATAGTTGTTAATAAAGTTGATTTTGTATCTTATGATAAATCTTAGACATTCATTAGAAAGGAAGTCATACCCTATAGTGTATAGTTCCTTAATAATTATTTTCTCTACTACTTAGTGAAAATATCATTAGGAATCTTTTATATATAAATAAGATTTACATATGTCAAATAAACTATATTATTTGCCTTCAAGGATCCCTTTTTTGAATTTAGAATATGTGAATATCATTTATATAATAAAGATAACATGTCAAAGATGAGTTTGATTTAAAACAAGTTTAAGTCAAAAGTATTTTGCATATAGACCTTACTATTTAGAAAACATTGATATTTACTTTATAATTCTTATTAAGAGATCTAGTCTCATAAAAAGAACTTTAATCATTTCCGAATATGAAGGTGATCGTTATGAAAAATGATTTAATTAAATAGTCAATCATTCATAAATTAAACTGAGACATATATTTAGATAAGCTAAATTAGAACATATATTGTTCCAAAACAAATATTGTTTTATATTACAAGTACATTATGTCCCAAGCATAATAAACTAGACTCTGAGAGTGTAGTTCTAACTTGATTGTGCTCAGTTGGTTACTCTTCTGTAAAATATATGCAAGTCATTTACAAATATTAGATTAACATTTAAGTACCAAGTACCTAAGTGTTATATAAAAAGTATGAGTTCTATCTAGTAGATACCTGAAATACTAGTCTCTTCTAGACTTTCTTAGCAGATAAGAGGAGTAGATCATCATCCAATGTTCAGTTTCTCCACAAAAGAAACATGATCCATCTATGTGGGCTTTATTGGATTTCTTGGGCTTAAGGTGTTCAGTCCATAAAATATGGGCCTCCTAGATCACACAAGGTGACTATTTTGGGCCTTAAACTATTCCTACTTTGATGTTAGAAACATCTTTAGCATCACAGTGATGCCTTTACTAGGTATCATGTTCAGGCTTATTACTCAAAGTGAATAGTTTAGTACTTGGACCTTTAAGTGTATACAATTTCATATCTCGCACGAGATTGTCTCTCAAGACATGAACCCATTCATTGAAGTTGTATCTATTGAATGTTATTGTTTCATTAAGTCATTAAAGAAAATGACAATTTCATGGTAATGAGAATGGATTGTTTAACTACAAAATTTTAACAAAATTCATTTAGTATTTTCAATATTTAAACTATTTAATAATTAATACCCTTTCCGTTTCAAAAAACATTAATTATCAAAGTCTAGGATCCAAGTTGCAAAACAAATAAATGGTTAGGTGTCATTATCCCATCCACTTGAATTCAACCTGGTAGATATCGATTATCAATTATATCTTACTATATAACTCCTAGATTTATGAGACCGCTAATAAAAAATTTAATTAGACATGTTTGATCCCATCTAAGCCTCGGAACTCTCTTGCTTAGGTATCATTTATCACAAAAGATTTCCGATCAAATCATCCAATTTGAAAAACATGTGTAATCGTACTATAACTTGGTTATAGAAATCGCGAAGACACCCCGACTATTAAAAGATAACACTAAGCGGTTAGGTATCCTTTATCCCACTTCTTTTATATGTTTTGTAATTCTAGTTTTAAAAACATATGATATCATGGTTATTACATGCATATAATAAGCTATGGTACCAATTTTCAAAAGAAAATCACTTTTAGAGGTTCTATATAAAAAGCTAGTTTTTATATAACTTTAACGAGATTCAATTTTAATAACCGGTATTAATTTGAGTGCATTTGAACCTTTTATATCTTTAATAAAACTTTATTTTATTATTCCACGATGTGACCCGTATTTCTCACGTCGTGACATCGATGCCATCACGATTCAGAATTCAATTTATATCGACATCACGTCGTGATTCACTAAAATGGCATTTTTACTCTACTCTTTCAACCTTACAATGTCGCATATGCTTTCCCACATTGAGATTATTAGATTTGAAGATTTGATACACCACACTTTTTGAAGATGCAAATTTCTGATTCACATCTTGCCGGCATATTCACGCGTATTAGTGGAGTCCAAGTTCCAGTCACATACTCAAGGTGTTCAGGTTTTCCAAACGCGTTCAAAATTCGATCTCGCCACTACTACCCCAGGGGAGTCTGTTCCCTTTTCTCCCTTTTTATTGCTTTTAAATTGTTTTATGCATACAATGAGGGCATTGTATGAAATAAGTGTGGGGTAGGGAGTCGAAAAAGGAAAATTGCTAGAAAATTTAAAAAATTTAAAAAAATTAAAAATAGATTTGAAATAATAATCTAAAAATTAAATCTAGTAATAATTAAAAACTTAAGTTGCTAGTGTTGTGTGGGATGATCCAATGCGAGCTCAAATGTTTAATTGAGCCAACATATGTTATAGTATATTTATGGCTTCCCAAGTTTTAGTGAAAAGTCATGAGATATGAAAGATGGTCTGGTAGTTTATATGGCGTAATAAGTTTTGCAGCGTGTACCTGAAATCTATCCATGAGAGCTTATATAGTCATTGCACTTAAATTAATAACTCTAACCAATAAATGTTGAAGTTAAGCTCCCTTGCTTAAGCATGTAGGATTTGAGCGAAAAAAGTGAGATATTAAAAAAAAAAAAAAAAATAAAGAGAAAGTTTCAAAAAAAGTTGTAAGAATTTTGGAGCTATCAACGTATGAATATCAAAAGAGAAACAAAATTCTGAAGTATCAAAAAGTTGAAGATACAAAAAAATAAACAAAAAGGTGGTGAATTCAAAGAAATCAAATAGCAATTATCAAAGAAGATATGAATTCCAAAGAGCTTCATTGTGGTATCAAAATTGTAATTCTTTCTAGATATTATGTATGCTTGGGTAGCTTAACCAAAAATACCTTGAGGTTAAGAAAGAATTCTGAGGATGGATTCAGAGGGTTGCAAAATTTAGTGTCGTATAAACTAAGGGGTGAAGGTTCATAAGGGTTATGAGTATTTAGGATTGAGAAGTTTTTAGGAACCTTATACACAAATATGTGCATTGAGGTCTTGATATAATGGTTGAGTTCAAAATGGATTGTCTTATGTGATATTGGTGATGAAAGTTTGACTTAAAAATTAGTTTTGCTTGGGGGCAAGCAAAAGATAAGTGTGGATTATTTTGATATTTTCATATTTATACATATTTTTAGGCAATATTTTAATACATTTTAAGTAATATTTTGGTTAATTTCAAATATATGTGATACTTATTGAATTAATTTACATTTTGCAGCCAATAAAGACACTCTTGAAGAATAAGAACCAGAAGTGACAAGCATTGGAACTTTGGAGGATTGGAGCTTAAAAGAAGAAGATTTTAGCAAAAAAAAACCAAGTTTACGACGTGAGACCCCTATCTCACAACGTGAGCCACGTATTTTGGAAAATTATAAGTACTCCTTTGCATTATCGATTGAGGAGGCTTTCAAAGAGAGGAAATTTAGAGATACTCGAGATTTGAGGGCAGAAGAGTGCGAAAATCATTCTTTTGGAGGAGAGTTGCTTGAAGATTAAGAATTCGAAGATCCAATCATTACATTCGGTTTGCTTACTTGAATCATGTCGATTTCTATTGAATTTGTGTGTTTAATTTCAGTCATGGGTAGCTAAACTCGTTTGTTTTCATTTAGCTAGATGAAACCTTGAATCTATGGTTTAGTTTATTAATTTATGGATTTTATAAGTTGGTTTTGTGCTTGTGTTTGATTATCATTACCTAGCATGTTAAAGTTTGTGACTTTGTTGCTTAAATTTAAATTAAGTGTAGCTTAGTGACCATTAAATTACATGAACTTGTTTACCTAGTGATTTAGTGACTATTCAATTTCTAGAGCTAGGAGTGACTAAATCTAGATCAACTAATAAAAGTAACAAATTTAGTTATGTTGGAGAACATAATTGTGTCCATAATTGTGTTTGCTTAGATAAATCTTACACAGCCCATCTATAATTAATAACTAATTATGTGTTTGCTTGTGTATGGCCATACATGGTAGTACATGAATTGGTGAAAATATTAGTAAATTGAACTCAAATTGCTAATTACATAATAATTGGTAACCAACCTTATTAATCCATGAATAGTAACTAACCATAGGAAAAAGGTGGATTCGAAACTAAACGAAAGTGTTTTATATTGATTAAAACCATTTTCAGTTAAGTGATTAAGTTTTTCTGAACTGAAAAATCATATAAAACCCAATTTAATTATTGCTTGCTTTTAGATTAATCTTTAGTAGTTATGTTAGTATATTAAATTTGTTCCCTGAGTTCCATACCCAACTTTCTTTACTATACAATATACTGACTAGGTACACTGCCTATAGGTGCATTAATAGACAAGTAGTTGGTTAAAACTAGTAGGTATAATTTGTACGCATAAGACATTTAGGTCGATGATCATCTGAATTATGTAGAGAGGTCGATTGTGATTCTCGACAGAAAGATAAAGTCTTTGCACAACAAAGAGGTGAAACTGGTGAAGGTGCAATGGCAGCACCGAAGGGCTTCTGAGTGGACGTGGGAGCCAGTGGATGAGATTAGAGGGCATTACCCCGAGTTATTTGTGGAGGCGGACTTCGAGGACGAAGTCTGATTCTAGTGGGGGAGTGTTGTAACATCCGGATCCCGATGTACTTTATATTTTGCAAATTTGGCATTTTATGGATTTCAACGACATGGTGAGGAGGAACCACGACGTGACAAGTCAGTATTAGCCCACGTGTTTCATTTAAGCCACCCACGACATGGAAATATTAGGCCACGACATGGCAGCTGGCAAATAAGAAACCCCATTTTCTAGGTTTTGCTGTCTATTTAAAGGAATGAGGAGGCTAGGTTTTGCTCACCCTCAGCCTCCACTAGAACTATGAAACCCTAAATCCCCCCTCCTGTCACAACTAGCATTCTAGCTAGGAAATTCTGTACTCTTGTAAACATTATCTACTGTAAACTCGTAAACCCTAATTCATGTTGTGCTTGAAATTCAACCCAATTTCATGAAACTTAACTTTTTGGGCCATAATGGGCCTAAAATGGATTGGTTTACCTTAATGGGCCTTGTTGGGCCATAACAAATCCAATAAGCCCTAATGGGCCGTAAAACTCATTCTTTTATGCAATTTGGGCCGTAAACTACCCAATGGGTCCAATGGGCCGAAAAACCATTAATTTGGGCTCCATATTATGGACTCTAGCACAAAAGGCCCAAGCTATTCTCTTCCTTCCCTCTCTCTCGGCCCAAGTAGAAAACAAAAAAAAAAGGGAAAAAGATGTAATTAGGGAGGGTTGACCTTGGAGGTGCCACCTCCTTATTACACCCCATATCTCCATGAAAAAATCCAACATGTATCCATGATAGTCATTTCATCACCTCTCTCTTCCCCTCTCTTTTTCTTCTTTGGCCGAGAGCACAAGGAAAACACACACACACAACATCAAACTTCTTCCAAACTCTCTCAAGTATCCTCCTCCTTCCCACTCCAAAATCTCGAAATTTTGCTTGTGTATCAAGAGGATTTCAAGAGAATATCATCACTTCTTGGTAAGTTGTACTTAGATCCATGGTTTAGTTTCTTGATTCTTTTATAAATCTCCTTCTAACTCATGAAAGTTCATGATCATGCTTCTTAGAAACTATCTAAGCCAAAGTCTTCTCAAGAAGCTTTCTAGGGCCGATAATAGCATCAAACTCTTCCATTTCTTTCTTCAAATCGAAAACAACAAGCAAAGGTGAGTTCATACCCCTCTATTTTCGGTTTCCATATGTTTTATGGGGGAAAATGTGAAGATCTATGTGTATTTGTATGTTATGTGTGATTTCTTGTGTTTTTGTGGTATATATGTGCTAAAAATGAAAGATATTTCGAGATCTATAGTTCAAGAAGGAAAAATATGTGATCTAGGTCATATTTCACTTAACATGTCAAGATAAACTAATATACAAGCTTTAAAATAACACACTACAACATAAAACTCATTATTGGACTATTTTTGTCAAATAAACAAAACTTTGGGAATAAGTTGTCATTTACGGTTTTCACAAGGTTCATAATGTCAAAACAGTTAAAATGGAAGTTTCTATGAACATTATGTTTTTCAAAGGACTAAAAACGAAATTTGTAGCTTATTGGGCTAAATTTTGGGCTTTTCGACCCATAGGCCCAAAGTTGCAAAAAATATGGATTTAAGGGGCTGAAATGGTAAATTTCTCAAAACAGTGGGTAGAAAGTTAAATAAATCTATTTCTGGCGTTTAAAATGATCATATTTGTTAAAAAGGATTGAAAATGCAAAGATTTTGGATTTTGGGTAAAAAGTGTAAAAATTGCGAAAAAGGTGGACTAAAATGCAAATCCTTTAAATAAAGGGTTGAAACTTTCTAAATTTTACTTTTGGGCTTAAAACATTATTTAAATAAGTGTTTGGGTCAAAGATGTCAAGAAAAATGGTTCAAGGACCTAAAATGTCATTTTTTTTATAAAAAGGGCAAAAATTGCCAACTTTACAAAATAAGGGGGCTGAATAGGTCAAACTAATGTTTTTGGTCAATTATGTTGATAATAATAATAATTGGGTCAAAATATACAAAACTTTATAACTTATGGGTTGTAAATAGAAAAATAACTATTTTATAAATCTATAAATCGTTATAAAACAAATTCGTGAATTATACGACATATCGATTAAACAACTCGCAACATTAATTCTATGCAAAACAAGTAAACGTTCAAATGGTTGGGCTTGAGAGATTCTAATCATGCTTAATGGGCCTTCGTGACTCATTAACATGGCTTTTGGGCCCAACATAAATAATACATGTTATTGGGCCTCCTGCGACCCAATTACATGCTTAAGGGACCCTTAATGGTTTTTACATGCTATTGGGCCTCAGTGGCCCATTAGCATTACTAGTATGGTCCAAATAAATCATATGCGAAATGGGCCAACGCGCTTTTCGTATACTTGACAGCCTTAAATAACATACGAAATTAGTAGGGCCTAGTAGTCCTCTTCTCCTCGTCTCTTAGGCTTACCTTCTCTTCAAGTAAAATAAAATTAGATCATTAATCAAGGTTAATCAAATTCATGTGGATTGAGTGAGTAGTAACGGGTGACACCAATAAGTGTCGGTCGTAGTCTGTAGTTGTAATCAAAGTCTCCTGGAGGGAGAGCGAGAGTTTGTGTATAGATCTATACGGGGGTGACTCCCCCACACCTAAGCTGTTCGCTACAGTTAGACTCGGCCAGTCTAGGGTGACAAAGTATTAAGATCAAATTTCGGTATTCATTAGAATGCCAAGACAGACGAACTAGTCATTATCATGCATGGTAATAACGACTTACGTAGAAATCCGACATCATTAATCAAGGGAAATCATATTCATTCGATGTAACGATTCAATAGAGCAAAACTATCATAAATTTTTATCGGAAAACATCGGGTTTTCCGGGGAAACCAATCTTACTCATTTGTACTTTCAAAAACTATAATGCAAAACTTCTCATTTACTCACGTATTAAAATCACTCACGCACATACTTACAGGATCATCACCACATTTTCAAGAAAAGTTTTAATACAGAAAATATCGGATTTTCTGGGTTTTTCAAATGACATAAACTGTTTCACATCAAACACACTTATGAACTCACCAACATTTTATATGTTGACCGTTTTCAAAATAACTTGTATTCTCAGGTAATCGTTAGACAAGGAGGCATCCAGTGTGTTGAAAGTTTCTTTTGTAGTTGCTAATCACCAAACACTTTATATTTTGAAATCATGTAATGTAAACCTTGTACTTGATGTAAACAATGCCAGTTGTACTATGTAATGGTTGGTGATGCATGTGTTATGTTTCATATATATTCATTGTGATGATATTTCAATTTAAGTCACGCGAGCCCTCGGACGTTTCCGCCGTCTGGTTCGGGGGTGTGACAGGTTGGTATCAGAGCTCTGTTTATAGTGAACTAGCATATCTAACCACACATTGATATGCAACTATAAACCCAAAGAGGGACTAAATAACTCTGAACAAAACAAATAAAATGTGCTAATAAACACTCTTATTTGTGCGGCTTAGAAAATGAACATAATAACAAATCGAATAAGACGATTGGGAGAACCTGACATCTCGGTTAAGCCAGGAATGTTCACAGTTGTATTAGGGATGAATGTAGCCTGATCAACCACATTTCTTCGTAATACAACTATCACATGCCCTGGAACGATCGCGATGGTCAGTAAACCTAAGGCATACCCTATTGTTAAACAAGAAGAACATCAACCCAATTATATAACAACTAAGAATACCTTAGGATTAATAATGATTTATTGATCTACTGTGACATCCCTATTTTTCACGGCCAGAAAAGACCGAATTTGTTTATGCTTGTTTGAAAATCAGAGTAACATTTTAAATAAAAGTGTTGCGGAATTTTTCCCAAAACAAAATATGATAAAGATTTATCAAAAGAATTTCCAAAGAAATGTATTTCATTAAAAGACTCGGGATGTCATGTTCGATACAGATCAAAAGCATAAACAGTACAACATAAGCCTTACTACATTATTTCGTATTTACAGGCCTATAATCCCTTATCTCTCATCCAAACATCTATGCTCATGCGCCACTACCTGTAATACAAGAAACTGAGTGGGTCAGGCTTGGGAGCCTGGTGAGCACATAGGGTTTTCAACCCACAATAAATAAGTTTATTAACTTTATCAAACCAAACAAACCCGATTACCCGTTCCTGTTATCCTCACTTTACGTCCCTAAAACATCTAACACAAGGGACCTAGTCTAAGGACTTTCATCGGGTTGACAACACATGCTTCGGGGGTTCCTCAGCAATTCATATCAAATAAGGCAACCATGTGGGGGATGGAGTACTGCTGGTAAACACACAGTTCAAATAAACACACGGTTCAAATAAACACCTACAGGTTGCGAGCCTGCTAGCGTTCCACTGGACTGTCTAGAATAGTCCGTGGTCGTCATATATACTCCGCTAGATGACTGGATCATCAATAACATCTATAACAAGGCCTCTCATTATTTTATTTTGTCACACAGCAACTATTACATCTACCCATGTTTTACCCAACACATTTTGTAGATATAAAATACATATACAGTTTAAATCATTTAAAACATGTATAAAAATATTTCACCCAGCATAGACAGCAAGTATTCAGACAATATGCACACATAGCACGTAATTTATATTAAATACTTCATATCTATGTGTAAGATGAAAGTAACTATGCACTCACTTGATTAGGTGGTGACTTGGCACTTGAACAGCACTTCGTTATCTCAAAACAATTTTTCTTTGACCAAAACCTAATATCAATACCACTAGGGTTTAGTTTTAACGTTAACCGCGACTAATTAATAGTCTAGCTATTATTATTATTATATAAGCATTAAATAACACTCAATATAACTCATAATAATAGCCCAAATAATTATTTTAAGGACCTAATAACATTACTATAATTATTTAAAAGTTAAATTAAAAATTGCGTAGGCGTAGCTCACTTACAGCGGATTTTAAAGAAAACCGGGCCTTTCTCGGAGCAGCGTTTCCGAACCGCAAGACCCTTTTTCTCGGGACTCCGGGAGCCTCGGGGCTTCCTTTGGGTGCTAGGGATTTTTCCTAGGGTTTAGGGGAGTTGGAATGGGTTAGAGAGAGAAAGTATTTAGAGAGAGAAGTGGAAATGTGTGAAAAATCTGGGCAATCTCGCATGGTATTTATAGGGGCCAACAGCTCGGACTACGATGCGCGTTCAGCAGCTACGCGGTGCCTAACTTCGGATAAGCTTGCCAGCCTCGCACCAGCTGGCTCGCACCTGCATCGGATGGATAAGAAGCGACGGTACGCTGGGCGTACCAACCTCGGACGCGGGGCGTAATAGCGAGGCCTACGTAGTGTGATCCGAAGCGCGTTTCTTCATCAGCGATGGGTGGCCCAGATGCTGCCACGTCACCAACTCCTCACCAGGCTTTGCAAATTCGACTACAAACTTTAAAAATTTGTAACTTTCGCGTACGAGCTCCGTTTTCGATGTTCTTTATATCCACGCGTAGGCGGGAACGTACTCTACAACTTTCATTTAGACTCTGTCGGCTAATTTTGACTTTATTTTAAAAGTTATATTTTTAACAGGCCGGGACAGGATTGGTCCGTTAAAAATTCATAACTTCTTCATCCGACGTCCGTTTTCTTCTGTCTTTTTATCGATACGCTACTATTAACGACATCTTCGATTTTTGTTTAGGTTGTGTCGGCTAAAAACCGATCGTTCTAATATTCGAGCTTCGGGCTCTACACTGCTAAGCCGAAACTTCGAAAAATCATAACTTCCTCATACGAAGTCAGATTTGGGCGTTCTTTTTATGGATGCTCTCGGTTTAACGTTTTCTACGACTTTCGTTTAGATTGCTAAGGCTAAAAGTCGCTCTTTCGTAAATTCACTATTTACGCTTCCCGGTATCGTGCCGGTTCCGTCGTGAAACTTCGACGGGTCATAACTTCTTCGTTATAACTCGGATTTCGGCGTTCTTTATATCTCCGGAATCCTTGTTTCGACCACTAGAACTTTATGTAAGGATATCGGGCTTATCTCACACTTTAATTTTGACGCTTATTTTTATTCTTCATTAATTATACTTTTATAATTAAATAATAAGCACACAAATACACATAATTCACATAGTATTCAAATATTTCATCTTTATTACATCAAAAAGAGTTACAATAGTTGACCTAGACTATTACATCGTCTAAAAATGCTTAGCCCCAAAACCCGAGCGTTACAATTCTCTCCCCGTTAGGATGATTCCGTCCCGGAATCATGCGTTAGCAAACAGATGCGGATAGCGACTCATCATGTCATCCTCTGTTTCCCAAGTGAGATTCAGCCCATTCGAATGTTTCCACTGGACTAGCACTAAGTCGACCATTTTGCGTCGTAACTTCTTAGTCTTACGGTCAACAATTGCCTCGGGCTCTTCAATCAGCCTCTTGTTTTCATCCATTCTTAACTCTGAGATTGGAATTATGTCGGGAACTTCTCCCGTGAATTTTCTCAGATAACACACATGGAAGGTGTTATGAATACCATCGAGTTCTTCGGGTAATTCCAGCTTGTAAGCTTGGTTCCCAATCTTCTGAAGAACTTTGAACGGTCCAATAAACCTTGGACTTAGCTTTCCTCGTTTCCCGAATCTTATAAGTCCCTTCCACGGTGAGACTTTATGCAAAACCGAATCCCCAACTTCGAAGGTCATCGTCGTCTTTTCTTGTCAGCATAGCTCTTCTGACGATCCTGAGCTGCTAACATTCTTTCCCTAATCACCTTCAGTTTCTCAGCAGTCTCATGGACTATCTCGGGTCCCATAAACTGCTTTTCTCCAGCCTCAAGCCAACAAGACGGCGTACGCCACTTCTGTCCGTACAAGGCTTGATAAGGTGCCATCTTGATGCTCGAGTGGAAACTGTTGTTGTAGGAAAATCCTACCAGAGGTAAGTGTTCATCCCAGTTACCTTGGAACTCGAGGGTACATGCTCTCAACATATCTTCAAGCGTTTGAATCGTTCTTTCGCTCTGACCATCAGTCTGCGGATGGTAAGCTGTACTCAGACACAACTTCGTACCCAGTTCCTCTTGTAGCCTTCTCCAAAACCTCGACGTGAAACGACAATCACGATCGGATACAATCGTTAGAGGAACACCGTGAAGTCTCACAATTTCCTTCACGTAAGCATTTGCAAGCTTATCCATAGACCACCTTTCGTTGGCAGCTATGAAGTGTGCACTCTTTGTGAAACGATCCACGACCACCCAAATCATGTCGTGCCCGTTCTTTGTCTTGGGCAGTTTAGTCACAAAATCCATGGTGGTGTCTTCCCATTTACCCATGGGTACAGGTAAAGGTTCTAAACTCCCATATGGTTTCTGATCTTGTGCCTTAACTCTCGCACATGTTACACACTCGGCCACATACTTCGCAACATCGAGCTTCATCGTCGGCCACCAGTAGTAGGGTTTTAGGTCCCTATACATTTTAGTGCTACCGGGATGAATCGAGTACATGGTCTTGTGAGCTTCTTCCATCAGAAGATCTCTTATTCCTCCCGTCTTAACTACCCAAATCCGATCTTGGAATACCTTCAGTCCTTGACGGTTTGTACTGAATACCAACGTCTTTCCCAAACGTTCTTCCTTTCGGTCATTCTTTTCTGAAGCTTCTTCTTGAGCTTTCTTGATACTTTCCACAATTGTCGAGACAACTTCAATTCTCAAGGCTCTTGGCCTTTTCCTTTCAAGATTGACTTTCCGACTGAGAGCATCAGCAACAACATTTGCTTTACCGGGGTGGTAAAGTATCTCACAGTCGTAGTCCTTGAGTAATTCCAGCCAGCGTCGTTGCCTCATATTCAATTCTTTCTGATTAAAGAGATACTAGAGACTCTTATGATCAGTGAAAAGTTTGCACTTCGTGCCATAGAGGTAATGCCTCCATATCTTTAAGGCAAATACTACCGCTGCCAACTCCAGATCATGAGTGGGGTAGTTCTTTTCGTGCTCTTTCATTTGTCGAGAGGCATATGCTATCACCTTTTCTCTTTGGGTCAGAACACAACCCAACCCGACTCCCGACGCATCGCTATACACTGTGAAATCTTCAGCTCCATCGGGTAGAGAAAGAATCGGTGCTTCGCATAACTTCTTCTTTAGCTTCTCGAATGCCTCTTCGTGTTTCTCATTCCACGAATATGTAGCTCCTTTGTGGGTCAACGCTGTCAATGGAGCAGCTATCGAAGAAAAGCCTTGGATAAATCGTCGGTAATATCCAGCTAATCCAAGAATGCTTCGAATCTCTGTGGGACTCTTTGGACGTTCCCACTTCATCACAGCTTCGATTTTTGCTGGGTCAACCATTATTCCCTCCTGGTTAACCACATGACCCAAGAATTGTACTTCTCGGATCCAAAAATCGCACTTGGAGAACTTTGCATACAACTTCTCTTTCTTCAAGACGTCCAACACTTCTCGTAGATGCTTGTCATGCTCCTCTTGGCTTTTCGAGTAGATCAGAATGTCGTCGATGAACACTATCACGGATTTATCAAGGAATGGTTTACAAACCCGGTTCATCAAATCCATGAATGCTGCTGGAGCGTTGGTTAGTCCAAACGACATAACCAAGAACTCATAGTGTCCATATCTCGTTCTGAATGCAGTCTTCTCAATATCCTGATCTCTCACTTTCAGCTGATGATACCCTGACCTAAGATCGATCTTTGAGAAATAGCTCGAACCTTGCAGCTGATCGAATAGGTCATCAATCCTTGGCAATGGATACTTGTTCTTCATTGTTGCCTTGTTCAGCTCTCGGTAGTCTATACACATTCTCATGCTTCCATCTTTCTTCTTTACGAATAGCACCGGAGCTCCCCAGGGTGATGAACTAGGTCGAATGAAACTGTTGTCCAATAGCTCCTGAAGTTGCGTCATGAGCTCCTTCATCTCCGTCGGTGCTAATCGGTAAGGTGCCTTTGCTATCGGTGTCGTTCCTGGTAACAAGTCTATACAAAACTCCACTTGTCTATCAGGTGGTAATCCAGGAAGATCTTCGGGAAAGACTTCTGGATAATCACATACGACCGGTATATTCTGCACCTCCTTCTTTTCCTTCTTAGCATCGATCACAAATGCCAAGTATGATGCACATCCCTTGGACAAACATTTTCTGGCTTTCATCAGGGAGATGATTCCAGAATTTACTCGGCGTTTGTCCCTGTACACCATAAATGACTCTTTTCCGGGTGGGTTTACCCTTACTATCTTCTTTCGGCATTGAATCTCAGCATCGTTGGCGCTAAGTCAATCCATTCCCAAAACGATGTCAAAACCGTTCAACTCTATTGGAAACAATTCTTCATGGAATTCGTTTCTGTTTAGGTCGAGGACGATGTTCTTAATATGATTACTAACAGGTACGAACTTGCCACTGGCAACTTCTACGATCAGGGCATTATCGAGTTTTTCTATAGGCAATGCTAATTTCCCACCAAATTTATGCGATACAAAGGAGTAGTTGGCTCCGGAATCAAACAGTATATTGGCAGGCAAACCATTTACAAGAAAGGTACCTGAAGCGACGTCTGCTACCTCCTTCGCAGCCTCGGGCGTCATCTGGAAGGCTCTCGCCTTCGGCTTTGGTGGAATGTTGGGTCTTGCCGCATCTTTCTTCTTTGGGCAATCCTTAGCAATGTGCCCTTCTTCACAACACTCGTAGCACACCCTTTTGTTGATGGTGCACTCATTGGCATAGTGCCCCGTTTTCCCACACTTGTAGCAGGTCACTTCCTTGCTACATTTTCCCGAGTGCTTCTTCTTGCACTTCTCGCACCATTTCGATTCATTTCCTCCTCCCCCGAACTTCTTTGAACCGAACTTGTTCTTCTTAGTGTTGGGTTTAGCAGACCCTTCAAATTTTCTCTTCTCGCCAATCTCAACCCTACTGGCAGCTCTTCCCTTGATCATTTCCTCCACAGACTTGGCAGCCCAGATAGCCGCCTCCAGAGTATGTGCCTGACGTACCGACACCGCATACTCCCATGGGAGTCCCTTGGCGTACTTGTCAATTTTTGTTAGATCATCCGGAACAAGACGCAAGGCAAACTCCATTTTCTCCGTGAAGTTGTTAGTGTACTCATCAATGGACATGCTTCCTTTCTTCAGGGTTAGGAACTGGTTCTCTAGCTCGAGAAGGTTTTGGGCTGAGCAGTACTTGCGCTTGAATTGTACTAAAAACTCTGCCCATGTCAGCTGCAGGGGCTCATTGGGGGTCAAGGTCTTCCCCAAGGTGTTCCACCAACGCACAGCACCCCCTCGGAACTGACGTACAACAAATGTAGTCTGTAGTTTTCCTCTGCAACCACATGTCATGAAAGCTAGCTCCATTTCCGAGATCCAATCCATGACCCCGATCGGATCTTCCTTTCCAGTGAAAGTCGATGGCTTGCAAGTCAGAAAATCCTTGTACTTGCATCCATTCCTTTCGACTCCGTTATCCTGGTTGTTTTGTCGAACTATCGGTGGGTCGACTTGACCAACGGTCCCACTGTAGTTCCCCTCCTCAGACTGCCCTTCGTTCAACTCGGGCTATTCGATCTGTATGGTAGCTTCCTCTCGATTTTGTTGGAGCAAACGTCTGGTTTCCTCCATTTGACGATCCAACATCGCCTGGATCATCGCTTGCACTCCGGCCATCGTTATTGGCTCAGCAGCGGCTACCACAACCGGTATTTGCTCAATCACTGGGGGTTGGTTTCTGTTCCCATTTGCATTCTCGGCTCCACTGCGGGTTCTTGCCATTTTGATCTATACACCGAATAAGGTGAATTTAGATCTTCATTTAGGATAGTCGTTTAAACCGTCCTTATCACTCCGAAACGTTTACATGTTAGTTCTAATATCGTAGTCGTACGTTTAGAATCCTAAACACATAGGGTTTCCAGATCCGGTCGGCAACAGACCATAGATCCGAACAAATAACAACATATCAGGCACAAAGCATTTAGCACATAAAAGTATTTTAGACATAATTCCTAAAATAAGCTAGTGCTCACATCTCACAATCATCGCTTAGCATTCTAAGTTTAAGTCCAGAAATCTTACAAATTTCTAGTTCGCTTAAACTAATGCTCTGATACCAACTGTGACATCCCCATTTTTCACGGCCAGAAAAGACCGAATTTGTTTATGCTTGTTTGAAAATCAGAGTAACATTTTAAATAAAAGTGTTGCGGAATTTGTCCCAAAACAAAATATGATAAAGATTTATCAAAAGAATTTCCAAAGAAATGTATTTCATTAAAAGACTCGGGATGTCATGTTCAATACAGATCAAAAGCATAAACAGTACAACATAAGCCTTACTACATTATTTCGTATTTACAGGCCTATAATCCCTTATCTCTCATCCAAACATCTATGCTCATGCGCCACTACATGTAATACAAGAAACTGAGTGGGTCAGGCTTGGGAGCCTGGTGAGCACATAGGGTTTTCAACCCACAATAAATAAGTTTATTAACTTTATCAAACCAAACAAACCCGATTACCCGTTCCCGTTATCCTCACTTTACGTCCCTAAAACATCTAACACAAGGGACCTAGTCTAAGGACTTTCATCGGGTTGACAACACATGCTTCGGGGGTTCCTCAGCAATTTATATCAAATAAGGCAACCATGTGGGGGATGGAGTACTGCTGGTAAACACACAGTTCAAATAAACACCTACAGGTTGCGAGCCTGCTAGCGTTCCACTGGACTGTCTAGAATAGTCCGTGGTCGTCATATATACTCCGCTAGATGACTGGATCATCAATAACATCTATAACAAGGCCTCTCATTATTTTATTTTGTCACACAGCAACTATTACATCTACCCATGTTTTACCCAACACATTTTGTAGATATAAAATACATATACAGTTTAAATCATTTAAAACATGTATAAAAATATTTCACCCAGCATAGACAGCAAGTATTCAGACAATATGCACACATAGCACGTAATTTATATTAAATACTTCATATCTATGTGTAAGATGAAAGTAACTATGCACTCACTTGATTAGGTGGTGACTTGGCACTTGAACAGCACTTCGTTATCTCAAAACAATTTTTCTTTGACCAAAACCTAATATCAATACCACTAGGGTTTAGTTTTAACGTTAACCGCGACTAATTAATAGTCTAGCTATTATTATTATTATATAAGCATTAAATAACACTCAATATAACTCATAATAATAGCCCAAATAATTATTTTAAGGACCTAATAACATTACTATAATTATTTAAAAGTTAAATTAAAAATTGCGTAGGCGTAGCTCACTTACAGCGGATTTTAAAGAAAACCGGGCCTTTCTCGGAGCAGCGTTTCCGAACCGCAAGACCCTTTTTCTCGGGACTCCGGGAGCCTCGGGGCTTCCTTTGGGTGCTAGGGATTTTTCCTAGGGTTTAGGGGAGTTGGAATGGGTTAGAGAGAGAAAGTATTTAGAGAGAGAAGTGGAAATGTGTGAAAAATCTGGGCAATCTCGCATGGTATTTATAGGGGCCAACAGCTCGGACTACGATGCGCGTTCAGCAGCTACGCGGTGCCTAACTTCGGATAAGCTTGCCAGCCTCGCACCAGCTGGCTCGCACCTGCATCGGATGGATAAGAAGCGACGGTACGCTGGGCGTACCAACCTCGGACGCGGGGCGTAATAGCGAGGCCTACGTAGTGTGATCCGAAGCGCGTTTCTTCATCAGCGATGGGTGGCCCAGATGCTGCCACGTCACCAACTCCTCACCAGGCTTTGCAAATTCGACTACAAACTTTAAAAATTTGTAACTTTCGCGTACGAGCTTCGTTTTCGATGTTCTTTATATCCACGCGTAGGCGGGAACGTACTCTACAACTTTCATTTAGACTCTGTCGGCTAATTTTGACTTTATTTTAAAAGTTATATTTTTAACAGGCCGGGACAGGATTGGTCCGTTAAAAATTCATAACTTCTTCATCCGACGTCTGTTTTCGTCTGTCTTTTTATCGATACGCTACTATTAACGACATCTTCGATTTTTGTTTAGGTTGTGTCGGCTAAAAACCGCTCGTTCTAATATTCGAGCTTCGGGCTCTACACTGCTAAGCCGAAACTTCGAAAAATCATAACTTCCTCATACGAAGTCAGATTTGGGCGTTCTTTTTATGGATGCTCTCGGTTTAACGTTTTCTACGACTTTCGTTTAGATTGCTAAGGCTAAAAGTCGCTCTTTCGTAAATTCACTATTTACGCTTCCCGGTATCGTGCCGGTTCCGTCGTGAAACTTCGACGGGTCATAACTTCTTCGTTATAACTCGGATTTCGGCGTTCTTTATATCTCCGGAATCCTTGTTTCGACCACTAGAACTTTATGTAAGGATATCGGGCTTATCTCACACTTTAATTTTGACGCTTATTTTTATTCTTCATTAATTATACTTTTATAATTAAATAATAAGCACACAAATACACATAATTCACATAGTATTCAAATATTTCATCTTTATTACATCAAAAAGAGTTACAATAGTTGACCTAGACTATTAGATCGTCTAAAAATGCTTAGCCCCGAAACCCGGGCGTTACATATACCCTCTCGCAGACAGTATGGCCGGCTTCCATCATCCTAGAGATCCGTATTTCCCTAACCAGGGGAATAACGGATAGCTGGAAGAGGAATCTGAAGAAGACCCCGAAGAGGAGTCTGAAGAGGAACCTGAAGCAGAAGTCGAGGGCGGACCTGCTGAGCCAGTGGCAGGTTCAGAAGAAGAAGAAGCCGAAGAAGACCCCGAAGAGGAGTCCGAGGAAAAACCCGGTGATGACGACGATGGTGATTCGGATGCAGAGTCCGAAGTCATCAACCCACCTTACCCGATTAGGTGCCCGCTCATCGGATGGGCTCGAATGGCCCCACGCCTCCATGGGGCGTGGATATTTGGAGATGGAGCAGGCAGCAGGGGCAGCAACCCCCATATGGGATGGCCAGGTTACGGAACACTGGCGACCTAGCCCAGGACACAGCCGAGCAACTGAATCAGATGCGAGCCGCAGTGGCCAGAGCGGAACAAGAAACTCAAGAAGTAATCCATAACTTTCATGTACGTCAAGCGATTTGGGAAGATCGACTACGAGCCACAGAACAACAGGTGGCGCGTCTTCAGGGCGCATCCACATCATCAGCCCCACCACCCGACGCATCTCAGAGCACTTCGGATCAGTAGACCCCCCTACTACTGCTATGTTCTCCTATGTTCGCTATATTATGTACTACCGACTCCATGTTTAAGTGATTACACTACTCATAGAGTCGTTATGCTGCCGAACTTTATGTATGCTCTTTCGAGCAAATTTTCATGTATCAAAGTACGGATAATATTAGTGGAAAATATTATATGTTTAATTGTGATGTTGTTATCTGTTATGTGTTTTATGTTCTTATTGATTAGTGTAAATTATCGAAACACTTAGATGCGCAAATCGATTCACGAAATTCTCAACCTAAAAACAATACATACTCAACATCTTTCTGTTCCGTAACAGCAAGATGCCTCAAAGACCAAACCGTGGAAATAACCAACCACCGACACCCCCGGAAGTCAACTCAGCCGCGTTCCAAGTCGCTGTATCTGCTGCGGTCACAGCAGTCATGACGCAAATCCACCAGGGGAACAATGGCGGAGGAAACGGGCAGGGAGCTGGAAGTTCTAACAACGGAATACATCAAGGACCTACCAAAACATGCTCTTACAAAGACTTCACCAACGCCAAGCCACGAACCTTTAATGGAACGGGAGGCGTCATAGCCCTAAAGAGGTGGATTGAGAAAATCGAATCCGTCTTTGAAATTTGCGGGTGTCCAGATGGGTGCAAGGTCAAGTTCGCAGCATGCACCTTTGTCGATCAAGCTCTTTCATGGTGGAATGGTCACATTGAAGCCATGACCCTTCCAGTGGCAAACGCGATGCCCTGGGAAGAACTGAAGGAAATGATGTTGGCAGAGTACTGTCCTAGAGGCGAGATACAAAAGATGGAACAAGAATTGTGGAACTTGACAGTTCAGAACTCCAACATCGAAGCATACATATCCAGGTTTAGCGAGCTATCCCTTCTGTGTCCTGGTATGATCACCTCAGAAGGGAAAAAGATTGAGAGGTTCATCTGGGGATTGACTGCACCTATCCAAGGGAATGTCATTGCGGCAAACCCTGAGACGTTTGATAGCGCCAAAAGATTGGCCAAGAAACTGTATGATCATGGCAACAAGAAAAGCGTTAAGATCGTGGAAGCGGATGTTAAGAAGGAAGAAGAGAAGAAGAAAGGAAAGAGTAACAAGAGAAGAGGTAAACAGAACTCAGAATCATCTAAGAAGCAACAGACAGTGACTGTCCACGCAGCAACCCAAGCTACCTCAGCACCACATGCTCCAGCCTCATCCACGCCAAATACTCCGAAGCAGTACACATGGAATCTTCCCAAGTGTAACAAATGTAACTACCATCACCTCGGGGAATGCAGAGAGATGATGTGCACAAGATACAGCCGGAAGGGCCATACAAAAAAATATTGTAGGACCCAGTTTCCACAAAACCAGATGCACAACAACAACAACAACACCAAGGACGGAGCCAGTTATACCTGTTATGGGTGCGGGAAAACTGGACATTTCAGACAAAATTGTCCCAATGCGAACACCCAGGCGACAGGAGCAGCAGGAAGAGTGCTGACTATGGGGCAAGGAGAAGCGGTTCAGGATCCCGCTGTCATCACCGGTACGTTTCTCCTTAACCACTCATATGCATGCATCCTATTTGATACCGGAGCAGAGCGAAGCTTTGTGAGTAACAAATTCAAACACTTGCTAAAACAACAACCCCAAAAGCTTAATGAAACCTTTACGGTGGAAATGGCTAATGGGAAAACAGAATCAGCTGGGGAAATCTATGTAGGATGTACCCTAACTTTAAATCAGCATACCTTTCAAATAAACTTGATGCCTGTAACTATTAGGAGTTTTGATGTGATTATCGGCATGGACTGGTTGAGCCCCCATCATGCCGAAATTTTGTGTCGCGAGAAGGTCGTTCGCCTTCATCTCCCTAATCACGAAACCCTAATTATGTACGGAGACAAACCCAGTACGAAACTTCGTCTTATCTCGTGCATTAAGGCACAAAAGTGTCTACAAAAGAAGGACTTGGCGTTTCTGGCACACATAGTGGATAACTCCAAAGAAGAGGTCAATATTCGAGATATCCCAGTGGCTTGCGACTTCCCGGACGTCTTTCCTGAAGATCTTCCAGGGATACCCCCAGAAAGACAAGTCGAGTTCCGAATTGACCTGGTACCGGGAGCTACGCCAATGGCCAAATCACCCTATAGGTTGGCTCCTGTGGAGATGCAAGAACTGTCAAGCCAACTCAGCGAGCTCTTGAGTAAAGGATTCATCCGACCTAGCTTCTCACCCTGGGGAGCTCCGGTCCTTTTTTTTAAGAAGAAGGACGGATCCTTTAGGATGTGTATCGATTATAGAGAGCTGAATAAGCTCACTATCAAGAATCGCTACCCACTTCCACGAATCGACGACCTGTTCAACCAGCTCCAGGGAGCAAATTACTTCTCTAAGATAGATCTACGGTCCGGCTATCACCAGCTCAAGGTCCGGGAAGAGGATATTCCCAAAACCGCTTTCTGAACCCGCTATGTTCATTATGAATTCGTTGTAATGCCCTTCGGTCTAACGAATGCCCCTGCCGCATTCATGGACCTGATGAATCGAGTCTGCCAACCATTCCTTGACAACTTTGTCATCGTTTTCATCGACGATATTCTAGTCTATTCTCGAAGCGAAGAGGAGCATGGCCGACATCTCCGGCAAATCTTGGAAACCCTACGAACTGAAAAGTTATACGCAAAACTCTCTAAATGCGATTTCTGGCTCCGAAGCGTAAACTTTTTAGGTCATGTTGTCAGCCAAGAAGGGATACATGTGGACCCTTCTAAGATCAAAGCCATTGAAGGATGGGCAGTCCCAGCGACACCCACAGAAATTCGTTAATTTTTAGGTCTCGCAGGCTATTACAGGAGATTCATTCAGAACTTCTCCAAAACAGCCAAGCCACTTACCATGCTTACACAGAAGGGTGTACCATTTGAATGGACAGAAAAGACGGAGGTTGCCTTCCGAACTCTGAAGCGAGCTCTCTGTAGTGCACCAGTATTATCACTACCAGTGGGAACAGGGGACTTTGTAGTTTACTGCGATGCTTCGAATCAGGGTTTAGGCTGTGTACTCATGCAGCGTGGAAAGGTGATAGCTTATGCATCCCGACAACTAAAAACACATGAGGTGAATGATACCACCCATGATCTCGAATTGGGAGCTGTGGTCTTCGCCTTGAAAATTTGGAGGCACTACCTTTATGGTACCAAGTGCACCATTTTCACCGACCACAAGAGTCTCCAGCACATTTTAAATCAAAAGGAGTTAAACATGAGGCAGCGAAGATGGGTTGAGTTGCTAAACGATTATGAGTGCGAAATCAAGTACCACCGAGGCAAGGCTAATGTGGTAGCTGATGCCTTGAGTCGGAAAGAATACTCCAATCGTCGTGTGAAGACTCTTTCAATAACCATCCAATCCCATCTGTCCTCACAAATCAAAGCAGCCCAGTTCGACGCCATGAAGACAGAAAACAGAACGAGCGAAGCGTTACGTGGAAAGGAAAAGAACTTCGAAGTCAAGGAGGATGGAACATATTATTGATGGGTTTTGAGCATTCTAACACTTCCTAAGTGTACATGCAACCCTAATAACCTTGAATCTATGTTTTCTCTATATACATGCAAATTTCTTTTCAAGGTTATTTCCTAACTAGCATGGCATGGGGATTACATAGAACATAAAACTAGTAGAAATACATACCTTGTTGTTGCTTGGATTCCTTCAAGACTTTGTGAGCCTAGCACCCCAAATGTTGTGCCTCAAATGCTTCACACAACACCACAAGACTTGGAATAACTTGAGAGAATACTTCTTACACTTGAAAATCGGTTATGCCCTCACTAGAAACACTAGGTCACGATTTTGCTAGCCATAGGGTTCCTTTTATAGTGTTGTCACAATTAGGGTTTACACATGAATGCCCTTAATTGTCATGACTCTTGATTTCTCATGACCCATGGGTTTGTAACTCCCATGGACTATCCATGAAGCTCCATATGGTTATAACCAAACCCATAAACCATGGATCATTAATCCACCATAAAAGAATTGATGATTGTCATAATCAACCCTATATATTTAATTAGTCTCACTTTGATCACCAAATTAATACTAGATTAATACTTGATCAATACTAATTAAATAATACTATTATTAATATATTAGAACTTATAATATATTAATAATCATAAGTGCCTTATTCTCTCATCTAGTCTATCCAAGTATTGCAATGCCATGCAACCCAAATGGACCATGCCGGGTCGGGTCAAGTACATACCAAATAAAGTTATGGACTTAGACACTATATCCAACAGTCTCCCACTTGGATAAGTCTAATAACTATATTTGCAAATATGACTTCAAAATCCGACTAGCAATCGTAGCTCTTTCAAAGTCTCTCGGAACTGAGATGATGATGATACGCCATTTAAGATAAGTGATCATATAATCCTCTGTTCTCATGATATCAGCCGGACAAACACATGGAACATGGTCTCACTTATTGTCCAACATTTGTTTCTCGATCTCTGATTTGTTTCGACATAGAACTAAATTGAACACATCAATTAGGTTCTGACCGGGCCCGGTACATAGGTCAAAACCAAATCATCGAGGGGCCCAGATATCGCTTTTATTTCTAGAAGGAACAGATAAACTTCGACTGATATGCTTGTACTAACTACTTGTTGAATTATTCACAAAGGCACGTTTTATGACATCGAGTTACCAATGCGTTTTCGTGCAATCAATGAATAACCAACTCATAGTCAACAACTCATATCTCTAGGTTTGAAGATTTATATGATATTACCGTCTCACGATCACTCGAGATAAATTCCATGAAGTGATGCAAGTGAGCGTGGGTTGGATCCAATACTCAGCCCTTATGAGTACTCATGAATGTTGTAGCAACCATTGCATTGTCCAAAGCACTTTTAGACAAATCATACAAACCAAATTCATGACAGTCTTAAATCAATACTTACTTCCAAAGTTTGACTGGCTGTGGATGGTTTGAATAATAACATAATTATTCTGGAAGTATAAACATGCAAAATTGAAACATAGTAAACAATCAACACAAGATAGTAACACCTTACTCATAAATAAATAACAACTTTTATTTATCATCAAATGTCAATTACATTTTACAAGTTTCAGGAATCTAATTATTGAAACTAATATCATCCTTCAGCCCAATGCACCTCGCATGCTGTAAATGCTTAACCCTGCTCAGTCCCTTCGTGAGGGGATCTGTCGGGTTCTCATCTGATGATACCCTCTTAGCCACGAGGAGTCCTTCTTCTATTCGATGTCTGATGAAATGGTATTTTCTGTCAATGTGCCTAGATCTCCCGTGATCTCTCGGTTCCTTAGCCAAAGCAACCGCACTTTCGCTGTCACAGAAAATTTCCATTGGCTCCTTTATAGCTGGTACAACTCCAAGGTCTCCGATGAAGTTCTTTAGCCATATCGCCTCCTTAGCTGCTTCACTTGCTGCTATGTACTCTGATTCACAAGTAGAATCAGCTACTGTCTCCTGCTTGGAACTTTTCCAAGTAATTGCCCCTCCATTTAGGATAAAGACCCAGCCTGACTGAGAGCGGAAATTATCCCTATCAGTCTGGAAGCTAGCATCGCTATATCCTTCCACTCTCAAGTCATCACTACCTCCGAGGGTAAGGACCCAATCCTTAGTCCTCCGCAGATACTTGAGAATGTTCTTTACCGCTGTCCAGTGTGCCTTGCCAGGGTCCCCTTGATATCTACTGACCATGCTCAAAGAAAAGGCCACATCAGGGCGAGTACAAGTCATAGCATACATGATCGAGCCCACAGCGGAAGCATATGGTATATGACTCATCTCAGCTATCTCAGCCTCTGTACTCGGACTCTGAGTCTTACTCAGCTTGGCATTACTCTGGACGGGTAATTCCCCTTTCTTGGATTCTTGCATGCTGAACCTCTTCAGCACCTTATCCAAGTAAGTACTTTGACTAAGTCCAATTAGTCTCTTACTCCTATCTCTCAATATCCTTATCCCTAGGATATAGGCAGCTTCCCCAAGGACCTTCATAGCGAAACACTTCCCAAGCCAGGACTTAACCTCCTGCAAGGTTGGGACGTCGTTTCCTATGAGAAGTATGTCATCCACATACAACACCAAGAAGCTAACTATGCTCCCACTAGCCCTGACATACACACAAGACTCATCCTCACTCCTAGAAAAGCCAAACTCTTTGACTTTCTCATCAAAGCAAAGATTCCATCTGCGAGATGCTTGTTTCAATCCATAAATGGATTTATCAAGCTTACACTCTCTATTAGGGTATCTTGTATCGACAAAACCCTCTGGTTGAGCCATGTAAACATCCTCAGCCAACTTTCCATTAAGGAAAGCGGTTTTGACATCCATTAGCCATATTTCATGATCATGAAATGCAGCTATGGCTAACAATACTCTAATAGACTTAATCTTAGCTAGTGGTGAGAAGGTCTCATCATAGTCAACTCCCGGAGTTTGAGTAAAGCCCTTCGCAACCAGTCGCGCTTTGTAAGTATGTACCTTCCCATCCATGTCGGTCTTCTTCTTGAAGATCCATTTGCACCCAACTGTCTTACGACCTGGTACATTGTCAACCAAGTTCCAAACTTGATTGTCATACATGGACTGAATCTCGTTGTCCATAGCCTCCTTCCATTTAGCATACTCAGGGCCTGCCATGGCTTCCCTGTAATTATTAGGTTCATCCAAATCTATTAGTGTACTATCACTAATAAATGTATCACCTTCAGTGGTGATGTGATAACCATAATAAAAATCAGGTGTTTTCCTCACCCTAGTGGAACGTCTTGGAGGTACAGACTCATCTATCGGATCAACAGGAGTTTCCTCCTCAGGTTGGTCGATAGCATTTGAGGTTCCTTCACCACTTGACTCTTGAAGCTCTTCAAGGTCAATTTGCCTCCCACTGTCCCCTTGGCTTATGAATTCTCTCTCATGAAAGACTCTTCTTCTTTCTACAAAGACCACATTATCACTGGGTCTGTAGAAGAGGTAACCAAAGGATCTCTGTGGGTAGCCGATGAAAATACACCTCTCACTTCGAGGTTCAAGCTTATCATGAGTCTCACGCCTCACGAAAGCTTCACAACCCCAAATCTTGATGTGGTCCAAATTGGGAACTTTCCCAGTCCACATCTCGTGAGGTGTTTTGGCAACCTTTTTAGTAGGGACTAGATTAAGGATATGGGCGGCAGTCTCTAAGGCATACCCACAGAAAGAGATTGGTAACGAAGCTCGACTCATCATGGAACGAACCATATCCAGCAAGGTTCAATTGCGCCTCTCAGCTACACCATTCAACTGTGGTGTTCTGGGAGGTGTCAATTGTGAGACAATCCCACATTCCTTAAGATAGTCAAGGAACTCAATGCTAAGATACTCTCCTCCCCGATCGGATCGGAGCATCTTGATGTTCCTGCCCAATTGATTCTCCACTTCCTGCTTAAACTCTTTAAACTTTTCAAAGGTTTCTGACTTATGCTTGATTAAGTAAATACATCCATATCTACTGTAATCATCAGTAAAAGTCACATAATAGCGATTAGCATCCCTTGTAGCAACTCTGAAGGGCCCACACACATCCGTGTGTACAAGGTCCAACAAACCTTCACCCCTATCACAAGTACCTGTGAAGGGTGACTTTGTCATTTTTCCAAGTAAACAAGACTCGCAACTATCATCTGACTTGAGGTCAAATGATTCCAAGACTCCAGCCTTTTGGAGTTGGCCTATGCGCTTCTTGTTAACATGTCCAAGACGACAATGCCACAAGGATGCTTTATCCAAGCTATCTGAAGAATCAATATACAACACATTATTTCCTAGATTGTCTACAACATTCACGGCTTCATATACACCATCACAAGGTAATGCTTTAAAGTAAAATACATCATTGTAATAAACATTAATAGCACCATTTTTATTATCAAATGAAAATGAAAAACCTTGTTTGTACAAGCCATGAAAAGAAATAATATTTCTCGCCATTTCGGGTGAGTAACAACACTTATTCAAATCTAACATTAACCCATTATTAAGCAATAAAGAATAAACTCCTATCTTGGTAACAGGTGATGCTTTCCTGTTGCCCATGACTAAGTTTATCTTCCCGTGCTCCACTTGCTCACTTCTTCTTAGTGCCTGCAAATCAGTACAAATGTGAATACCACAACCTGTATCAAGCACCCAAGAATTAGCATTAGATGAGTTATTAGACAATATTGTGTAAATACCTGCATGGGTGGGTTTAACCTTCCCATCCTTTACATCTTGCAGATATTTAGGGCAGCTTTGCTTGAAGTGTCCCTTATCCTGGCAATAGAAGCACTGTGCTTCCTTTGGGTTTGAAGAAGGAGTAATGGGACCTTTCTTTGTCCCACTTGAAGAGGAACCATCAAGAGTCTTACCCTTGGTACCCTTCGAAGGGTTCTTCCTCTTCTTACCCTTTCCCTGCCCAATAGCCAGAACAGGGGCTGTTGAAGGAGTAGAAGTAGCAACCGCTTTACCCTTAAGGCCATTTTCAGCTGTCCTTAAGAGTCCTTGAAGTTTGCTAAGTGTGACTTCCTCCTTGTTCATATGATAAGTCATACGAAACTGATCATAACTTGGAGGTAAGGAATGGAGAATGATGTCAATCGCCATTTCCTCAGGAAAGTCAACATTTAGCTTCAGCAACCGGTCAACGAACCTTTGCATCTTCTGCAAGTGACCGGTGATGGGTTCACCATCCTTCATCCTTGCGGTTATCATGGAGGAGATGATTTCATACCTCTCCTGACGCGCGTTCTGATGGTACCTTTCCATCAGATCCAGGTGCATCTCATAGGGGTAGAAATCTTCATAGGATTTTTGAGGTTCAGGAGTCATGGTGGCCATCATGATGCATGCTACTTTAGTAGCATCCTTTTCATGTGCAACAAACTCCGCAAACTCTTCAGGAGTAGCAGTGGCTTCATTCACAACCTTAAGCTCCCTATCGAGGACATATTCTTTGTCCTCATAGCGGGTAATCATTCTGATGTTTCTGATCCACTCATTGAAATTGGATCCATCAAAGATTACCTTACCACACAAGTTCATAAAGGAAAAGGAGCCTGTTGGGTTTGAGCCAGAAACATTGTTGGAAGACATCTGAAAGGAAAGAAAGACAAGTTTCATTAGATTAGGAATCCTTAATAATTCACCCAAATGAAATATTAAGGCTAGGATCCAACAAACTATTTATAGTTGGAAGAGGGATGCCGTAATCCATACTATAAAATATTTGAAGGTAGGTAAATGACGATGTACCAATTTCCACCATAAGAACGAAATATTTTATTATTAGGTTTTATTGGTTTTGAAACTCCTAGATCTTTTGAGATACATTGAACTTTTCAATGGCATGTTTGAATCTCGATTGTGCCCTCTCAAGTTTGTGACTGGGATGCCGAGGATCACAAACAAGGTGTGAATAACCATACAAATTGACTTGGTACCCTCAACAATATTACCTAATCGATGTGCCGGTTAACCACACACGCTCCACCGATCTATAATAAAGTCAAGTTACCCTTTGCCACTCTTACTAGTCCATGTTAGTGTGCCGGTTAACCACACACGCTCCACTAACGACTTGGTAAGGTACAAAGTGTAATTTTATGGGCTAGCACCAATTTCACATTTTCCTAAAGTAACTAAGATTGGGAATTTATAATGTATAGTTACTTTATAATTCATTATACTTTTAACGAGTATTTAAAGTCGTATCCTACCCGTTCGGCTAACGACCCTCCACCGATCAAGGAAGCGGTGGGTGAGAGTGGACACCCATTAAGTCACCATTTTATAGGCAACAACCTTATACCCCCTTTATAGACCGGCTTCGTGAATGAGGCCTACTAACGGTAAGAATGACATATTCTTATACATATCTATATAATAAAATTATAATAATAGTATAAGTGTTGATTTTTAAACATTTTTAAAAATCTAAGGTTTAATTTTGGAATTAAAGTATTAAAGTGTAAGACTTTTCAAATTCCAAAACTTGAGGGCAAGATTTGAAACTATTCCAAGTCTCTTCAATTTGTAACTTATGAGTTTTAATGGTTCATAAAAATGAAGACTCTTCATTTTATGAAACCTCTTTAGTTCTTTAATCATAATTAAAAGAAGTGACTTTTGGTTATCCATAACTTGAGGACAAGTTATGGACACCATCATAGCCATTAAGATCATGAATTAAAAACACATGGAGGTTACACATAATTCCTATGATCTTCTAAACTCATATGAACACAAATTCATGTCAAGCAATTTCAAGAAAATCATATAAACATATACAATACTTGAAAATTGATAAAAGTCATGTAAAATGGGTTAACATAATCATTATCATTTTGAAAAACAGATTTTACAAGTCCAAAACAGATTGGGATAATGATCTTAATCCATTTCCAGCAACAAAACTCGAAAAAACTGCCCAGCACGCTCCTTCTCATCGAGTGCATTATTCTACTCGTCGAGTAGGATGAATTTGTTCATGGACTCGGCGAGTCCTCCCCATGGAATCGGCGAGTCCAGTCGTCAGAGTGCAGAATTTTCGATTTTTAAGCAGTTTTGCATCAAGTATACAGAAAACAATCCTAGGCTCTGATACCACTGATGGGTTTTGAGCATTCTAACACTTCCTAAGTGTACATGCAACCCTAATAACCTTGAATCTATGTTTTCTCTATATACATGCAAATTTCTTTTCAAGGTTATTTCCTAACTAGCATGGCATGGGGATTACATAGAACATAAAACTAGTAGAAATACATACCTTGTTGTTGCTTGGATTCCTTCAAGACTTTGTGAGCCTAACACCCCAAATGTTGTGCCTCAAATGCTTCACACAACACCACAAGACTTGGAATAACTTGAGATAATACTTCTTACACTTGAAAATCGGTTATGCCCTCACTAGAAACACTAGGTCACGATTTTGTTAGCCATAGGGTTCCTTTTATAGTGTTGTCACAATTAGGGTTTACACATGAATGCCCTTAATTGTCATGACTCTTGATTTCTCATGACCCATGGGTTTGTAACTCCCATGGACTATCCATGAAGCTCCATATGGTTATAACCAAACCCATAAACCATGGATCATTAATCCACCATAAAAGAATTGATGATTGTCATAATCAACCCTATATATTTAATTAGTCTCACTTTGATCACCAAATTAATACTAGATTAATACTTGATCAATACTAATTAAATAATACTATTATTAATATATTAGAACTTATAATATATTAATAATCATAAGTGCCTTATTCTCTCATCTAGTCTATCCAAGTATTGCAATGCCATGCAACCCAAATGGACCATGCCGGGTCGGGTCAAGTACATACCAAATAAAGTTATGGACTTAGACACTATATCCAACAATTATTTCATGAACCGAATTTGGGTCCCTAAACTTGGAGGATTCAGAGAAGTAGTCATGAATGAAGCTCATAAGACACGATACTCCATCCATCCAGGGTCAGATAAAATGTACCTGGATGTCAAGCAATGTTATTGGTGGCCTAACATGAAGGCAGAGATTGCCACTTACGTTAGCAAATGCCTCACTTGTGCTAAAGTGAAGGTAGAGTATCAAAAGCCCTCGGGACTATTACAACAGCCGGTAATACCCGAGTGGAAATGGGAAAGGATTACTATGGACTTTGTGACCAAATTACCCAAGACAACAGATGGATTGGATACCATATGGGTGATAGTCGACAGGTTGACAAAATCCGCCCATTTCCTGCCAATAAAGGAGACATACAAGATGGAGCGACTAACAAGAATCTACATCAAGGAAATTGTGAGACTCCATGGAGTACCAATATCTATCATCTCAGATAGAGATAGTAGGTTCACTTCACGCTTTTGGCAATCACTACAGAAGGCTATGGGGACACAACTCGACATGAGCACTGCTTACCACCCACAGACGGATGGTCAAAGTGAGCGAACCATTCAAACGCTGGAGGATATGCTTCGAGCATGTGTGATAGACTTTGGAAGGTCGTGGGATACCCACTTACCTTTAATTGAGTTTTCATACAACAACAGTTATCACGCAAGCATCAAAGTTGCTCCTTTCGAAGCATTATATGGTCGTAAATGTAGATCACCGTTGTGCTGGACAGAGGTAGGCGACACTCAGTTGGCAAGAGGTCAGACACCAAGCAATGCATTAACAGGACCAGAAATCATACGTGAAACGACAGAGAAAATAGTTCAAATCAAAGCTCGACTTCAAGCATCACGCGACCGACAAAAGAGCTACGCCGATAAGCGGCAAAAGCCCTTGGAATTTCAAGTCGGGGATCGAGTGTTGTTAAAGGTCTCCCCCTGGAAAGGGGTGATCCGTTTTGGGAAACGGGGAAAACTAAACCCACGGTACATTGGACCCTTCGATATTCTTGCCTGAATCGGTCCGGTGGCTTATAGACTTCAACTACCTGCCGAACTCAGCAGTGTACACCCCGTGTTTCATGTTTCCAATTTGAAGAAGTGCTTATCCGACGAAACTCTCGTCATTCCGTTAGAAGAAATCGAAATCAACGAGAATCTCTTGTTCATCGAGGAACCCATCGAGATCATGGACAGGGAGGTGAAGCGTACTAAGCAAAGTCGCATTCCAATAGTGAAGGTTCGGTGGAACGCAAAGCGTGGACCGGAATTCACTTGGGAACGCGAAGACCAGATGAAGCAAAAGTACCCTCATTTATTCTCGCATTCTCAAATTTAGCTTCAAAAAGAATTTTGGGACGAAATTCCCTCTAACGGGGGGATGATGTCACAACTAGCATTCTAGCTAGGAAATTATGTACTCTTGTAAACATTATCTACTGTAAACTCGTAAACCCTAATTCATGTTGTGCTTGAAATTCAACCCACTTTCATGAAACTTAACTTTTTTGGGCCATAATAGGCCTAAAATGGATTGGTTTACCTTAATGGGCCTTGTTGGGCCATAACAAATCCAATAAGCCCTAATGGGTCGTAAAACTCATTCTTTTATGCAATTTGGGCCGTAAACTACCCAATGGGTCCAATGGGCCGAAAAACCATTAATTTGGGCTCCATATTATGGACTCTAGCACAGAAGGCCCAAGCTATTCTCTTCCTTCCCTCTCTCTCGGCCCAAGTAGAAAACAAAAAAAAAGGGAAAAAGATGTAATTAGGGAGGGTTGACCTTGGAGGTGCCACCTCCTTATTACACCCCATATCTCCATGCAAAAATCCAACATGTATCCATGATAGTCATTTCATCACCTCTCTCTTCCCCTCTCTTTTTCTTCTTCGGCCGAGAGCACAAGGAAAACACACACACACAACATCAAACTTCTTCCAAACTCTCTCAAGTATCCTCCTCCTTCCCACTCCAAAATCTCGAAATTTTGCTTGTGTATCAAGAGGATTTCAAGAGAATATCATCACTTCTTGGTAAGTTGTACTTAGATCCATGGTTTAGTTTCTTGATTCTTTTATAAATCTCCTTCTAACTCATGAAAGTTCATGATCATGCTTCTTAGAAACTATCTAAGCCAAAGTCTTCTCAAGAAGCTTTCTAGGGCCGATAATAGCATCAAACTCTTCCATTTCTTTCTTCAAATCGAAAACAACAAGCAAAGGTGAGTTCATACCCCTCTATTTTCGGTTTCCATATGTTTTATGGGGGAAAATGTGAAGATCTATGTGTATTTGTATGTTATGTGTGATTTCTTGTGTTTTTGTGGTATATATGTGCTAAAAATGAAAGATATTTCGAGATCTATAGTTCAAGAAGGAAAAATATGTGATCTAGGTCATATTTCACTTAACATGTCAAGATAAACTAATATACAAGCTTTAAAATAACACACTACAACATAAAACTCATTATTGGACTATTTTTGTCAAATAAACAAAACTTTGGGAATAAGTTGTCATTTACGGTTTTCACAAGGTTCATAATGTCAAAACAGTTAAAATGGAAGTTTCTATGAACATTATGTTTTTCAAAGGACTAAAAACGAAATTTGTAGCTTATTGGGCTAAATTTTGGGCTTTTCGACCCATAGGCCCAAAGTTGCGAAAAATATGGATTTAAGGGGCTGAAATGGTAAATTTCTCAAAACAGTGGGTAGAAAGGTAAATAAATCTATTTCTGGGGTTTAAAATGATCATATTTGTTAAAAAGGATTGAAAATGCAAAGATTTTGGATTTTGGGTAAAAAGTGTAAAAATTGCGAAAAAGGTGGACTAAAATGCAAATCTTTTAACTAAAGGGTTGAAGCTTTCTAAAATTTACTTTTGGGCTTAAAACATTATTTAAATAAGTGTTTGGGTCAAAGATGTCAAGAAAAATGGTTCAAGGACCTAAAATGTCATTTTTTTATAAAAAGGGCAAAAATTGCCAACTTTACAAAATAAGGGGGCTGAATTGGTCAAACTAATGTTTTTGGTCAATTATGTTGATAATAATAATAATTTGGTAAAAATATACAAAACTTTATAATTTATGGGTTGTAAATAGAAAAATAACTATTTTATAAATCTATAAATCGTTATAAAACAAATTCGTGAATTATACGACATATCGATTAAACAACTCGCAACATTAATTCTATGCAAAACAAATAAACGTTCAAATGATTGGGCTTGAGAGATTCTAATCATGCTTAATGGGCCTTCGTGACTCATTAACATGGCTTTTGGGCCCAACAGAAATAATACATGTTATGGGGCCTCCTGCGACCCAATTACATGCTTAAGGGACCCTCAATGGTTTTTACATGCTATTGGGCCTCAGTGGCCCATTAGCATTACTAGTATGGTCCAAATAAATCATATGCGAAATGGGCCAACGCGCTTTTCGTATACTCGACAGCCTTAAATAACATACGAAATTAGTAGGGTCTAGTAGTCCTCTTCTCCTCGTCCGTTAGGCTTACCTTCTCTTCAAGTAAAATAAAATTAGATCATTAATCAAGGTTAATCAAATTCATGTGGATTGAGTGAGTAATAACGGGTGACACCAATAAGTGTCGGTCGTAGTCTGTAGTTGTAATCAAAGTCTTCTGGAGGGAGAGCGAGAGTTTGTGTATAGATCTATACGGGGGTGACTCCCCCACACCTAAGCTGTTCGCTACAGTTAGACTCGGCCAGTCTAGGGTGACAAAGTCTTAAGATCAAATTTCGGTATTCATTAGAATGCCAAGACAGACGAACTAGTCATTATCATGCATGGTTATAACGACTCACGTAGAAATCCGACATCATTAATCAAGGGAAATCATATTCATTCGATGTAACGATTCAATAGAGCTAAACTATCATAACTTTTTATCGGAAAACATCGGGTTTTCCGGGGAAACCAATCTTACTCATTTGTACTTTCGAAAACTATAATGCAAAACTTCTCATTTACTCACGTATTGAAATCACTCATGCACATACTTACAGGATCATCACCACATTTTCAAGAAAAGTTTTAATACAGAAAATATCGGATTTTCTGGGTTTTTCAAATGACATAAACTGTTTCACATCAAACACACTTATGAACTCACCAACATTTTATATGTTGACCGTTTTCAAAATAACTTGTATTCTCAGGTAATCGTTAGACAAGGAGGCATCCAATGTGTTGAAAGTTTCTTTTGTAGTTGCTAATCACCAAACACTTTATATTTTGAAATCATGTAATGTAAACCTTGTACTTGATGTAAACAATGCCAGTTGTACTATGTAATGGTTGGTGATGCATGTGTTATGTTTCATATATATTCATTGTGATGATATTTCAATTTAAGTCACGCGAGCCCTCGGACGTTTTCGCCGTCTGGTTCGGGGGTGTGACACCTCCTCTCTCTTACTCACTCTTTCTCTCTCTCTCTCTCTCTCTCTCTCTCTCTCTCTCTCATTTTGAGCCTTTTTTGGTGTTTTGGAAGCCTTGGAAGGAAGAAATTAGAAGAAGTGAGCTAAGATTTAGCAAGTTAGTCCTTATCCTTTGTGTTGGCAATCTTCTGGACCTTTGTAAGTGTCCAAGACTTAATTTTTATCATATTAGGTTGCTAGATCTTATGTTTTGCACTAAATCTTCAAATTCTTGTGGGTTAGAGTGTTAGGATCTCATAAAGTTTTGCAACTTTATGGATCTTTGGGACATTTAATTTAGTTGTTGAGTTGGATCTAGATTCTTGTGGGGTTTTGAACCATGCATGCATGGGATTTCCATGGAAAAACCCTCTTTTTGGCTCATTATGACTTCAAGACATGCATTGTATATGTATGTCTATAAAGCACCAACTTTTATGTTGGATTAGGTATTAGAAGTTGTTCCGGAGTATATGAGTTATGGACTTTTGAGATAAGTGCTTAATGGGGAAAATCATGACATATTTAGCCCTTTTTGAATATAGGGTTTGAGGTTTTGACCTTTTGGATGGTCTTACAAACTTTATCCTTCTAGACTTTGTGTTGGACCAGATATAAAATGTGGAGCCTTTGGGATCAAATAAAACAACTTAATCCATTAAGCTGTTGAATACCCAGTGCCCACGGCGTGGTTCAGGTCACCATGGCGTGACGATGAGGAAAATCGCATCTGACTATTACAAGAGGGCCATAGTGCAGCCATAGGTGGCCACGATGTTGCGGTTGATTAAAGTCAACGTTGACTGTTGACTTTGACCATTGGCCTTTGACTTGAGTTGACTTTTGGTCAAGCACTGATTTTGGAGGAAGAGCTCAAGGTTTATTTGGTTTGATTGATTAGGTGGTGCGTAGCAGTAGTACTCTGTCAGTGAGAGTTGTAGCCGTTGAGCATTTTCTATGCGGTGAGTCTTCTCGTCACACTAATGGATCGAAGGCACCAATGTCGAACCACTCTCTCGTGTGTAGGATGTATGTGACAGTGTGACTATTACTGATATGAATGTATGATATATGCATGGATGCCAATCTGGGCTCGGAGTCATTATGGACTCGAGGTTGATACGGACCCAAGGATTGATATAGACCCGACACAACTACTTGTTGTTATATGGGGTTGATACAGACTCGGGGTTGATACGGACCCAACACAACCACATGCTATTATAGTTATGTGTATTCTGTATGTGGTATTTTGTTGAAGCTCACTAAGCTTTGTGCTTACAGTTATATTTATGGTTTCAGGTACTTCCGGTATGAAAGGGAAGGACCCGACGTGATGGCACAACATTCTCCCCCCCCCCTCATGTTTCCGCAATTATGATTTCTTTTACTTTGATGTTTAGAGACTTTGTATCTTGGATGTTTTCGATACATTTCATGTATGGGATTGACGAATTTGAAAATGAAAATTGTGTCACTGTTTTTTTTTGGGACTTTACATAAAGGAAGCCAGACTCCAAACACTAATCACTAAATTCGAGAACCTCAAGATGAGTGACACGAGCACCATAGACGACTTCGCAACAAAATTATCCGGAATTGCTTCGAAATTTGCGTCACTAGGAGAGGTCATGACTGAACAAAAGCTTGTGAATAAGTTTCTTACGAGCCTCCCTAGGAGATTTATACACATAGTTGCAACCCTTGAAAAAGTTTTGGACCTTAAGAAAATAGGCTTTGAAGATGTGGTCGGTCCCTTAAAATCTTATGAAGAAGGAATCAAGGGAGAAGACAAAGTAAATGAGAGTCAAAACAAATTACTTTATATTAAAGCAGAATCTTCTAATAGAAACACCGAATCATCACGAGTTTTAATGGATTCTAAGTGACTGTGATTTTGGGTGTTACCCCGACCACGTCGACCACCACATCCTCTTCCTCGGTTATTTGAACTCTGACATCTACCTCTTGATGATTCGGTGTTTCTGTTGGACAATTCAGCTCTTTCATCAATCACAAACTTCTTTCATATTAATCAACAAGGAGAAATCAAGAAAGAAAACAGATCGCAAACTCAAAACAGAAGGCAAATAGAAAGCAAAAGAAAAATAGACGTAGAAATCGAGAAATCATAAGCATTAACAGAAGATTGATATCGAGAACTGCACCTAAACAACGATAGATGTCGAGTTAGAGAGTGAAACCTAAGATTGAGAGGGATCGAGATGTTGCTTGCAGACCAACTCATTTCAGCTTAATCGATTGTTCCATTGACATTTGTCAGATTGAGATCGATGTTCCTCACTTCATAAATTAACTGTGTCCGTCGATGAGAGCATGAGGGGAGGAAGTGAGAAAGTTGCGATGCAGAAACTGAGATGATTTACGTTACCGATTATTTTTGCTCCAATTAATAATAAATATAAAATAAAATAGAAAAAGTAGATAAAACGGGTCCATTTGGGTTGGGTCGGTTTTACACATAAAGGGTCGGTTTGGTTTCTCGATGGGTTTAAATATAACCCTACCCGAAACCAAAACCGAATTTTCGGTTTTTGATTTCGGAACCCAAACCCCAAAGGTTTCTATTTGGTTTCGGTTTTTTTGTTTTCTCAGTTTTCGGGTTCGGTTTTGCTCACCCTTAGTAAAAAACTAGGTGTGGTGTTTTTGGAAAAAAAAAAAAGGTAAAAATATATTAAAATGAGAGAGAGAGAGAGAGAGAGAGAGAGATTGAACGGCAGAAGTGTGCCGCTGGAAAAATGACGCAAGCAATATTGAGAATTATGGGTCGGTGTTTGTCAGCGACAATCCATGCCAAATAAGATGACATGACAATAACCCCCCCCCCCCACACACACACACACACTACTACAAAAAGGCAAATAAGACTCGTTTAATAGGACCCGGTTTTAAAAGGACCCTAATCTTCATATATGATCAAACATTAGCCGTTATATTCCTCTTATATGTCCCGGTTTTATGAACAACCGGGTTCTTTTGTGTCAGATAGGAGCCGGTTTAAAAACCGGGTTCTATTTCTTTTTTCATATAGGTCTCGCTGGCTTTAGGACCCGGTTCAAAATCGGGTCTTTTAATTGATTTAACCGGGTCCTATAACCTTTTTTGTAGTAGTGACACACACACACACCTTTTAGGCTGATGGTTTTGATCGTATGATGCTTAGTTACTTATCCATTTCCCTTCATTTGTAGAGTTCTCTCTCGATCTAAGTATCTTCTTAATTTGTAGACATCTACCGATATCTATTTCTAAAATGTGTTGAAGATGCACTAAAATCCTTTTCTTATATGGGATTTTTTGTTGTCAAAATGAAACATGTACCGAAAGTGTTGCATTTAACTATGTTGCATCAACATAAATATATGATTATTTTTCAATTGGTGTAACATATTTACTTTTAATAGGAATTTAGAAAATATCATCTTGTATGGGGTTATTTTCTTGGCTCTTAAGTTAATTATCTATTAGAAATGTTACCTACCTATTACTCTTTTGTAAGATTATTATATAAACACGTTTAGATATCATATTTTATTTATTCCTTTACATCTTTTTCTCTCCTTCCTCTTGGAGATTTTAGCCATGTAACATTTTCCATGTATTGTTGAGTTTCATTAATATACAAAGTTGTCTTGTGGTTTTTCCGCACAAGGGTTCAATCTATACTTGTGTTCTTGGTATTTCTTATTTCTCTTGAGTTATCATCATATTTATAAAAAAGTGGAATACAACTAAAAAAATAGGCATCGAATTCTTTGAGGCAATGAATCAAAATGAAAGATGTCATTTAATAATGTTAGAAATAAGGAATTAAGGAGAATAACCAATAAAACTTGGATATTGTTTGATCGTGATTACTTCACTTTCTGAAATCTGTAATTCTTCCCTTATAGCCTGGGGTATATGAATTCAGAAGTGAGATAATCCAAGAAATCTGATTTGGATTACAAGTCTAATCCAAATATTAAACACATAATATCGTGTGATATTATGTGTTCTTTAGAGACAGAGAGATTGATAATGATCAATTTTGTGTATGTTAATGATCACCATTTTTCTGGTATCATTACCTTCTTTTTATACAAGGAGAGAAAAGTAAGGTTAGCTACACTAAATTGGTGCCAAAAAGGATAGGTTTTATACACAACCGGCACTTACATCACCATGATATCATTAGTAGATTGTTGGCAGGAAGTTGCATGGATGGACTCTTTCCATATATAGAAATCAGTTTAGGTTTCACGGCATTGCCCTTGGACCACCACCAGGGCCTTTGCCCCTTGGACCCCACTAGGGGCACTGTTCCCGGACCCCCGTATCCGCAAGTTTACATTTAACATTCCGAGTGTGTACCCCACACCTCGAATCTCGGATAGTGAACTAAACTCAACATATCTCAACAATAATAATAATTGCACTAACATATGTTGATAACACTAAAATTACCAATAAATAACCGGGAAACATGTATAATGATATCTTATGTATTAAGACACAAACGTCTAAAACAAACAATACTATGTAAAAGTACAAATACGATAAGTTTTCGAAAAATGTTGATCCATGCATATAAGAACATTAATGCCATAATTGTGGACGAGAGCAATGGAGTCGCAACTTGTCAATTAAACTTACAAACATTATAAATGTCAAAGTAGTCATCTTTTTCGAAAAATGACAATATGACTACACAATATAATATTTATTTATCATTCTAATATCTTGTCTAAATAATTATAACAAAACAACAATACAAAACTATAATATTATTCTTTTTTCATCTTTTCAATCGAGTAATTTGTTCGAATTACACCAATATCTTTTTCATCACTTTTTTGTACCGACTTTCTTGAAGGCCAGAACAACAACTTTAGAAAATACATAAAAAACAAACGTACACCCATCGGGATTTGATACAGTGCCGCTTGGTACGACATACTTACCTTATCAGACACACGCCTCGATCTTGACCTTGACCCTAATCTGGATTTAGACCGGTTTTGAAATAAATTTGGTACTCGCTTACGTTTCATACGGTTTGGTTTTACAATGGGTTCTTTCATATCTACTTCACCTAAACGGGTAACGAGAACCTGTATTGGGACCATGGTTGAGTTTCCATGGTGGGACCAATCTTGAAGGTGAAAAGTGGTGTTTGTTTGCGGAGAATGAGTGGCTTGAAAATGAGAGCACAAAATAAAGGGTATATAATGTAGTAGTGTATTTGGTGCCATTGAGTGATGTTGTTTTGACTGGTAAAATCAAAGTGGAGGTGCTCTTTTATATGGTAACAATAGATCCATGCGTTTGTTGTTTTTGGACAATTATAACATAGGTAACTCCATCTTACCAAATGACAAAATATAGAATATTCATAACAATGTATAAAATATAATCAATAGTTATTTAAATGATTAGTTAATATACATGTATTTTATATATTTAGAGCAACTCCAACCATCAAGAAAAAATCATTATTTTTATGTTTTGGAAGTCAAGAATCCTCCAACCGACCTTCAAATTTAACAATAAGTTTTTGTTGACTTATTTTTAACATCAAATATGAAGGTTAAATATAAATGTCTTTAAAAACACCATTTTAAAGGTTGGTTGGAGTTGAATCTTTATTTTGGTGTTAAATAATCACCATTTTAATGTTATATGGTTGAAGAAGCTCTTATTATACCAATCTTATATGATAATCATCAGTGTCTCTCTTTTAACTTTTAACATGAAAGAATCTGGATTCTTTCTTTTTTAAACTTGTAACAAAAACATAATTCTTTTTAGTAAGAAATCATAAATAGATGTATGCTTCAAAAAAAATAATACTTGTTTTGGGACCCAAATCAAGATAGTGAAATGGTGGCCACTTGATATTTACAACAAGGATGATGACTTAAAAAGATAATATACTTTTCGATTTGTACATATTTGGTCATTGATTTTTTTTGTCCACATTTACCCTTTCAAATTGTTTAAACTGTATACATTCAGTCTTTATGATCGGCTACTTTAGGTAAACCATAAAAATGACTTAGGGGTCGTTTGATATGGTATCTAGGGGTGTGCACCAAACCGCACAAACCGCATAAACCGCCCGCACCGCATCACACCACACCGCATAATGCGGTTTAGAACGTTTGCGGTGCGGTTTGCGGTTTGTTATTTCGTTAAACCGCACTATGCGGTGCGGTTTGCGGTTTTCAATTACAAAGTCGCGGTTTAAACCGCACCGCATATATATATATATATATATATATATATATATATATATATATATATATATATATATATATATATATATATATATTGCATTGTTTCATCACTAGGATTAATAAAATAGTAATAATTGTCTGATTACAAGTTCGTAACAGTTAGAATGTTGGTATGGATAAAAATGGATATGTTAATTAGCCTAAAATTAGTGAATATAGTCATACAATAGGAATTAATTAACAAACATATTAGAAAAAGCAACTTGTTTTTGAGTTTTTTGCAAAACATTTCTAGTTTCTAGTTTTATATCTCAAAAGATCAAAAGGTTTTTTAGATTTTTCAAAAGTTATAAAATGTAGCAACTCATCAAACCGCAAAACCGCACTTAAACCGCACAAACCGCCCGCATCAAACCACACCGCATAACGCGGTTTTGAACTTCTGCGGTGCGGTTTGCGGTTTCAAAAAAACTCAAACCGCATATGCGGTGTGGTTTGCGGTTTTGGACTTAAACCGCACCAAACCACACTGCGCACACCCCTAATGGTATCTAATTGGGTCTAAAGAGGGACTGGGTCCATAAAATATCAAATGGCATGTTTGATAGGGATTATAGATGTGTGGACTCGGTCCAATATGTGGACTCGGTCCAATAAAAAAACAGGACTTGGTCCTTTCTTTCTACTTGACGGACCGAGAAAAAAAAACCAAAAACAACTCGTTGCCCCTACATCTTGTTGCGACAGGCTCTAATTTCATCCCCTCCCCCGTTAACCTCCCATCGATGAAGCAACAAGACTTTCCATTAGCGATCAAAAGCAACAGTGGAGCAAGGAAGTCTGGCGAATCCATGGGAGCATGCATCTTATTTTTGTTAATACCCCACCATCTCCACCACAACAAGCAAGTCCAACAAATCTCAGACCTTAAATCGATTTCTCCAAATCGTTTCCCACATCCACTTCGTCTACAGACACAACTCGACAACAACTTCTTTGATTTCGATTACAGATATCCCTGACAGATTCTTTGATTTCGATTAACGGGTAAGAATCTTGATTTTTCATATTTTTCTTCTTTGAGTTCGATTACAGTTGTAAAATTTGATTGGTTCCATTGGTTCAATTTAAAGCTTTAAAATTTTGGGTTCGTTATATTGCTTAAAGTTTCTTTTTGGGTTTTATATGTTTGAGTTAAAGCTTTAAAAAATATAGGTTCCTTTTATCGGTTTGAAGACAAGGAATCAATCGAGAATAGCCTCAAATTCACCTTGGATTTTCATCTGCTCACCAAGTGTTCGATCACTTGCTTGAGTGAATCTTGAAGTCATGATTATCGGGGAAGAGAAAAACAAAGCTACAAATGAAGAAATAACATCCCTCATCAGACATGCACTTGCTTATGGTTAGAGAGAGAGAGAGTCCAAACCGAAGAACATTGAGAAAGAAATAGACAAAAGGAAAGTGAAGAGATGGAAAACGATACAGGGAACAACAAAGAACTAAGAACTCCACTTCTTGTGTAATCATTTCTATATGTATATTGATTACATTGATTATATGTACATGATTACTAAGAATTACAAGTTTCATAGTTGCAGTTGGAACTTTTGGTCTTGTTAACATATGATAGAGTTTGACCAACACAAATTTTGTTCCATACTTTTAGATAGTTTTTTTTTAATTTTAAAACATGATGATAGCTCCTGATTGAAATAGAATAAAAGTTAGCTGTCTGTTGTAAATAGCTAATGGAAATCATTGAATTGATTCATGTGTTTGTTGTAAGTAGTTAAGGGGAATCACCAAATTGATTTATTTGTTTGTTGTATCACCAACTCCGATCAAAGTTCATTGCTTTTTCTGAATCAATAATAAAATCCATTGTTATTTTTTGGCGCTATATAAAGTTTTGCATCAAGGGGTACTATGGTCATTTTTCATCATTTATCACAGTCGATCAGATATATAATCAAACAACATGATTTCACTCAGATGTGGACTCGGTCAGAAATTCTAACTCAGTCAGCACTAACTCAGTCAGTACTAACTCAGTTAACAACTATCAAACGACCCCTTAGTAGGGTAATATATTTCTCACTTTGTACATATTTAGTCCTTAATATATATATTTTTTTGCATATTTAGTCCTTAATATTTTTTTGTTGCAAAATAAGTCCTTGTTGTTTTTCTACACATTCAGTACTTATGATCAATTTCTTTAGGTTTTTCTCACGACATCCTACGTGGGACAACCCTTAATAAGGTGTTCGGGGTTGTTGATGCTTATGGTCACGTCGGCCTCGGTTGCTTGGTTGCTTAGGTCATGTGGTTTGGTTTAGTTATTGTGTTCTGAATGTCGTAACTTCGTAAAATGATATCGGAGTTTAACGGTCTTTATATCCACGTGTTCGTAATTGAGCATACTACAACTTTCGTTTAGATTACTCCCGTTAAAAGGTAATATATTTTTACTTAAGACCTTTATATACATGCTTCTTTATGAATGTATGTATGAACATTTTTTTTTATAAAATCATAAGTAAAAGTATGTTACATTTTAACGGGGGTAATCTAAACGAAAATTATAATAAACTCAAATACAAACACATGGATATAAAGTTCATTAAAATCCGAGATCATATGAAAAATTACGACGTTTAGAACATAAGACTTGGGCCAAACCACAAGACAAAAAGAACCAAACAGTCGAGGCCGCAATGACCATAAGCATCAACAACCCCAAACATCTTATTAATGATTGTCCCACGTAAGATGCTGTGATAAAAACAAAAAGAAACCGGTCATAAGTACTGAATGTGTACAAAAACAACAATGACTTATTTTGCAACAAAAAATTATTAAGGACTAAATGTGCAAAAAAAATATTAAAAAAAATATTAAGGATTAAATGTATACACAGTGAGAAATATATTACTCTATTAAGTTGTATTTTTCGGCTTAACTAAAGTAGTTGTATGCTTCAAAAAAATTAATACTTGTTTTGGACCCAAATCAAGATAGTGAAATGGTGATATTTACAACAAAGGATAATGACTTAAAAAAGGTAATACATTTTTTTGATTTGTATAAATTTGGTCATTGAATTTGTTTTTTCGTCCACATTTACCCTTCAAGTTGTTTAAACTGTACACATTCAATACTATGACCGACTACTTTAGGTAAGCTAGAAAAAATGACTTAATAAGGTAATATATATCTCACTTTATACACATTTAGTCCTTAATATTTTTTTTCACATGTAGTCAACATATATTTTTGTTGCAAAATAAGTCATTGTTGTTTTTTAACACATTCAATACTTATAACTGATTTTGTTAGGTTATTCTCACGGTATCCTATATAGGACAATCATTAATAATGTGTTTGGGGTTGTTGATGATTATGGCTACCACGGTTTTTTATAAAACTATAAGTACAAATACATTACATTTTAATGGGAGTAATATAAAAAGAAATTGTAGTGGACTTAAATACGAACATGTGGATATAAAGATCGTTATAATCTGAGATCGTATGAGGAAGTTACTTCGTTCAAAACATAAGACCTAAGTCAAACCACAACACATAAGCAACCAAGCAGCCAAGACCGTGGTGGTCATAAACATCAACAACCCCGAACACCTTACTAATGATTGTCACATGTAAGATTCTGTGTGAAAAAACTATAGAAACCGATCATAAGTACTGAATATGTACAAAAACAATAATGACTTATTTTGCAACATAAAAAATATGAAGGACTAAATGTGCAAAAAAAATATTAAAGACTAAATGTGTACAAAGTGAGAAATATATTATCCTATTAAGTCATATTTTCCGGCGTACCTGGAGTAGCCGGTCATAACGACTGAATGTATACATTTTAAATTGATTGAATGGGTAAATGTGTACGAAAAAAATTCAGTGACCAAATGTGTACGAAAAAAATTCAGTAACCAAATGTGTAAAAATCGAAAAATATATTACTCTTTTAAATCGTTATCCCTTATAACAACAACAAACCCTAAAAATCTCATTGGAATGGCGTGAAAGGAAATGCCTCCAAAAATGATAAAACAAATAAGTAACATTAATAACCTCTAGTTACAACCAAAACAATCCAAAATAAAATAAATCATAAGTTTGAATCCTACATGCTTTAATCTTAAGTTAGCATGTCGTTTAAAAAGTGTTATTAATGCTGTGAGTTCTATAAATTGATATTTATTTGTTTGTTTACCATAACATGAAATATTGCAATCATAGAACGGGGTCCAAGATAGACCCATAAGAGTTAAAGAGATGGCAACTACACAAAATTGATCGAAGAGTTAGCAAATTGGATGTGAAGTCTTTTGGCATTTTCTCTGGGTCAAAAGCGTAAATTGCCCATTTTTATATTGTCCTAAAAAAATTGGCTTTTTTTAAATCAATATCAAGATTTATTAAGGTCACTAGAACACGTTATTATTAGATCAAAAACACGTAATCGGAAGTTTATTGGTAATCTTTAGCATATTCCAATCCCTTTTTTTGAACAACAAATTTTATCAAGTCTATCACAATGCTAGAAAAAATAAATAAAAAGAAAATAACAATATTAAATTGTAAAATCAACCAACCCAATCAATCCCACATTACGAAAGTCAAAAAGCCCATCCTTTATTTCATTCGCATCCAAAAATGCATTAAAGATATAAAATTACAAAGAACAATATTTTACAAACATCCCAATACCATATTTGAAGAAATTTCTTAGTGTCTTCCATCGATTAGACTCAATTTTATCTTCTTAAGAGCTCTTTTATAAAGAAAATTTTATAAAGAAAATCCACATTCCTTTAGTAATGCCAAATAGTAAAATTGCCCTCAATGATCGAGTACGATAATGACAAATCAAGATGAACAGTCTCAAAAGTGACATAACCTCTAGCCAACCGAAATCTTCCAGTACCACCAACCACTGCCACCTCTCTCACCCTCTCAAATTGCTTGCTAGTCCCTTGCACCTCCAACGTGCTACCACCAAACTCATCATTAGTGAACACAACAGATATCAGGACATGTGTGTTGGACCCATCCAACGCAGATGTCACATAGATACCTTGTGCTCGACCCACTTTGGCCGAACCCTGATCCATTGTTACAGTTATCAGGTCATCAGTATAAAATATCGTCCCAAATTGCTTGAAAGACCATGCATCGCCAGAGAACGTGACAGGTTTCATGGTGGCATTATTTCCACCAAAATAGTCTTGGAAGTAAAGCGTCATGGAGGACCGTTTGAGCTCGCCTAATTCATCGGCTTTCAAAAATGTAAGAATGGATATGACCGAGACGATGATGAAGGGTAGTTTGGTCATTTTTATGATCAGGGTTGCCATTTATGTTGTGTTGTTTATTTTGTAGAACGAAATGAGAAGAATTTATATTATGTTGTTTAATTTAAAACAAGCGAATATGCCAAGATTTGGAATTTGTAGTTTGAAGACATATAATTCGATGGCCCCTCTATATATCTTACATAAAAGAAATAGTTAAAACAAGCAAAATGAATACAAGAGTCAAAGTATCTTTATTTCACTAATAGGTAAATACAAAAGGAAAAGGTAGATGCAACCCTAATAATAATAATCATAATATTGTTAAAAACCAAGACAAAAACCCAAACATAGAGGAGAAAATTTGTTGCATATGACATGAAGAAGCTTAAAAAGCATAATAATAATAATAATATTCATATTCTCCTTTTTTCCAACTTATGTATCCTTCTTTCCATTGGCATGAGACAAGCTATCATCAATGGCACGAAGTTGATCTCTAAGATTCTGGTTTTCAGCCAACAAACGATCATATTCAAGAAGGAATCCTTCAGATTGATGCTTAAGTGCAAGAGAATTGGCTTCTGCAGATTTCACTTCTTTTTCCATTGCTGAATATTTGGTTTCCAGTTTCTTCATTTCTCCTCTCATTCTTATCATTTCTTCATTCAGATGTCTGACTTCATCTGCTCCTTTGTTCTTGAACTCTTCAGCTGCTCGATTTTGTTTCTTTGTGGTTTCCATTGTTTTTCTCAGTATTCGGAGCTCACGAATGTAATGGTGGAGTCGATCTATCATTAATGATAGGAAAAGCGAGAATCCTGCATTCAAGAATGTATAAAGTAAAAGGTAAAATAGAAGGGCATTTACGGCTTTTGCACGTCATTCTATTCTTTCTACATTAAGTCAAATCTATTGAGTCAAACTTTTAGATGCAAAATTTGTGTAAAATGTATGAATCAAGATTAATATTTCAACAAAAACCAACATTATGTAACAAAACTGAAACAGAATTGATTTTTAAGGCTAAATGTAAATTCCCTTAACTATTTTTAAACTTGATTATGATATTTCAGTGTGAAGTAATCAGAACATTTGGAGAAGCGATATAAATGTGTTGCAAGAAAACTGAATTTCAAGAAAGCACATGTAAACACTCTTTTTTTAATAATTTGTAGAACATCGTACTGATCATTTTGAGAAGTTCGATCAAAAGTTTATCTATTATCCCAATTTGATCACTTTGAAACCACAAATAAAAACGCCCCCAAATGATTTCGAAACCTAATTCTAAATTAAGTGAGATACGAATATATTTTCTCGAGAATTACAATAGTTTAAAGCAATTGAAACTAAAAGAATACCAAAATTGATCCACAAAATCACCCGAAGGGGTGAAATTTTGAGAACATAAAGGGATAGAACGACGACACAGAAAAAGGAAATTACCCATGAGAGCAGCTTCGAGCATGTGGTAAGCGAGGATGATTTGATCGGTGGGATTATTGACGTCGGCGGGGCGCCTCTGGATTTCCATTACGGTGTAAACGTTGTACATCATCATAATGAAGAAGGTGGCGGCGACGGATTTTACAACCAATGGAGCTCTTCCCCGTTTCGCACGATCTAAACCGATTATCAAAAGCTTTCGGAGTGGGGTTTTGAACAAAAGTAACAGAATCGTCAACGTTTCGATGAATAAAACCGCGAAGAACAGGTAAATCATCGTTGTAGATCAAGAACGTACGGAAAACCCAGATGGATGGAACGATCGCCGACAAGGATGATGAAGAGAGAAAGTGTAGGGCGTTTCAAGAAGGGTTGATTTTTGTTATGCCGACTAGCGGAACGAACCAAAAGAGGCCTGTTTTTGACTCATGTTTCCTGATACGTATACCATGTTATTAAAATATACAAAATATTTGTATAAAATATTGACAAAATTGCAAAAATGGTCCCTATGGTTGGCAAAATTCTGTGATTTTGGTCCAAAAAATTTTGGCGGTCCACCAAAGGTCCAAAATTGGATCTTTTTATCGGTTTTGGTCTCTAGCCACTTAAAAAGACGATTATGCCCCTCTTATTTGTTTTTTTATTTTTTATAAATGTTAATGATTTTTAGTAACTAAAAATTATAGAATATCCTATTATCCCTCTGTCACTCTCTCTCACTTACACACACATATTTTTTTTTTCTCTCTCTCTCTCTCATCATCGGTGGTACCTCTCATCTCTTCTACCCCTCTTACATCTCTTTCACTCTCTCAAGAACACCCCAACTGCCACCACCATTCACCTACACTGTCCGCCACCAGATGCCACCCTACAACCTTCAAACGCCACCGATCTGTTTGTACATCGGGGAAGTAGCGACCAACTGGATCAACAAAGACGATGAGGGAATTTAAACCCAGATCGAACCACCCATCGGACATGAATCCTTTAGTGGTGGGAGAACGGCTATAGAATAGGATAACAAACTGGGTTAAGATCTACATTCAAACTCCAATGATGAATTTAGATCTGGATGTAGGCTCTTTTGTTGATCTACACCTGCATTTCCTTCTCAACCCTAATCTTGGTTAAATGTATCGACGAGTGGTAGTGAACGGTTTATGGTCGACCGATGAGTCAAAGTCATGTCTGAACCCATCGATGAATTGAAGCAAAGGTCACAGATGAGTATATAACTCCTCTTTAACACATACACACATAAACGAACAATCAATTTTCAGGGTTGTCTCTTCAAGAACAATCGAATTTCTAGATTTGTTTCTAGAACTGGAAATCGATTTTGGAATCTAAAAAAGCTTATGGGTAATGGGTTTTCAAGAACAATCAATTTCTAAAAATTCAATTTTGTCTGTGTATTTCATATCATTTCTATGTTTAGGGATTGATTTAGAAGAATGGTGGAGAAACGAAAAGCTTTGGTTGATCGGAGTTACCGACATTCATTTGGTTGTTGTTCTTCGAGGACTTCTGAAAATGGTTGTCGGAATTTAAATTGCGTTCACATTGACGTCGAAATATGATGAAGATGAAGAGTTTTCATATCTGTATACTGTGAAATGGATGTGTGTTCTTCAGTTTTTGGGTTATGACACATATGTACCCATCTGTAAAAGGGTTGATGGGAAGAAGATGGAGAACACCAATAATTGTGTTTGTGTGGTATGGTGGTAGAGAGGGTGGTACGGTTATAGAGAGAGAGAGAGGTGTTTTTCTTTTTCTTTTTAATTGGAATAAAAAAGAAATTAACTAATAAAATTTAAAAAAGAATTATCTAAGGGTATATTCGTCATTTTAGGTTGAGTATGGACCAAAAACACACAAGAATGTCAATCACAGGGACCAAAACTGCATAAAATATCTAAAATTGGACCACTAATACTGTAACACCCATAAAATTCAAGCCAATTTAAAACTTTTTAATACATTTAAAAACCATTAAGTGATTACAGTTTGTTTTCAATATAGTTTGATCATCAGAGTATCCCCAGAATCAAATCATAAAACCATGAAATATGAGGAGCTGTACGATCACGCATTTGCCTTCCTGCGATCATCTGATGTACCTGAAACAATAAACTGAAACTGTAAGCCCGACAGCTTAGTGAGTTCCCCCAAAATATCAACCTCATATAACCATACTCATATCATATCAGCAAATACAGAACAGTGTGCATAATGAGCCTTCAGCCTGACTGGACCGCCTCTCAGGGCCTACAGCCTATCTGGACCACTCCCGAGCCTTCGGCATGACTGGACCACCTCGCAGGGCCTACAGCCTATCCGGACCGCTCGCGGGGTATGTTGGCCTACAACACAAAGCAGGACCGCCTCAACCCAACCCAACACACAATGTCGACATACGTACAACACATAATCAAACAATAAGCACAAATCATACAGACTGCTAAGCATAGCATCATCTTATCTACCAGGATACCGATCTAACAGATCATAACATCATAACAACACCCTAACTATCAGGGTACCGATCTAACAGATCATAACACATATCACCACCCTAACTACCAGGGTACAGATCTAACAGATCATAACAACATAACAACACCCTAATAATCAAAGTACCGATCTAACAGATCATAACAGCATAACAACACCCTAATTACTAGGGTACCGATCTAACAGATCATAACGGCATAACAACACCCTAACTACCAGGGTACAGATCTAGCAGATCACGAACACATAACAACATACTGAATGCGGGATAATAATCCAAAGGGACCTACCTAGTATCGTAGACTCTGTCAGTATAGTGAGGAGAACTCACCTGGCATTGCTGAAGTCTTGCAGATAAAACTCCAGCTGCTGGTTGACAGCTTCCCCAACTACCAACATCAAACAACACCGAATTAATAATTGGGTTCCAAGCCCAAGGTCCAAGTCACACTCCAAAGGCCCAAAAGTCAAGTAATGGGCCAAAACCCAATATATGGCCCAATTTTCCAAATTGGGCCCAGACCTCTACATGGTCTTTCCTTAAGGCCCGTTCAATTATTCTAGTCTAAACTATTTGTATTCCCTTGGCCCAATATCACATAACCATAAAGGCCCAGTTATGGCCCATATATGGCCCAATTTTCCAAATTGGGCTCAAGACTCTCACATGGGCCTTGTCCTAAAACTCATACAATTATTTAGTCAATTTGCTTATTCTTGGAAAGCCCATTAATAGTCCAATCGCCAAAGCCCAATAGGAAGACCCAATTGAAGGCCCGAGTGAGATTAGGACTTTCACATGAAATGATGATTAAGGTTAAGTGTTTCTTACTTAACTCATTAAGGACTTAATCCATTAAGGACTTAATCCATTAAGTCCATTATTGCCTTAAGCTAGTTTGTCAATGATTATTAATTATTATTTTAGGTTTAATAATTAATTCTCGTGTGTGTCCCAAACGATTCCCACAATTAGGGTTTTATGCCCTTAGGGTTTTCCAAACCTTAATTAGGGTTATCCAACCCAATACTAGCCCATTAGTCCATTGGTTGGGCTTTTAGGTCACATTGGGCCTTATTGGCCTGGCCCATTAGGGTTCCATTGGGCCCATTAGGGTTTCTTTGGGCCCATTAGGGTTTCATTGGTCCCACATTGTCCAAACATCCCCCAAACAAGGTCCAAACGCAATCAAAGCACACCGCCACCCGACACGGCGACCGGTGGCGGCAGGAGGCGGCAACCACCTCTCTACGGTGGTGGTTTGGGTTTTTCTCTTCATTATTTCACTTTTTGTTACAATTACAATGCTAAAAAACAAATAACCCACACACACTAACACACCTAAATCCATAGAAAAAAACACACACACACAGCCACCTAGTGGTGGCCGGCGGTGGCAGGTGGTGGTGGTGGCTGTTCTTGTGAGTTCTAGCCAACGGAGTCACCTACAACACAAACACCACAACAGAAACACACCCACACTCCCGACTTGTGAGTCACAAATGCAGCCCCTTTTTACGATGGCATACGGCGGCCATGACGGTGACACAAAAGGAGGGCAGCAATGGCGGCTATCGGCGGTTGTGGCTAGTCCTTCTACATTCGTCCTCAACCACGACAGAAGTGGCAAAAGCGGCGACATAAATGGAAGAAGGTGGCAGTGACACAGTCACGTCGTCGGCAGCGGCGTTCATGGCAGTCCTTCCGATTGCTTACATCATCACCGGCGGCTTGGGTTGGCGCTTCAAGTCAAGGCAGCGGGCACTCGTGAGCGACAGCAGCGGCGGAGAGGCACCTATTTGAGTCCCCGCCGGCAGCTCCGTCTTCAACAGCATGGCAGCAGCTCGTCGGCGTCCATGGAGGGAGGTGACGGCGATTGAAGGTGAGAGGGAGGCATAAGGTGGATTACGGCTGATGTAAAGGAATTAGGTTTAGGGTTACGGTGCAATGCAACAGTTTATACCGCTCCCTTCAAAACTATTATCCATATTGACAAAACCCGCCCCTCCTTCTCCTTTCCTTTCATATTAAACCCCAAAATTACCATTTAACCCCTTACTCCATAAAATCCTTTCAACTTTGATCCAATACTTACCAAATAACCCTCATCTCTCATAATTCATTACAATTTCGGTACAATATTTACCAAACACACCCTAACCTCTGAAATCCTTTTCAAACAAATCCCGAAATTACATTTTAACCCTTGAGACTCTAAATCATGACATTTGGCTTCCAGAAACCAACACCCCGCTAATTATTATTTGATTTTGGCTATAACAACATAAAATAATAATAAAAATTACTTCTTGGGGTTCCCGGTTTATCATTTAATTATTTTATTTAAAACGGGATGTTACAAATACACCACCAAAACTTTTTGGACCAAAAACACAGATTTTTGCCAACCATAGGGACCATTTTTGCAATTTTGTCTAAAGTATTTGTAACTTTAAGCTATTTTGAAAACAACTATTTTATAATCTATTTTTTTTCTTTCTTTCTTTTAAGAGAAGATAGTTTGTAGGTTAATTTTTTTAAAAGTTATTTATAGTGGTAGAGGTAATTATTTTTTTGTTTTGTTCGAATAGATGATTAATGGTAATATGTGAACACATTTAACAAGTTAAATGTTTAAATGTATGATTTTTTGTCTAAACGTGAACAATGTTTTTTTTTACAAATTTCTTATGACTTTTTATAATTTCTTACAAGATTTTTATAATATTTTTTTGTTATAGGTTTTGTAATACAATATTTTAAACTTTGCTTATGATTTTTTTAATTTTTTTTTCAGACTTTCATATAATTTTCATACAGGTGCTTTTAAACCAAATATTTTCCAAATATTTTAATTTTTTCTTACAAGTTTTTAATATTTTTTTTAATATTTTCATATAATTTTTTTATAACTTTCATACAACTATTTCTAAACTTTCTTTTAAAACATTTTGAAGCATTTCATAGACTTTTTATGACAGTTCAATACTTTTTTATAACATTTTAAAATACTTTCGTTAAATACTAGTTTAAAACGTTGTATTAAAAAAGTTAAAATTTTATAAACTCCTAATTAAAAAGTAAAAAAAAGTTGTAATAATTTTAAAACATTTACATTGTATAATTTTATTTTTGATTTTTTATTTGCTACCTAATATTTTCTTTTTATTTTTTTAAAAGACCTTCCATACTTATTGTCACATATTTAATTTATTTAATTTATTTGTTAGATACTATTACTTTAAAAATATTGTATATGCTTAAAAACAAAAGAAAAGAAGTATATAAGATGCTATATAAAATATTTCAAAAAAATTATTTATTAATTAAAAAATAAAGTAGAATTGATCGATATTTAATTACAATTTATAATAGTAAGTTTTTGCTGAAAATAAATCAGTCGAAAATTGATTTGTCAAAATCAAAAGACCATAAATGGGATAAATAATCAATAATTATTAATACTTTAAAAACAACGTTTGGAAAAAAATAAAATCGTTATTAAAAATGTGGAAAATAACCATCTTTTTGTTCAGATTTATGTAATTTCTATAAATTTTTTTATACATTTGACCATTTAACTTGTTAAATGTGTTCACATGTTACCATTGTTACCTGAGATAGTCGGTGACCATGATAATATGTGAACACATTGACCAAGTTAAATAGTTAAATGTGTACAAAAAAAAAGTTGTCTAAATATGAACAAAGCGAAAAAGATGATTACCCTCATAAGTCCATTCCCTAGTTTTCTAAGTATCAACAAATTTATAGAACCTTTTCAAAAAAAATTATTATACTTTTTATTATTATTTAAGTAATTGCATTTTCCTGGATGGATCTATTTACGGTTTCAAGGAGTCAACATGTCAATTTTTTGAAGATATGGAGTCTCACGATGTGACCTTTGAATGGTCACGACATGAAATGGGTTAAAATGTCAATTGAGTTCGGGATTGATCTCATGACGCGAGGCATAGCGGCTCACGACGTGAGAACTGTTGCAGCCCAATCCCATGATCTTTTAGGGTTTCCTTCGTATTTAAGTCTCTCTAAGTCATTGCTAGGGTTCATTTTCAGCCTCTAACTCCCTTTCACCTAAGAAAACCCTAACCTTCATTCTTTGCTTTATTCTTAAGCTTTTTGGACCTTTTCTTGGCTTGAAGAAGAAGAGAAGAAGAAGAAGTAAGTTACCTTTTGGTGGAGCTTGCAAGGAATCAACATTATCATCACTTCATATTGTCTTTGGACACTTGTAAGTGTAAAAGCTTCCACCTTTATTGTTGCATATGGCTAGATCTAAGTTTTGTCCCACTCCTCTATTTGTTGAGCAAGTTTGAATAAATGGAAACCATAAAGTTTGCAACTTTATGGGTTGTAAGGGTCCTTAAAGTGTCATGAAGTTTACATATAATGAATGGCTGGGTTTTGAATCTTTGCATGAAAGTTGGATGGCCTTTTCTACATTTTTGGTTCCAAAGGACATCTAGACATGTATTTGACATACATGTCCATAAAGCATCGACTTCTAAGTGTATTATGGAGTTATAAGACCTCCTGCAAAGTTAGAGTAAAAGGCTTATGGATTAAGGACTTAAATCGTTGGATTTTTGGCTTCAAACTGTGCTCATGATGTGAGACATAGGGTCTTGCAACGTGAGGATTAAATGACCCCGTTTCTGCTGAGCTTTTTGGGGCTCACGATGTGACAGAAGGATGCTAACGTTGTGAGGTCAACTCAGATGATTTCCCTTGACTGGGTTGACTAGGTTGGGTCGAGACGAGTTGGAATCAGACCAAGTGGACTCTCAAGACGTGACCAAGGTCTGATCACGAGGATGGTTAGTTGGCATTATGTGTTGTTGACTTTGACTTTGACTATTGACTTTTGGCATGGGTTGACTTGTGGTCAATCTGAGGGTTTTGAAGTGTAGACTGATAGGGTACTCCTTATTGCTGTTAGGTGCCATGTAGGATCAGTTTTTGTCGGGTAAGAGTTGTGGTGTTTAGCTGCTACTTGAAAGGTGAGTCCTTTCACTATACTTGCTTGTGTGGTAGTATATGTTGACCACCTGGGTCTTATCTATTGATTGTTATTGTATGTGAATTAGGTTGCTGATAACATGTGAGGTGTGCTGTTAATCTACAGGGCATGCTGTGAGCCCACAGGGAATGTTAATAGTCCCTAAGGTTACTGAAAAGCCACAGATGTTATATTGTGTGATGTATGTGATATTCAGAACTGCTGATAGCTCCAGGGCTATTGTTATATGTTGTGATGTATAAGATATTTGGGAACTCACTAAACTTTGTGCTTAGATTTGTTGATTAAACATTTTGCAGGTACTTGTCGGATTGCGAAGGCGTGACTGTACACACACATCAACAACTTTATGATTCGAGATTCCGCATTGTCTTCATTAAAACTCTGATCTTTGAATAATGGTTTATGAACAAATGATTTATTTTGAATGCAAACTTATTGAAAATGGATGTTATATTATTTTAAAAATAAAAATTTTAACTAGGGTTTTTGGGACGTTTTTGTAACACCCGTTCCGGGAATGGTTTAATGGATGAAAGTTTCTAGGGCTTGGGATGCATGGACTCGGCGAGTTGGGTGTCCAACTCGTCGAGTGGAGTCATTTAATCGTGGTCAAGGATCGGGACCGACTCGGCGAGTCGGAAGGCCCGACTAGGCGAGTCAGAGTTGTAAAGAGAAAACCCTAATTTCGGGGTTTTCTATATATAAGGATCATTAACTGCCTCTAAGGCCTCCCATTTGCACCTTAGAGACTGTTCGCGGCTGCAAACCCTCTTGTGAAGAGAAGTGAGAGCTTTAGTGAGTTAATCTTGGAATTTTGGTGAAGGATTTCAAGTTGGAAGAAGGAGGATCAAGGGAGAGGCATTAGATCAAGCATCCACTTCGTGTTGGGCACCTTGTTGAGGTATCAATTCGTTACTTTAAGCTTTAGATTCATACATCTCTTCGTTGGATGATTATGGCCATTTTAGGGAAGAATGGAACCAAGCTTGGATCTGGACCTATCACAAGGATATGGTTCCAGATTCGGACCTTCCTAGGTCCCAAATGTCATAAAGTTGTCTCCTTTGTGCATCCTAATCCCTATCCTTGCATTTGAGCCTTGTAAGAAGCTTATTTTTTGAAGTTTTAGCATTATGAGACCTTGCATGTACGTAAAGTTTGCAACTTTACGTGGTATCTTCACTAGGAGAAGATGGATTTGAAGTTTGGGACCTTAAGTCCCACTATAAAGGACCGAAAACGTGGGAACTCGTCGAGTCGCGCAAGTGACTCGACGAGCCGGGAGGGTTTTCTCATTCACGGCCAAGAGTTCACGGTCAAGGGTTCACGGCCAAGAGTTCGCGGTCATGGGTTTTTGGTTGGGAGTTTACGGCCGTGAACATCAAGGACCTCGACGAGTCATTCAGGTGACTCGGCGAGTTGACGAGTTAAGCAAGGAACTCGACGAGTGGCTAGTTATACTCGACGAGTCGAGGTCAACATGGATTATTGACCTTGACTGCAGACCTTGACTTTGACCAAGGTTGAGTCTGAAGGTATCTATGAGATTATGCTAAGTTATTCACTTGATTGGTTATAGGTAGTTTGGAAGGAGCAGCGAGGGACGTATCTGTTTCCAGCTCGACAGTTCAGCATTTGAGAGGTGAGTCTTCTCACCATACCAATGGGTCTAAGGCACCAAGGCCGACCCATATAATGATAGTTGGTATATTTGCTGTGTAAAGGTGTGTGGCGTGTTTATGCAATGATATGTGGTAGAGATAGCTTTTACAGCTAATGGTAGAGATAGCCTTTACGACTAATCGTAGAGATAGCCTTTATGGCTAAGGGTAGAGATAGCCTTTATGGCTAAGAGTAGAGATAGCCTTCGTGACTGATGGTACATATAGCTTTATTGCTAATTGATAGGTGATATGTGGTAGAGATAGCTTTATTGATAATTGATAGGTGATATGCGGTAGAGGTAGCTTTTTTAGCAAATTGATATGTGAAATGTGGTAGAGGTAGCTTTTATAGCTAATTGATATGTGAAATGTGGTAGAGGTAGCTTTTATAGCTAATTGATACGTGATATGCGGTAGAGGTAACTCTTATAGCTATTATGATATGTGGATTGTGGGTGGGGTATGCTCTGGGGGACTCACTAAGCTTTGTGCTTACGGTTTACAGTTTTGGTTTCAGGTATCATCGGTTTGGAATAGAAGGGCTCGGGAGGATTGAAGTGCACACACCTATGATTTCCGCAATGAACGATTTTGGGATGAACTCTGATAAGTGTTATACTTAATGATGATTTGAAAATTTTGAAATAAATGGTATCAATGTTTTAGCTATATTAAAAATGAAATTTTTACCCATGATTTTTGGGTCGTTACAGTTTCATAAAACATACTTTTTATATCAGAGTGATATTTATTATTTTCTAAATCATATAATAACTATATAAATTTTTAAATAGAATACATTAAACATGACCAAAATATTGACTTATAAATTTTGATAATGTCATAATCACTATATAAACTTTAATACCATTAAATAAAATTTAATTAACAAAAAGTATGTAAACTTTAATACCATTAAATAAAATTTAATTGACAAAAAGTATAAAGGGAAAAATATTATTTTTGCATTTATTTGAATTATTAAAAAGATATTAAAGTAATATAATATAGATTTTGAATGTTAAATCAAAGTAAAATAAATTTATTAAAGTAACTAGGGTTTGGACCGTCCGCGTGATGCTGCGGAATCCAAATATGTTGAAAAACGCATCTCGACATGGATAAGGTTTTTGGAGAAATTTATGCACGTTGTGTCGAAAAAGTTCTTTACAAAGTGAATCACAAAAGTATAAAATAAGGTTTTGAAGCAAAAAAATTATGTATGGATGATGCATACAAAATAAAGTTTGAAAATGTATCTTAAACGTATTAATCATCGTTTAAATAAAAAAGTAATATTAATAAAAATAAAAACTATAATAAAAAATATGTAAAAACAATTATGTAATGGATCAAAATGTAACTTTAAAATATCGCAAGAGATCAAAATTGTAACTTAAAATTATAAGTTTAAAATTATGAAAGATAAAAACTGTTTAATCAAAATTATTTTAGGGTAGAAAATGTAGATAAAAAAGTTTGCTAAAAAAAGAATCAAATTTGCTATTTTCAAATAGAATTTATTTGCTTTTGTACCAACAGTTTTAAAAACTATAATATGATGGGGATTTAGTACTTTTGGTTATTGGAAAATTTATTTTACATTCACCGACTTAAGTTGGTATTTAATATGAGTAAATTACATGAATAGTCCCTATGGTTTGGGGTAATTTGCACGCTTGGTCCTAACTTATTTTTTTAACTTGGAAGGTCCTAATGTTTGTTTTAGTTACGTGCTTGGTCCCTACTGTTTTTTTTTGTTACACGATTGGTCTCTGTCTTACCTAAAAAGACTATTATTTAAATAGAAAAAAATGATGGGGTATTTAAGGTAAGGTGAGGGGGTGGGGTTGGGGTATGTTTATTTAAATAAATTAAAAAATCAAGGGAAAAATAGTCTTTTTTAGGTAAGACAGGGACCAAGAGCGTAACAAAAACAAATAATAATGACCTTCCGAGTTAAAAAAATAAGATAGGAACCAAATGTGCAAATTACCCTAAACCATAGGGACCATTCGTGTAATTTACTCATTTAATAAATATATATATATATATATATATATATATATATATATATATATATATATATATATATATATATATATATATATATATATATATATATATATATAGAGAGAGAGAGAGAGAGAGAGAGAGAGAGAAAGAGAGAGGTGGGTTTAATTGAGAAAATTAAAAAGGTTAAGAATGAAAGAGAGAATCATTCATTTATTATTGCCGCAAAAGCCTCCATCGTACCTTCGGAAATGGAAAAGGAATACACATGTGTTTTCCAACAAAACATGTTTCCTTAAATTATGTTAATCATTACCTTAATATATACAAAAACATAGTTTTTTTCGTTTTTTTAATTTTTAAGGAGCTATTTTTATTAAAAAAATGATTTTAAATATATCAAAATTCATAATTTTTTTATTCTCTATAAATAGACATCCATATTGATGTAGTTTTAAGATAAATTATTTTTTTTATAGTTTCAGCTATCGTTATTCATAACTGAATAAAAATGCATCAGATTTTTACTACATACATTCGTTATTCATTTATGAATAAAAAAATATGATTAATTTTTTTTTACAGTTTAAGTATCATTTATACTACTTATTCATATATGAATAACAAACTAACTGTAACAAAAATCTAATAAATGTTTTATTCATATATGAATATAAAATATGACGACAACTAATACACGTTTTATTCATATATAAATACAATATATGACGAAAGATGATGTAAAATATATATTTTAAGTAATAAAACTTTATTACGTGTTATATTCATATATGAACGATACTCAAACTATAAAAAAAGTTAAGCATACGTTTTATTCATAAATGAATAACGAATGTACTGTAATAAAAATCTGATTAATTTTTATTCATTTATGAATAACGAGAGTTGAAACTCTAAAAAAAATAAATTTTTTATTTTATCATAAAACTATATCAATATGGATGTCTATTTATAGAAAATAAAAAATTATGAATTTTGATATATTTAAAATAATTTATCGATAAAAATAGCTTTCTAAAAATAAAAAAAACAAAAAAAAAATGTTTTGTGTATATTAAAATAATGATTAACATAGTTTAAGAAAAATGTTTGGTTGGAAAACACATGTGTATCCGTTATCTATTTTCGCCGGTACGTCTAAGTGTTTTGCGTCAAAATAAATGTGTGGCTGAGAATGATTTCCTCATTCTCAACCTTTTTTTTTCTCAATTGAACCCTCCTCTATAGGGAAATCTCCAGAAAAGTCCTAAAATTTTGGGCTAGTTTGTGATCTAGTCCTAAATTAAATTTCATTAATGAAAAAGGACAGGAAACCGGCTATTGTAATCACTTTTACCCATTTTTACATTTTCAGCAGGTTACTGCTGATGTGGAGTGCCAACTATATTGTTGAGCTGACATGGCGTATGAGGTGGCATTCCATTCATTTACAAAGTAAGATGTTGTTTGTTTTTTCTGAGGTAAAATGTCTGCAGTCTGCGGACCACATCTGTAGACCTCTGCAGCAGAAGAGGTGAATCAAACGTGTGCAGTCTGAAAAAAAGAAGACTGTTTGTTTTTTTAACATCTGCAGGCTACTAAAATAAACTAAAATCTAAATAAACTGATATTTTTAAATTACAAAGTGATTTTTTAATATATTTATGACTTTGTTATAAATAATTAACAAATCTAAATCAACTTTTATGTATTATTGAATAAAAAGTGAAAATAAAAATAGTACAAATTAACGTATATATTTGATAAAAAACCAACAATTTTGGTCGCAAAGTTATGCCTAAACATTGTAATTAGGAATCAAAGAACTTGATATATAAATGAATGAGAATAAACTTCGATTTTTTCAATTAAATCAATTAAAAACATGTCATAAATATTTTTTTCTAAGAAATTGACGATGCTTTATTAAATAATGTTTTATAAAATTTGGCACAAAAATATAAGAATCTATTATTTTTTTCATATTTATATAAACAATTTCAACGACCATTATTGTAATAAACTTTTATTTATAAATTTTTCAAAAATATCATGTTTGTGTCGTCGAACTTTTTTTTTATAAAGTATTCTAACTTTTTTTTTTCAAATTGTTTATCACTAATAAAGTGGAATAAATATAAATTCAAAAAAACTAAAAAAAATAAAGTATATGTGTTTTTTTAGCTAGAAGATGTCTGAAGATGTTAGAAGACTCTGGTCCACATCTGCGCCAAGAAGAGGACGCGCATACATTTTTAGGTCTGCAATCTTCAGAAAAACAAACAGTCTGCGAATGCTAATGTCTGCGCGTGGTCTGCGCCATACAGGCAGAAGAGGCCAGGAAGATCTGCGGAAAAAAAACAAACAACACCTAAAAAACCAGTTTTTTTTTAAAAAAAAAGGGGGAGGGGGACTCGAACCCTTGACCTCCCACTCACAAATCGGACCAATTCCCAAGTGAACTAGAAGTGGTTATTGTTTTGTTTTCTTCATATTTATTTATTAATCTTTATGACCTTCGTCCTCCTTCATATGTAAAGATGAACCTGCAACTTCTTCCTCCATATTAATTCACCAAAAACACGAGCTTAAGACTTCTTCTCCTTAAGATTCTATTCACATCAGGTAATCTATTCTACTTCACCACAAACCCTAATGGATTTTCTGCTTCCCCCCTTTTTTTCCCTCCATCGCTCAAATCAGAACAATCTCAAGATTCCCAAACCCTAAAGAATGGAATGGCGAGATGTTACTGTCGCTATTGTGGGGGAGATCAAGATCGGAAACATTAGCATAATGGCGTTGTTTAAGGGAGAGAAGAAGGAAGTACATGAAATTCTCCGTAACTCATTTAAATCGAAGAAGATGAATCCCGATAGTCTATTAAGAAGACAATGAAGCTCGATGGTTCTTGTGGGCGGTTAGAAACTTGTGGGGGAGATCAAGATCCAATTTCCATTTCCTTCACCTCACTTAAATCCTTCGGTTTTAACTTTGGTTCATTTATAAATTAGGGTTTTAAGTGAATTAGAGAAGATAGAGGAAGCATACCAGGTTTAATGTGTGGTTGGGTGGGGTATTAAGATTTTATAAACATATTTGAAGAAATAATATTAATAGATTCTCCTAGTTCACTTGGTAAGTTGTTCGGTTTGTAAGTGGGAGGTCAAGGGTTAGAGTCCCCCTCGATCTTTTTTCCCCAAAAAAAATCTGGTTTTTACTTTGTAAAGGAATGGGATACCACCTTAGACGCCACCTCAGCTCAACAATACAGTTGGCACTCCTCATCAGCAGTAACCTGCTGAAACGGTAAAAAAGGATAAAAGTGATCACAATAGTCGGTTTCCTGTCCTTTTTCATTAATGAAATTTTATTTGGAACTAGATCATAAACTGACCCAAAATTTTAGGATTTTTTTGGAGATTTCCCTCTTATATATATATATATATATATATATATATATATATATATATATATATATATATATAGGGTTGAGATCGGTTGAGAACTCAAAGTTTCCCGAGAACCCGAGAACTAAAAGTGGAGCGTTGGATCAAAAGTAATTCGTTAAGGACATGATCGTCATCTTACCAATCTCATTTAATGTTTAATTTTTTGTGTTATTTACTATATTAATATAAATGTCTAAAAATTAACAAAATAACTCAAAATTTCGGATTTATTTTAAAAAAAAAAATATTTTTCGTTTTTTTTTAAAAAATGGAGATTTTTTAATTTTTTTCAAAAAACATGAATTTTTCAAAAAAAATGAAAAAAAGTATTTTTTGAAAAACCGCATCTTTTTTTCAAAAAAAACTGCATTTTTTCTAGAAAAAAAACTGTATTTTTTTTTCAAAAAAAATGCATTTTTTTTTCAGAAAAACTGCATTTTTTTCAAAAAAAAAAAAAAACTGTGATTTTTATAAAAAAAAGTGCACTTTTTTTCAAAACTACATTTTTTTAACAAAAAAATCAACCTTTTAGGTGCATATATGCATATTTTTTCAAATGCATATATGCATATTTCTTATACTATAATATTCGTAAGTAAATTATAAAAAATCTCATTTTTATTAATCAATCTATAAACATAATACAAGTATTTTATTCGATACAAAATAAAATATAAAAAAACTACAAAGATTCGCAGTGTTATCATTTCTTCATATCAAGATTTGCATATTTTCTTCAATTTATCACTTTTCACCTCTTCAATATTTTCAACAAATTCTTCAAAACCTACAAGAAAATTTTTTTAAAAAAATTGATTAATGCAAGAACACTCAGAAAAATGCACAATTATATATCATGTAAGATTCACATGTGATTATATCATGTAAGATTCAAATGTGATTATATAATGTGATATTCACATGTGATTGTATCTTTTAAGATTCAAATGTGAAATTCACAAGAAAATAAAAAAAAATAATTAACAAAGACCACTCACACAAAATGCATGTGTGCGGCGTAATTCATATGTGATTCACTAGTGATTTACATGTGAATCACATGAAATTCATATGTTATTCACTTGTGATTTACATGTGAATCACATGTAATTGATATGTGATTCACTTGTGATTTACATATGAATCATGTGTGAATTACATGTGATTTACATGTGAATCACATGTAATTCTTATGTGATTTACATGTGAATCACATGTAATTCATAATTACATGTGAATCACATGTAATTCATATGTGATTTACTTGTGAATCACATGTAATTCACATATGAATTACATGTGATTTACTTATAATCGTCACACCATGATTCAGACAAATACAAAAATTCAAGAAAATTCGAACATGAAACATTATCAATTATGATTGAACTGATAGAAGAGTTGTTGGATGACACTTTGAATCATATCCACATGGAGATCCTTGTTCTTCTTCCGAGTCTTGTTCTTCCGTTTTTACAGTTGAGTTCTCATGCACATATCATTATATATTGCACTGCTTCCCGTGAATGCAATCTGTAAAACATGCTTCATTCCATGCATCTCCAAAGGCCTGTTATGTAACATACATGAAAATAAAAAGAATCCCCTTAATGACTCCATCAATACACTCAAGAAAGACTATATATGTATATTCACCTTTGTGTCATCAGAAACTCCATCTCCAACAGCACCAAAGCTATCAACATTCATAAGCACCCTGACACCACGTTCATCACCTGACCAAGTCAGATCATCTTCTATTTTTAAACTTTTATCCTCAAGCATGTCCAAGGAGTTAGAAAAATTGCTTTCTGCATACTCACAAACCAACAATAGAGACAGAGAAAGAAAAGAAATAAATACAAGAGTGCTCATGATTTTGTTGTTTGTTTGTTTAGATTAAATCATGTTTTGAGTCACATAATAAGCCTCAAAACAATCTTTCAAAGTCCTTCTATGAGAATTGATGGTGAAATAAATCCAAGTTCCTATTTGTGCAACCTACTTTGTTTTCCACCAAATATTTTGTACCTTGATGAGTGGGTTGTGAGTAGGATGACATTTTTATTGTTTGACATGTCACGTCTGTTAAGAGGCTAATTTTTACCCTTATGGGTGTTCTTAGTGATGGCTTAATGTGTTAAGTGGTCAAAAAGCCTTTGAAATCCAAAGCTGGAAAATTCAGCAAAAATTACAAATCTGTCCTTGTATTGGAAAAATTATAGAAAAATCACTAGGAATCGAATTAATGATTCGTAAACTTTCAAAGTTTCCATTTTGAATCTAGTTTATCCATTAATTTTTCCATAACCTGTTGTTGCTTCTAACTTAGGTGAAAATCACATTTTTCACCAGCTGGTCAGAATTTAGCTGCATTGATAGGCAGTTTTGTAAAAATCATATAAAATTGTAGAAAAATCGTTTGGACCTTCAAAAGTACATTCTGAAAAGATAATATTTTGAACTTCTGGAATATGAAATAAAAACGGAAGTTATACAGGCTTCAAGTGTGCTAAAACAGCTTTAAATCAGATGAGAATCTGAGATCATACTTGGTTTATGTTTCCAGGGTATGGAGAAAAGCCAGTTTCACAATTGACATCACCATCAGGATGACCTGTTGCTCTAAGGAGAGGATCAAGTTGATTGTATTCCACATTAATCACCATTTCCCTACCTAATATCATATTATTTAGACACAAGAATAATCATGTATAGCAATGAATAATAAATATTAAAAACATAATAAAAATTGCAGTCACTAGTCAACACAATTTACCATCTGTATGAGTAAGCTTTGTAATGCCTCCAATGGCTTCTTTGGCCTTTCAAGGAACAACAAGGGAATTAACATGGTATTCTCTAGTGGCACTAACTCCTAATGCTGCAGGAATCGCCTAAAAATGGGAACAAATTAAATTTTATTTAAACTTTTTCCCACATGAAGTAATTATGCTACGATTTAGATGAACCTTAAAAAGAAGTCCATTTGTATCTTGAAAAATAAGACCCATCTCAAACCAGCATCTTTCCTGCAAAAATTGTAACAGTGGCTTCATAACTTGGATCAAGAGGGTTAATATTGGCACTTAAATTTAAGCTATAATTGCAAAATGTAAAGATTATATAGGACACAAATAAAGTAAAAGACCTACACACCATTATTTAAGAAGACCACTGGAATAAAGAAGAGCATGAACATCACCATGGCCATGAGGTTTTGTCTAATAAGAAAACAACAGATTATGATGTTATGAAAAGCCAAAGGGATCAACTTGTATAACTTTTAAATCTCACTTGTATTTTGTATTTATTGTTTGGGTCTAAAGCAAGCCTAGCATCATTATTAGCCAAGCAAGCAACTTTTTCCTGGAATATGGTTAAGGTGAACTGTCAATACCATTTTAACTGCTGTAAATTGTAACGAGTATCAATGGTGAAAAAAGTTTACCTGTTTTAAAAGCTTTACTTGTGTAGGTTTCATTCCAAAATAAGAATTTGATTCTAAGAGTTGTAACGTATGCCCATGTGTATCATCTGATGTCATTATCACAAGAGGTACATCTCTTTGGCATTCACCTAAAATTCAGAAGTAATGATGGTATGATGTAATCAGAAAATTAATGGACTAATTTTTGGATGCTACAGAAAGTAAAAAAAGAAGAACCTTGAGCATGCTTGTAGCTAGCTTGTGATAAGGACAATATGGACTCAATGTAATGTTGTAAGAAACAAGTTCCAGTAGTTGTTTCCATGGGAAGCGCTACCTGTAAGATGATGCTAATTTTACTATATACCATTAAGTCAAATAAACAAATGTTTTGATATTAGTATTGATAAAATGATGTGAAAACCTTTATTCCTTTGTATCTAAGACATTCCCCAAGCCCTCCTGCAACAAGAACAAAGGCAGCATTATGTATCTGCTTCACACCACTCTCCTCATATTGGATAAAGTTATCATCACCACAAGTGAGGACTTCGCCTGATGGAACCTTCAAAAATAGAGACCTTTTTTTATATTGAATGATCATAATGATATAAACTTAACAATGCAGATAATCAAGAAAACAAAAGGCCAAGTTGCAGTGATTGATACCAAGATGGGGTGTAGTAGTAACTTACAGAAGGTGTGAAGCCATCAAATGGGTTCCTTACTGCCTTTGAATCTGCCAAGAGTTCTCTGGCAGTCTTGATATATGATGCCAAACCTCCAGGATAACTTGAATTAAGGATATCTACCTAAAAGAACTAAGCAAATGTCATTCTAGGATACAAACAACAACAAAAATTGTGGCAATCCTTTGCATAAGCATCAAAAAGCTAGGATTTGATATACTTTTAATATAATATTTCCAATTTAGGGTAATGAAGATGCGATTACACGATACCAAGGTCAATGGAGATCGGCCATCAAAGGAATAACATATAGAAACGACCAAAATTAATTGCCTGATTCAAAAACCCTAGCAGCAAGTAAAATTACCTGAGCAAGCAGAGCTTTTTTATCATCATCATCAACACCAGGATCATGCCAATTCTCAAACAAATTAACCTGCCCTGTCTCCAACAACATCTTTCCGAGCTCTATCTGCACATACCCCAAAAAGGTAAAATCAATCCCGTGTGACTCATTGTTATAACAGACACACACATACCTGTTCGGGAGATAGAATGGAGAGGTTTTTTGGAGATTAGGAGATGAAGATGTGGAGAGTTCATTGAATGGAGAGGTTTTTTGTGAGGACGATCTCAACTCTGATCTAGAAACAGAGCTCGGTAATTGCAAACAAAAAATAGTGAAAGTGAAGAAGATGATTACAACAATGAAGTAGAGAAATAGCAGACGGAATATTTTTGGAATATATATTCAAATCAGTTTATCATATTCTAACCCTAATTACACACCTAAACAAAAAAATCGACTACTCAAACTCAAATTAAGTTCATCTTCAAACTCAAATTACCACCCCTGGTTTTGGAGAACATATCAACCCCTCGGAATTGGAGGCAAAATGAGTTCTAAATTCTAATTTCGAGATAATTGCGCTATAATCCAAAATTCAATACCTATAAAATGTAATGCTAACAAATGTAATAATAAACGTAGATGAGGGAAGAAAGTACTGACTCTGCTAGGTCACCGAGCTGACGGAGAATGCTAACGAGACCGGCCATGGCAACAACTTCAAGCAAAGCTTCGGGATCATCTTTATCTGCTGCTTTATAGAGCTATTGATCAGCCAAACTGTACACATTTCTTATATGATATCTATCTATCGGTATTTCTTCAGATTTCCAACTGGACATTCGATAAGACTATCTTCTCCAAATCGACAAGTCAAGATCAGATTCAGAAGAAAACGACCGACCTAATGCTTCATTGTAGATTTTCCGATGAACTATACTCACATCCTGTCACACTTCGACGATGATTTCAGGATTTGAGATCCGACGATTTGAGATTGGAGGTGTGATGAAGGGTAGAGAAAGGATCGAGAGAGAGAGATAGCATAAAGAGTTGACGTGATTAAATGTCCCTAAAATGTCCCTGATTTATTTTAATAAGATGCCCCCGCCCATTTTATTTTCAGATATTTACGAAAGTGCCACGAAGCATCCTAACCCTCTATTATTTTAATCTAACGGTTATTATTTAGTTATCGGGTTCTCAGGAAACTTTGAGTTCTCAAATGATCCTTCCTCTATATATATATATATATATATATATATATATATATATATATATATATATATATATATATATATATATATATATATATATATATATATATATATATATATATATATATATAATGTGATGGTGGTGGTAAAAAGCATTTCCATATGATGCATTCGTTTCAATTTTAATTTTGTGCATCGTAAAGCAATAAACGGCTTCCTCATTGTTTATTATTTCTTCAACCTAAACACACAAATGGGAGATGATAAATGCACAGCATCTTTTTGATAATCCATTTATTTTTAAACTTAGTTGACAATCATGCCTTCATCTATATTTATGATGCAATTTAATTTTCATTTTAGGCACATGTTGATTATTAGTATTTTTTTTAAACAACAAATTTAATCTACTCCTAAACTACTCTTAATTAATCCACATATGTCCACGTTAGGACTTGAACCATTAACCTTAAGGAGAAAGGACAACACCGAATACCGTTGAATTTTCGCTTTTAACTTTTTTGTTCATAAATCATTTTTGATACTTCATTTTCACAGAGGTTTTAATTTTTTGTCCATTGAATTTTAACTATGCAAGAGTACTTAATTTTTGTCCACCTTATTATGATACTTAGAGGGTGTTTGTGTAAACTTATTTTTTTGGGCTTAAACTTAAAAGCTTAAAAACTTATGAGCTTATAAGATAAAAAAATGTTTGGATTAGCTTATGACTTATTAGCTAATAAGCTTTTTAAAAAATAATGTTTGGATTAGCTTATTTTTGTAAAATTACTAAAAAGAAGAATAATATAGTGTTGGGAAAAAAAGAATTATTTAGGGTTGAGGGTAAATAGGTAAATTTAAACAAATAAGCTAAACATTTGAAAAAAAAATGTTTTCACTTGACTTATGAAAATTAGTTTATTTTTAGATAAAATAAGTTCATAAGCTAACCCAAACACTAATTTTTTATAAGCCCAAAAAATAAAGTAAAAAGCTAAAAATAAAAATAAAAAAATAAGCTCATAAGCTAACCCAAACACTGATTTAGTTTTTTTGTTCTTTTTGTGAGAGAGAGGTTTAGGATTTGTAATTAGATGAGCCATAAAAATTCTCAATTGACTAGTTGCTCATGCGTTTGTTATTTAGATTTAACTGAAAACCAAATCAATTAACCCGAAAACGATTAAACAAAACTTTATCCTGGTTGGTTTCGGTTAATATTTTGGAAGTCAAAAAACGATCAAATGGAACCGTAAACTAATAATCAATTAAACTGAACGAATAACATCCCTAATCAAAATCAAGGAATTATTATATTTATTTTGGTATTTGGAATTGACATAATCATAAGTCATTGTTAAGTTTGATATTTAGAATTAACATGGAATCGTACACAAGGGATCAAATGTTGTGAGGAGATCATAAGCACACGCAGAACCAGACATATACACAGGAAAAAAGAATTGATGATCATTTACTGTTTGCTGGCTGAAGATTACAGCGCCGAAGAAGCAGCGGCTTGTCGGATGAAGATGGTCGCCGCCGAAGGAGGAAGAAGTCGTGTGTGTCGTGTGTATTAGGGAAAATGATTTACTAATAATTAGACGTATGACTAATATGAAAAAAATAAATTAAACCATATTATAGATGATGAAGGCATAACTGTGTGGTTCTAATTGGTAAGTTTTTTTACTTCTAAAATATCAATCGAAACATGTAAAACAACTATTCAACTGAAATAAAAGTTTGGTTTGATCAACTATTCAACTGAGAATATTTTATGACTCATCTTTCATGCAGTGTAAGAAATAAAAGAAAGTAATAATAACAAAAGAATGATTAAATTAAAAGCAACAACTAAAATAAAATAATGTTTATGGAGTTATACTCACAATATCATTGAAACAAAATGGCTAAAAAATGTTGCTGAAAACATGTAAAACAATGACTAAACCTTATACTCAGGAAAGAAAACAAAAACAAAAAAATTCAGTGGAGAAAAAAAAAAATTAAAACATCGTCAAAGTGAAGTATTAAAAGCACAAACTAAGTAACTAAAAGCAAAAACTAAGTACTGATAAGGAGCCTATGCCTAAAACGAAAATTGAATTGCATTCTAAATATAGATTTTTTTTAGAACCGGCAAATATTATTAACGGACCACCACCTAGCAAGGTACTAGGCAGCCCAGAAAATGGAAGTTACAATTGAGTGTTTGAATTACAAACAATTCAGAGGGCAAATACACCAATCAACCCATTTATAATGACAATCTACTCTCCTGTGTCTAAGCCAAGTGAGTACAAGAGACTTAACACTATCTAGGATCTGAAGTGGGAAGTTCGTATGTTCCTAAACACCCATTCACATCTTGTTTTCCATAATAACCACACTACTCCATAACAAACACAAATTAGGTTGTTACTCCTTCTCCGACATCTCCCCCAAGTTTTTACAAAACCGATAAGTTCCCCGATGGTTTGGAATTGTGGTTTCGGAATATCGCACCATTTAAATACCAGATCCCAAACATTGTTCGCCACTGGGCAATGGATCAGAATGTGCTCCGTATCTTCGTCCTCAAGATGACACTGGGAGCATGATGCGTTTATAACTGTGACTCCTCTCTTTTTTAACGCCAGGTTGGTTGGAATACGTCCCAGATTAGCTTTCCAAATAAAGGTATTGACCTTTATAGGGATATCATGAATCCACGGGATGATTACTTCATTGTTTGTCGGCTCTATATTATCAATTTTTAATCTGATCGCCTCTACGTGAAAGGAACCATCATCTGATAAGGGGCAGTTCCATGTGTCCGGTTCTGGAGATGGCCAGTGTTCACCAATGGCATCATATAGCATCCGAAAGCTATGAATCTGTTCGTCAGTTGCAGGGGTTGCTCTCCATTCCCAAGTATAACCCTCCGCTTGCACTCTTTGACTAACCCTGCACGCCTTACGTCTTTCAAGCTGATATAGGTCTGGGAATTGATCCTTTAGTGGCTCACCATCACACCAATCGTCCATCCAAAAGAGGGTGTCGTTACCATTCTTCACTTTTTTCTTTAGAATGTCTCGAAAGCTTATCCCAACTTTAGCTAATTCATCCAACACCTCCGCAATATTGTTCCACACACCTGCAATAGTTCTTTTTGATAAGACATTAGCAGGTTTGTTCTGCAGATTATGAATACCCATAATTACACGACTCCATAAAGCTGTTTTGTTTGTTTTTAATGCCCACCACCATTTGACAATCATTGATATGTTGAAAGCCCTGAGTGATCCTACACCAAGTCCCCCTTTATCCTTTGGAGCAACAATCTTTTCCCACGATACCCAAGCAATTTTGTACTTGTTATCACTCCCGCCCCATAAGAACTGCCTACGAATCTTTTCAAGAAGGTCAATAACTCCCACCGGGGCCACGAATATAGAGAAATAATACGACGGTAGGCTGCCAAGGACTGCTTTGGCTAAGGTTAATCTCCCTCCAAAGGAAAGTGCTTTCGATTTCCAAGGCGAGAGTTTAGAGTAAAACGATCAATTATAGGCTTCCAATGCTTCTTTATTTTCATGTTCGCGCCTACCGGGACCCCCAGGTATGTGAAGGGCAGCGACGCTGGTTGACAACCCAAAGGTGCAGCCCATCGAGAAACCTCAGACATGTCTACTCCGACACCAAACACCCTGGATTTGTTAAAGTTTACCTTTAATCCCGACGCCACCTGAAAGCATCTTAACACCCTTGCTAAGTTTTTTATGTTGCTTTGACTCCACTCACCCACACAAATGGCGTCATTGGCATAGAACATGTGAGAGATTGACATTTCAGAATGTGGTATTTTTATTCCCTGAAAAAGACCCTTCTGGCAAGCTACTTTCATCGCAACGTTTAGTCCCTCCATAGCGATTATAAATAAGAATGGTGAGAGTGGGTCACCCTGCCTTACACCTTTTTTCATTCCAAATTCCTCCGTTGGAGACCCATTTATAAGTACTGAGAGTCTAGCTGATTGAAGGCATCCCTTGATCCACATACGCTATTTATCTCTATATCCCATTTGAATAAGGATCGATTTAAGGTACTCCCAATTAACGGAGTCGAAAGCTTTTTCTAGATCCACCTTGAAAAGTAGAATCTGTTTTTTCACCTTCTTGGCCCAAGCACATAACTCATTTACAATAAGCGGCCCATCGAGGATATTACGTCCCTTCACGAAAGCAGTTTGGGTATCTCCAATGTTCTTGCCAATCACCATACTGAGTCTGTTAGCTAAGGTCTTGGAGATTATTTTGTATAGAGAGCCAATTAAGCTAATTGGCCTGTAATCACCTAGGTGCAATGGGTCCTTTATCTTTGGCACAAGCGTGATGAAGGACGAGTTACAACCCCGCACCAACGATCCGTATTTCTCAAAATATTTAACGAACTCCATAATATCCCCCTTCAACACATCCCAATATTTTTTTTATAAAATCAAAGGTGAATCTATCTGGGCCAGGTGCCTTATCCCCTCCACAAGCCCAAACAGCTTGTTTGATTTCTTCAGTTGTGAAAGGATCTTCAATTTTTGATCGAGAGACCGAGTCGAGCATGTTAAATTCACTGCTGATAAGTTTTGGCCTGGAAGGCCACCTTTCTTGAAATTTTTTTCTGATAGAACGAAAGAGTTTCACCTTTAATTGCTGCCACATTTGTGTTCCAAGATCCATTGATAATCAATCCATGAATGTGGTTCTTGCTTTTCTTATTGTTTACATACCCGTGGAAAAAACGGGTATTCTCATCTCCATCAACTGTCCATCGAATTCTAGCTTTTTGTTTTAAATCAAGAACAGCCAATTTTTCAAGTTCGGTTATCCTTTGAACACCAAGTCTCCTCTCCTGTAATTCCACATCTGATAACGGATTAGTTTCTGCAGCTATATCTAGATCATGTAACCTACGTTTAAGCTTCAACAGTTCGTCCATCTCTTTAGGGTGATCCTTTGCTCTCCACTTCTTGATTTCATTTTTTAGGAATCGAAATTTGGCAGCTAGGTACGCGTTCGGATTGCCATATCCCCTGAATTTCTCCCACGATTCCTTGATGATTTGCTCGAATCCTTCCCTTTTCATCCAAGAGTTGAAGAATCTAAACGGTGGTTTGCCAAAATCAGCTTTGTTGGTCTGAAGTATGATTGGACAGTGATCTGAAATCTCCCTTGGAGCAGCTGTGACTGACACAGAAGGGAATAGTCTTAGGAACTTATTGCAAACAAGAAATCTATCTAGTTTGCTCATCTTGACATCCGACTGGCAGAAATAGGTGAATCTGTGTCCCCCCATTCTAGGATCATGTAGACATTCTTTCTCAATGAATCGATTAAACCAGAAAGCTTCAGATGAATTAAAATGGGAATTATATCTTTCACAATCCTTCCTAACGGTATTAAAGTCTCCAAAAATTATCCAGGTTCCAGCTTTAGTGGATTTAATCTGTCCTAGGTCTTCCCAGAGCTTCTTTTTGTTTTGTGGATCGTGAGGGCCATAAACATTTGCGAAAATCAATTGACCTTGAACTCCAGACCACTTACCAATTGTGATTAGGAAGTGTCTCGCCTTTATGACTTCTTTTACCTGGAATAGCTTGGAGTCCCAAATGCTGAGTAATCCACCCGATCTTTCAGTAGAAGGTGTTGCTGCAGATCCGAATTCTCCGTTATACCAGCAACCAGATACGTCTATGTTATTTTCATCGGATAATTGTGTTTCCTGCACACCCAGGAACGCTGTGCGATATCTAAGTGTTAACCTTCGTACCCATGCGACCTTATACTCTTCTCCGATTCCCCTTACATTTAGACTTAGACAATTCATCAGGGTTTGTTCATCTCTCCAATTACTCCCATTGTTTCAAGTAGTACCGGGTTAGTTGAGTCAATCTCGAAACCCAGTTCCTTACCCACCTCAGCTGTTTTATCCACTTCTGCTGAAAGAGACCTGGATGAGCACGAAGAAGAACCATTGGACATAGCCGCATGGTTTTTTTATTAAGATCGATGTTGGTGGGGATATGATCAATTCCAATTGTATTCTTTCCTTGGACCGCCATGGAAGAAGGGAGAATGTGCTATGTTTCCATTAGGTCTATCATCTGGGATAATGAGTTTAGGGGAAAGTCCGACCCGAGATTATCATGCCGTTTTCGTTTGCCTAATGACCCGGGAATGATTTGGTTTTGGACTGGGGTGTATGATAATCCATCAATATTGAGAGGTGGGAAGGGCCCAAAGCACCCAGGGGGAGCCCGTTAACTATATTATTCGCATGGGCCATTGGAGCAGGGGTGGTAATTACTTCAGTGGACCTAATCGTATCTTCTCGATTCTGGGGAGATGGGAATATACCGTTGCCAATTATTCCCGAATGATTCTCATGCGACGATCCATCTGACTCCGTAGGAACTGCCAACGGTCGTTGTGGATTCCCAGATGTCGCTTGAACTACTCTAATCGGCACCGTCGATTCCTCCGGCATAACCAAGAATTTTCTCATTGCCGACGATCTTTCACCCTGCATTGGTTCCTCCCTTACAGCTGCAAATTCCTTGTGTTTGGATACTGGACTTATTTCTCCTTCCTCCTTTTCACCGCCGTCTTCATGCATCCACGTATCCGAGACTCCTTCTTCATCGTCATTTTCTTCATCAGTTCCACCTACTTCACTTAGATCTTCTTTCTCATAGTAATCTTCATTTGGATCAAACTTTAAAGGAAACCAATCTTCATCGAATTCAGTAATACCAAGTTTTATAAACTCTCCTTCACATGATACAAAGATCTCTTCATTTATTCTCGACCTTCTTTTAGTGAGAATTCTGATTTTTACACAGGAAAGATCCACACGGTTAGGAAGTTCATCAAATGGTGCAATTGTGGCCCCATACCCTTCTGTTATTTTTGAGAAGTTACTTTCCCCCCATAGATGTAGAGGAAGACCCACGATCCTAATCCATGCAACCCTATCGAATTCTCGATCTATCTTCTCTGCCCAGTCAACCCATTTCAAGTGTTCCTGCCATCGTTGCTTATTATCTCTGAACTCCTTTGCAGTGATAGAGTCATTGAACTGCAACAGGACTTTCAGTCCCCCCACGTATTTGATCTCCATGAGAATATCATTTCTGAACATTAACAGCTTGGGCAGGTGTCCCAAGTGATCTAACGACATTGCCTCACCAATGAGAGACGTCTTCCTTAACCAGTTTTGTGTATCTCTTTGGAGGACAATATGTGGGGGAATTGGAGGCGGTGGCCGGGGTGCAATGTGAGTATGCATTTTCTGACCAAGAACTTCTGCAAACGTCCTATGGTCCCTTGACCTCCCCCACACCCCGTGTAGGGGTTGTTTAGTAGTAAAAAAATTAAACATATTTTTTACTTATAAGTGAGTAACGAATGTACTGTAATACAAATGCGATGCATTTTTATTTAGTTATGAATAATGACAACTAAAACTATAAAAAAATATTTTATCTTAAAACTATGTCAATATGAATTATTATTTATAGAGAATAAAAAATTATAAAATTTGATATATTTAAAATCGTTTTTTGATAAAAATAGCTCCTTAATATTAAAAAAATGAAAAAAAAACTATGTTTTTGTATATATTTAGGTAATGCTTAACATAGTTTAAGAAAACATGTTTTGTTTGAAAACACGTGTATATTCCTTTCCCTTTTTGTGGATACGATGGAGGGTTTTGCGGCAAAAATAAATGATTGGTTGAGAATTATTCTCTCATTCTTAACCTTTTTCATTTTCTCAAATGAACTTACCTCTCTCTCTCTCTCTCTCTCTCTCTCTCTAACAACCAATCAAAATTAAGAAAAAATAAATTCAATAATAAATAATAAAAAGGGTATAATAGTAATCCTAGCTACATTTAATTATGCTAAATATTTAAAATATTTAATATCCTTTAAATTAGGGGAATTAGTTTCTCAACCCTACAAAAACACCGAATCCTCATCACCATCAACACACATCAATTTTTCACCTCACAAACATCCATTATCGTCTTCTTCATCAAATACACCATCGTCTTGTTCCCATTCTTTTCTTCTTCGTCCAGTTTACATGTATAATATATAAGCCCATATTTTGAGCATGAATCGTAGAAGAGAAGAGTGTACAAGTACATGAGAATGGATACTTAACCTAATACAGGTAAACTAATAATTAACCCATATTTTGTGACTTTCGTTCTTCATGTAATCAAGACGATCGTACATTGTTCAATCGTCTCGGGATTTCAATTCCAATGCAACGGTAGATTTCTTTTCCTTTCCTCAGTTCTTACAATTTCATTAAATAAAAATCGATATCTTCTTTGTATATACCCTTCTCACGATTCATATATCTTATATCCTAATTTATTTGATTCACATCGCTAATTCTGTAATTCTGTAATTCAGTGTCAATATTTGACAATTGATAATTCGATTCATAGTGATTTCAAAATTCATTTGTATATGTGATGTCACTTGAACTAGTTTTATGTTATTTGTATTGACGCTTGTAAGTGTGTAATGAAGCACTATTTGTGATAGGTTAGTATCAAATTCTTCCATTGCAATCATAAACTAATAACTTTATTTATTAAAATTGAATATCCTTCGAACCAAAACCACCAAATCTCCATTACTTTTTTGAGGTAAATTGAGTCAATGTTTTGCTGTAATATAAAAATTAAATGGTTTTATAAATAATCATAAAAGTTTAGTGTTTTGCAAATTGCATATTAGTAATTTTCTTACACAATTTTATGTTTTGCAAATTCCAAATTTCAAATTGCAAAAGTGTATTTTGCTATTATAGAATGTATTATGATAATGCCTAACAAGTGTTCGTTGAAATGTCTGAAAAATAATCTAAAGAATCTAACCATATGATATGCATTTTGTCAGAATTACTAGCAACACATGTTTTATGTAATATTTATATTCGCATAGAATGAACAGATTTTTGCATTCTGATATGGAAAAGAAAGAAAACATGGCGAACAATAGTATATTCTAATAGAATGTATTTTATGTATAAACATTCTAAAACATAGAATGTATAAATGCATTCTGTTAGAATATTTTTAAAAATGTTTGTTAACAACAAATATATTTGCTTAACTGGTAATACTACCGAGTAATGCATCTTATTCTTTCAGAATGGCATCGAGAAGGAATTCAATATTGATCATACTAGATAAAGATTTGGAATCGAGTTCAACAAGTATATTTGCGAAGAATTACATTCTTACGATAATACATCACATTTTCATAAGAGTAGTTTGAATCAAGTGGATTATATGGACCATTGAAAAAGATTAAGTGTATATGTTCAATATATATATATATATATATATATATATATATATATATATATATATGTCACTGATTTACACAAACTTAGCCCATCATGGATCAATAGCCCAACCAATATATATATATATATATATATATATATATATATATATATATATATATATATATATATATATATATATATATATATATATATATATATATATGTCACTGATTTACAAAATCAGTCCCCGTTAATTTAATTAGTCTCTTTTGATCACTAAATTAATTCCAAATTAGTTCTTGATCAATACCTGATTAAATATTATGATTTCTCAATTAATATATTATACTTATAATATATTAATAAATCATAAATAACCTCTTTCTCAAATATCCATCCTATCAGATTGTTCTGGTGAAGGTAACCCAAATGGACCATGCTACTCTCGGGTCAAGTACATACCAATTATAGTTATGGACTTAGACACCTAATCCAACAGTCTCCCACTTGGATAAGTCTAATAACTATAATTTCAGGTAAGACTTCAGAACCCGACTAGCAATCATAGCTCTCAAAAGTCGTTGTCGAACTCGGACCTAGTCAATGACGCATCCATTAGATAAGGGATCATATATTCCTCCATTATAGATATCGTATGAACTGAGACATGGATTATAATTATTCTCTCTGTTCATGTGTTGTTTCCCGATTTCCGATTTATGACGACCGACTAATTGAACAAATCAAATCAGTCCAAACTTGGCCAAGCACTTAGGGTTGTCATCACTAAATCATCGAGGGGCCCACAAATATCGCTTTTATCTCAAATTGGGTAAAAGGAATGGATAAAATTCGACTCAAATGCTTGCTTGTAATTACTCATCAAATCACACACAAAAATATGTTTTATAACACCAAGTTACTGGTGCGTTTACATATGTCAATGTGCAACCGACTTGTAAACTACAACTCACATTTCTTGGTTTCAAGAATATAAGATATTATCGTCTCATGATCACTCGTGATAAAATCCATGAAGTGATTCAAATGAGCGTGGGTTTAATCCAATACTCAAATCTTATTACAGGAGTACTCATGAACACTGCAACAAACTTGTGCTATGTCTAAACGCCTTTAGACAATCTACAGACCCATTCATGACAGTCTAGCTTCAATACCTACTTCCAAAGTATGATTGACTATGGATAGTTTGAATAACCTAGTTATTTGGGAAGTCAAAAAATGCAAAGTGAAACACAAGAATAATTGAATCCAATATGGTCTCAAAACTTTTGAATATAAATAAAACACCTTTTATTTAATCACCATATTGATTACACATTATTCATTGTATAATGTTTCGATTAATCAACTTAGTACTTGAATTAAAACAATAGTTATCCCATGCTCCAAGCATGCACACTATGTTTGCCTATGATCCTTAATTTGTGAAATAGATCAATTGTAAACATTTCCAATGACACTCATTTAACAATTCCAAATCCTTATCGTAAGTGTAAGAATACCAAGACCTTGCCACTTACTGTAATCTATTAGATTCTAAGATTATATGCAGTGATCCTTTTGTAATGACTATGTACACAAGTCACAGAGACTTTGCCAATTACAAAAGTTTCCATTGGAGATTGTTACAAGACAATTCCATAGATACGAAGTCTCATATTCAAAGTACATTCCTTTGAACATCCTTCTTGCATAGAAGTTTCTAACTTACTCATAGATTCTTGATATCCAACTCCCATTATGGAAACTTTTCCATAATTGCCATATGTCTATCCATTATTAATAGAATCCTATCTATTCAAAATCATATCAATATGGTCCATTCATTACTATACTTCCAACTGTCCTTAAGCAACCAATCCTTAGCGAACTTCAGATTGTCCTTGACAGTTGTTTAATAACTTTAGTCATATCCGGTTCTAGACCTTTTCCCCTCTTAATGCCCTAGGCATTTGGAAAATTAGAACAGGAGAATATTATAGCACATGCAATCGATACTATATCCGAAGCATATGGGACACGATTCATAATGTCTTACATACATACCTAATACTTTATCAGTCTCTTGCTATTACATTTCCATATATAGAATTTCCTTATGTTGAACTATTCCAACATAACATTCATATATATCCTCGACTAAATTTGATTAAAATCTTAATCTAAGCTTTTAGATTCGAAATGAAGTATAAGTTCCTCTCCCTTAATTATAGAAAAACAACTTTTCAAACCCGACAACTTTGCGAATTGAAACCTTTGTTTTCTATAATTAACATTGCTAACTCGCAACACTTACCATAATAATTATGCTCCCACTAGCATGATAAGTATTATCTTACTAGCATAACACTTATGTTCCCACTTGCTTTGACATGTACCCAAAAATAAGCTGGACTTCTAGAAATCAATACTTGTTGACTTTCTTACCAAATTTCAGATTTCTGATACGAGACGCTTCGATAAGACTTTATCTAGGCTTATCAAACTCATACACCTTTCCTTAGATAGCTCACATGTGTGTCTAAACAATTTTAGAACTTACAATAATAAGTCCCAAATGTTTAGACCTTTTGCCATTTCTCACAATTCGAACTATGAAGAGGGATGCCGTAATCATAATCGAATTTGAGAATGTAAATATCACAATTGCTAACTCTTTAAAATCTACTTAGTGAAAGTGTTTCCTCACAATCATTTTCATGAAGCGGAGAGAAACCTTATGACACTTAGACTCTATGTTGTATGTGTTCCTATCCATGTGAATTTGTCATAACTATAATAATAAGATAAGGTTAGTGACAAATTCAAACTCATATGGACTGAACTTGTTCAATCTTAATTTCTTGCCACTTGGTAACACGAGGGCCTACCATTGCTTCCAAATTGTTATGCAAACAATTGAGTACTCATAGAACTCACATGCATAGTCAACCAACTGGAAAGGGCACAAAAATAAGAATATGTCAACACGATAGGTTACAAACCTCAAGTCATGTGCTAGTGATTAACAATAGGTTTACTCTTGATTAGTTCTTGAAACTTTCAAGATCCTTAAGAATCCCACTAACCTCTTGACATATAAGACTCTCTTTGTTAAGAAACATTACTTGACAAACAAATATTCAAGAGTTAGTGCGGTTTCTTATCAAGACAAACACTTCTGACAATCGGTCTTAGTTGATCTTTGTTTTTATCCAAAACATCACAACTTACCAATTTCAAATGTACAAGAGTAGAAAACATTTTACTCTACATTTGATAAGTGTTACAAACCTTTCTTAAGATTATGTCACTCAAGGCACAATCTTGGAGTATGACTCTAAGACTATATTTTGGAACGAAGTATGAATCTCCTTAATTGATTTAACCATTTCAACAATTCCCGATTCCTCTTCTTAGTCATACAAATGCACTAAGGTGTCCTTAGAGGATCAATTGTGACATGGTTCCATAATCATAAGGATGATCATAAAACACGATACTAAAGTACCCTCCTTTCCTTTCAGATTGGATAAACTTTTATCTTTCCGCCTAATTTGATTATTCTTATTCATTCTCCTATACATTGAAACTTTTCCAATGACTCAGAATTATACTTAATCTTGTAAGCATGACCATATTTACTAAACTTTAGTAAATCATAACGAATAGTCTTATCGTTCTTTGTGGTGGACCTGACCAGCGCACAACCAAGCGTACCCGATCCCCTAGTCCTTCAATTGACTCACATATACATGTGAACAAGGAATTAGTCTTAATTTCCCAAAGATGAATGTTCTCATTCATCATACAATACAAGTCGCATGATTCCAAGTTTCTATGCAATTGAAACTTGGATGATGAGAATCTTTCCTTATTTGGTAAATTTAGACACTACCACTAAAGAAAGAATCAAATCCATATTCAATATTTCTAACAATGTATAAACACCAATTTTCCCAAATGCCATTGCAAGGAAATATAAAATAAGATAAAATTCAATATTTTTATTTATTTATAGAATGCGGATAAAATTGTCCTTACAATGCAATTACAACTGAAAAAATATGTTACTATATATTTCTAAGAAATTTATCATAACTCCTAAGTGGCAACTCAAAATTTTGATCATCGAACCATGCGACCGAAATCCACTTCTTCATGATCAGACTCATCATGCTATTTCCTTCTTTCTCTTTGATTCTGCAAAACATCAAAATGTAATTTTACATCATGTAATAAGAATCAATAAATGGGAACTTAATAGAGTTAGATAATGAGCTTACCTAAAGTAGAACCATACAATTTGATTCTACCATCTCTTAGATCTCTCAGGTAGTCAGGGCAGCTTCGCTTCCAATGTCCCTTTTCTTGGCAATAGAAACAAACAGACTCTTTTGGATTGGTACACAGGACAATCACAAAATTTGCCTTTCTCTTTGATGCTTTCCCATTGGGATGAGAAGACTTTTCTGGACTTCCAATGTTGCCATTGTCAATGTCCATGTAATTTTGGGAAGTAGATCTTCTAATCAAATTTGCATTACCAGTACGCCAAATCATTGCTGATTCAGAAACAATTAGCAAATATGTAAGATTGATAAGGGACATGTCGCGGTCTGTCATATAGTAATCTTTAATGAACTCACCATATGACTCAGGAAGTGATTGAAGAACCAAGTCAACAGCTAACTTCCTTGACACAACGACTCCTAACATTCCCAGCCTGTTAATGTGTGACTTCATCTCCAAGACATGTGCACACACAGACCTTCCATATTGGTGTTTGCTAGCCAATAGGGCTTGAGTGACCTTGAACTTTTCAAGTCTTTGAACTTGTGGGTTAGGGAGAATTATTGGAGGAGGTGGAGGAAGTGAAGTATGATTTCTAGGAACATCATCTTCATGTGGAAAGCTTTTTCCATAAGATTCGGGAAGACCATAGTTGTTTGACCTAGACATCTATAATGGGAGAAATTCAAGTTAGTTGATTTAAGTCCTTAATATAACACCCAAAATGAAATATTAAGGCTAGGACCCAACACAATATTCTACAATTCGGAAGAGGGATCCCGTAATCCAATTGTAAAATATTTGAAGGTAGGAAAATGACGGTTTACCAATTTCCACCATGAAAAATGAAAAAAACTTTAGGTTTTAAATGAATTGAAATTCCTAGATTCTTTGAGATTCATTGAACTTTTCAATGGCATGTTTAAATCTCGATTATGCCCCTCAAGTTTGTGACTGGGATGCCGAGGATCACAAACAAGGTATAGATAACCATGCAAATTAGCTTGGTACACTTAATGTTACAAATCACCTAATCAATGTGCCGGTTAACCGCACACGCTCCATTGATCCATGATTAACATCGAGCTACCCATTGCCATCCTTCACTAGTCCCATATTAGTGTGTCGGTTAACCACACACGCTCCATTAACGACTAATAAGGTGCAATGTGCAATTTCATGGGTTAGCATCAAATTCACCTTTTTCCTAAGTAACTAAGATTGGGAATTTATAAAAGTATTTAATTACTTGGTATTTCATTTTACTTTTAATGAGAATTAATGCCCTATCCTACCCGTTCGGCTAACGAACCTCCACCAGTCAAGGAAGAGGTGGGTGAGAGTGGACACCCATTAAACCACCATTTTATAGGCAGTAACCCTATACCCCCTTATAGACCGACTTCGTGGATGAGGCCTACTAACGGTAAGACTGACCTTCCACTTATTCATATATAATATATTAAACTTTTAATTTTGTATAGTATAAGGGTGTATTTTAAACCTTTAAAATACTTGATGGTTTAATCTTTTAATTAAACTAGAATTTTAATTTAATTAAACTCAAACCATATAATTATGGATTTATTAATACTCTTTTAATTAAACACTTTAATCAATTTAATAAAGTCCATAAGGTGTAATTGAAATATTCAAATCATCTAGGTTATTAAAAATTAAAAATTAAAACTATTTAATTAATTTTTAAGTTATGAACCCAAGAGTTGCATCTTTTGAAACCTTTCAATTACAATAGTTAATGTTTTCATAATTTGAGACTTCTCAAATACCAAAACTTGAGGGAAAATTTTGTAACTCTTGAAAACCTTTTCATTTCCATAACTTATGAGTTTAATGTCATTTTATGGATGAGACCTTTCATGTTCCATAACTTGAGGACAAGTTATGGAACTCATTAAAAACATTTAGATCGATTTCAACAAATAAAATTATCATATAATTCATGATTGATCTAACTAAACTCATATAGCAAGATAATATCAAATCAACAATTTACAAATAACTTTTTTTATCATATAAAGAAACAATTACATTAAAACTTTGACAATTATATTTTGATTGGATGAGTATAATCACTACCATATCAGAAAAACAGATTTTATGATAGAAAACGGTTTGTGGTAGTGATTCCAATCCAATCCAGACCAAAAATCCCGAAAATCAGCACACAGAAGGCTCTACTCGACGAGTGCATGAACTGGACTCGTCGAGTTGCCCTTTTAGTGAGTGAACTCGTCGAGTCAGTTCATGGACTCGGCGAGTTCATCAGTCAGATGCTAGAAAATCGATTTTTTTCAGCTTTGAAAAATAACCAAGCATCAAATATAATAGAAAACAATCCTAGGCTATGATACCACTGTTGGGTTTTGTGTACTATAACATTCCTATGGTGCACATACAACCCTAATATCTTTGGATCTAAGTTTTCTCTAGTTATACATGCAATAAAATTTCCAAAGCATGAAGCCTACAACTAGCATACAATTTTGGTACAGGAATCATAAAATCAAGTTAGAAGAATACCTTTTTATTGTGGCTTGTAGTTTTCAAGAGCTTAGCACCTCAAGTGTGATGCTTCAAATGGTTCACAAACACCATGAACAAAGGAGGACTTTGAGAGAGAGAGAGAGAGGTTAAGCACCACCAAAATCAGCTAGGGTTCTCTTAGAACTCTTAGGGTCTCTTAGGTGAACTGATTTTGGCTAAGGGGTAATATTTATAAAGTGTAGGATTCCAAGAGTCATGGGTAAACCCTAATCCATACACTTAGGTTATGATCCATATCTCATGTGGGCTAACTCTTCATGGACACTTACACAAACTTAGCCCATCATGGATTAATAGCCCAACCAATATATATATATATATATATATATATATATATATATATATATATATATATATATATATATATATGTCACTGATTTACATAATCAGTCCCCGTTAATTTAATTAGTCTCTTTTGATCACCAAATTAATTCCAAATTAATTCTTGATCAATACTAATTAAATGTTATGATTTCTCAATTAATATATTATACTTGTAATATATTAATAAATCATAAATAACCTCTTTCTCAAATATCCATCCTATCAGATTGTTCTGGTGAAGGCAACCCAAATGGACCATGCTACTCTCGGGTCAAGTATATACCAATTATAGTTATGGGCTTAGACATCTAATCCAACATTTATTCCTCCTTGAGATGCTAGAGGAAGATAAACTCCTGGATCTTCTTTGCTTTGGACTCCCAATGAGATCTTCCATCATCTTCTTCATTCACAAGCACCAAATACCCACACTTTAAGGCTAAAAACTCACACAAGGGCTCTAGGGTTTGCAAGGGACGATTTGGAGAGATGGAGGATGACGGGAGGGAGGCTAGGAATGGTTAAGGATCTTTAAATAGGGCTCAACCCTTAAACTTTACGGCTTTCCCCAATAGCCACCACCATGTCGTGGCACAATCACCACCTCGTGGTGGTTCTTTAAACCCCACAGCCCAAAACGCATCGCTACGTCGTGGTGAGGCTTCACCACATCGTGGCCTTCAAAGAAAAATACCATACCGAGTGTTAAAACTCTCCCTCACTTGAATCAGACTTCATCCTCAAAGTCAACTGCAGCAAACAACTCCAGGTAATGCTCCCGCATCTCCGACTCGGAGTCAGAGGTCCATTCGGAACCCTTCTAATGTGGCCACTAAACCTTTACTAAAGGTATCTCCTTGTTGCGCATTACCTTCATCTTTCTTTCCAGGATAGCCACCGATCACTCAACATATTTCAGGTGCTCATCAACCTGAATATCATCTAACGGCACCACTGCCTCGCTGTACGACACAACTTCTGCAACTGAGAGACATGGAAAGTGTTGTCGATCTGATTGAGCTCGCTAGGAAAATCCAACATGTAAGCCACCTTTCCAACCCTAGAAATCACCCGAAAAGGTCTAATAAACCGAGGAACTAATTTACCCTTCTTCCTGAAGCGTATCACACCCTTCCAGGGTGAGACTTGATGGGTTTTGGTATAATAAAACATCCTATGGTGCACATACAACCCTAAATACCTTGGATCTATGTTTTCACCAATTATACATACAAATGGTTTCCAAGGCATTAAACCTATAACTAGCATGCAATTTGTCATAAAGAATACAAGATACTAGTTAGAGTAAAATACCTTTTATGTGGCTTGAAGTCTTGATGTATTTGATGTTGCTTGAAACACTTTGGCCTTTAAGAGCTTAGTGCCCCAAGTGTTGCACCTCAAATTGAATCACAACTTACCTAGGACAAAGGTGACTCTTGAGAGAGATACTCCATGCACCAAAACCACCATGAACTCCAAGAGCTTCATGTAGAACTACCAGTGGCGATTTTGGGCAATGCACTACATATTTATATGTGGGATTTCAAGGGTCATGGGTATAACCAAAATCCATACCCATGGGTTTTATGATCCATGATTCATGTGGCCCAACTCTTTATGTATCCATACATAAACTTGGTCCAACATGGATCATAAGCCCAACACATATAAATATAACTAATTACCATAATTAGTCCCCATAGATTTAATTAGTCTCCTTTTGATCACTAAATTAATTCCAAATTAATTCTTGATCAATACTAATTAAAACATATGATTTCATATTAATATATTAGAACTTATAATATATTAATAAATCATATATAACCTTCTCTCAAGAGTCCATCCTAACAAATTGTCCTGGTGTTATGCAACCCAAATGGACCATGCTACTTTCGGGTCGAATACATACCAATAATAGTTATGGGCTTAGACATCTAATCCAATAGTCTCCCACTTGGATAAGTCTAAAACTATTATTGCGTATGACTCCAAGATCCCGACTAGCAATCGTAGCTCTTAGAAGCCGCTGTCGAACTCTGACCTAGTCAATGACTTGTCCATTAGATAAGGGATCATATATTCCTCCATTCTAGATATCATATGGACTGAGACATGGATTATAATCATTCTCTCTGCCCATTTGTTGTTTCCCGATTTCCGATTTATGACGACTGACTAATTGAACAAATCAAATTAGTCCAGGCCCGGCCGAGCACTTACGTTTGTCATCACTAAATCATCGAGGGGCCCACATATATCGCTTTTATCCCTCCAAGGGTAAAAGGAATGGATAAAATTCGACTCATATGCTTGCTCTATATACGCACCAAATCACACACAAAAATGCGTTTTATAACACCAAGTTACTGGTGCGTTTTCACATAATCAATGTGTAACCGACTTGTAGACTGCAACTCATATCTCTTGGTTTGAAGAATATAAGATACTAACGTCTCATGATCACTCATGACAAAATCCATGAAGTGAGTCAAATGAGCGTGGGTTTAATCCAATACTCGAATCTCATTCCAGGAGCACTCATGAATGTTGCAGCAACTTTTGCTATGTCTAAACACTTTAGACATCTACAAACCCAATTCTTGACAGTCTTGCCTTAATACCTACTTCCAACGTATTATCGACTGTGGATGGTTTGAATAACTTAGTAATTCGGGAAGAATAACCTAGTTATTCTGGAATTCAAAACATGCAAAGTGAAACACAAGAATAATTGAATCCAATATGGTCTCAGAACTTATGAATATAAATAAAACACCTTTTGTTTATCACCATATTGATTACACATTATTCATTGTATAATGTTTCGATTTATCAACCTAATACTTGAATTAAAACAATAGTCATGCCATGCTCCAAGCATGCACACTATGTTTATCCAACCAATAGCTATGCCATACTCCAAGTATGGACACTATGTTTGTCTATGATCCTTACTTTGTGAAATAGACCAATTGAACATAATTTCAATTATGCTCATTTCACAATCCTAAATCCTTCCTGCAAATGTAAGAATACCAAAATCTTGCCATTTACTGTAATCTGTTAGATTCTAAACTTATATGCCATGATCCTCTTGTAATGACTATGCATAAAAGTCACAAAGACTTGGCAACAAACATTACAAAGCATTCCAATGGAGAGCAACTCCATGGAAACGAAGTCTCAAATTCAAAGTACATTCCTTTGAACATCCTTCTTGCATTAAGTTTTCTAATCTTACACAGATTTAAAGAATAACTTCCACATATGGAAACATTTCCACATTCCATTTTGACTATCACTTATGAACAAGAGTTTCCTCCTTTCAGAATATGTCAATATGGTCCTCCCAAAATTAACACTATACTTCCAATTGTCCATGAGCAACCAATCTTTGGTAAACCTCAGATTGTCCTCGACATTTGCTTAATCATTTTACTCATATCCAGTTCTAGTACTTTTTCCCTCTTAATGCCCTAGGCATTTGGGAAAATTTAGAACGGATGAATATTACAACACATGTAATCGATCCTATATCCGAAACATATGGGACACGATTCATGATGTCTCACATTAAGACATGATACTATACCATTCTTTTGCTATAATATTTCTATTTCTATTTGCCATGTTCTCATAATTCAGATTATGAAAAGGGATGCCGTAATCATAATCGAATTTTAGAATGCAAATAATGTAATCATGACTAAATTTGATCAAAATCTCACAATCTAAGCTTTTTGAATTGAACTGAAGTATAATTTCCTCTCCCTTAATTATAGCAAAACAACCTTTTCAACCCCTGCAACTTCACGAATTGATACTTTTGTTTTCTATAATTAACATTGCTCACTTGCAATATTTACCATAACTAATTATGCTCCCACTAGCATAATAATTACTATCTTACTAGCATAACACTTATGCTCCCACTAGCTTCGACATGTATCCAGAAATCAGTTGGACTTCTAGAAATCAATACTTTATTGACTTTCTTACCAAAGTTCAGATTTCTGATATGAGATGCTTTGATAAAACTTTATCAAAATCATACACCTTTCCTTAGATAGCTCACATGTGTGTCTAAACAATTTTTAGAACTATGAAAAGGGATGTCGTAATCATAGTCTCAATTGTTTAGACCTTTGCCATTTCTCACAAGTCCAGGTTAATGTGCCGGTTAACCACACACGCTCCACTAACGACTTTGAGAATGCAAATATCACAATTGCTAGCTACTTAAAATCTATCTAGTGAAAGCGTTTCCTCACCATCATTTTCATGAATCGGAGAGAAACCTTATGACACTTAGATTTTATGGTGTATGTGTTTCTATCCATGTGAACTTGTCAAAAACCATAATCACAAGACAAGGTTAGTGACAAATCCAAACTCATATGGACTGAACTGGTGCAATCTTAACTTCTTGCCACTTGGCAGCACAAGGGCCTACCATTGCTTCCAGGTAGTTATGCAATCAATTGAGAACTCATAGAACTCACATGCATAGTCAACTTTAACTGGAATGGGCACAGAAACAAGAATATGTCAACACAATATGCTATAAACCTCAAGTCGTGTGCTAGTGATAAACAACAGTTTTATTGTTGATTAGTTCTTGAATCTTTTCAAGACCTTTAAGACTCCCACTGACCTCTTGACATATAAGATTATCTTGTCAAGAACCATTCCTTGACAATACAAATATTCAAGAGTTAGTGCGGATTCTTACCAAGATAAACACTTCACTCAATTGGTCTTAGTTGGTCTTTGTTTTATCCAAAAACATCACAACTTACCAATTTCAAATGTACAAGAGTAGAAAACATTTTACTCTACATTTGATAAATGTTTTAAACCTTCTTAAGATTATGTCACTTAAGTTACAATCTTGGAGCATCACTAAGACTTAGTTTTGGAACGAAGTATGATTCATCTTTTGATTTAACCATTTCAACAATTCACGATTCCTCTTCTTAGTTAAACAAATGCACTAAGATGTCCTTAGAGGATTAATTGTGATATGGTTTCTTAATCACCAAGATAATCAAAAAACAAGATAATCAAGTACTCTCCCTTCTTATCAGATTGGAGAAACTTTTATCTTTTTGCCTAATTTGATTTTTCTTATTCGTTCTGCCTTACATTGAAACTGTTCCAATGTTTCATAATTACACTTAAACTTGTAAGCACAACCATCATGACAAATAGTCTCATCCATCTTTGTGGTAGACCTGAACAGTACACAACCAAGTGTACCTAATCTCCTAGTCCTTCACTTGACTCACTTATACATGTGAACAAGGAATTAGTCTTAATTTCCCAAAGATAAAAATTCTCATTCATCATACAATGCCAGTTGCATGATTCTAAGTTTCTATCCAACTGGAACTTGGGTGATAAGAATCTTTCCTTATTTGGTAAATTATGACACTACCACAAACGAAAGAATCAAATCCATTTTCCAATATTGCTATCAATGGAATCATATAAACAATAATTTTCACAATTCCCATTGTAAGGATACTTAAAATAAGTAAAATAAAAATTTTTCCGTGTATTTTAAAATTGCGGAAAAACTTATCCTTACAATGCAAATGCATATGAAAACAATGTTGTTATTTATTCCTAGGCAATCTATCCCAACTCTTAAGCAATAGCTCAAAATTCTGATCACCGAACCACGCGATCGAAATCCATCTTCGCAATCAGAATCAGCATATACCTCATTTAAGCTTCCTCTCTTTTCTTTGATTCTTAAAACATCAAAATGTGACCTAGTCACATCATGTAATAAGAATCTCAAAATAGGAACTTACTAGAGTTAGATAGTGGACTTTACCCGAAGTAGAGTAAAACTTTTGACTTTACCATCCTTATGATCTTTCAGGTAAATAGGGCAGATTCGCAACCAATGCCCCTTCCTTTGGCAATAGAAACATATGGACTCTTTGGGAATGGTACACGAGACTATCTCAGACTTAGCCTTTCTCTTTACCATTTGGTCAACCGAGTTGACTATGGCCGATCCCTTTCCATTGGGAAGAGAAAGCTTTTCTGGATTTCCAATGTTGCCATTGTCAATGTCCATGAATGTTTTGGGAAGTAGATCTTCCAATCAAATTTGCTTTACCAGTGCTCCAAATCATTGTTGATTCAGCAGCAACAAGCAAATATGTAAGATCATTAATGGTCATCTCATGGTCTGTCATATAGTAGTCTCAAAGGAACTCAATATGTGACTTAGAAAGTGATTGAAGGACCTAGTCAACAACCAAATTCCTCAAGACTTTGACACCCAACTGTCCCGGCTTGTCAATATGTGACTTCATCTCCTAGATGTGAGTACACATAGACACTGCTTGCCAATAGGGATTGAGTGACCTTGAACTTGTGGGTTAGGGAGAATAATTGGAGGAGGTGGAGGAAGAGAAGTATGATTTCCATGATCCAATCGCAGGACATCATCTTCATTAGGAAAGCTTGTTTCAAGGGATTTGGGAAGATCATAGCTGTCTTAACCAGATATCTACAATGGGAGAAATTCAAGTTAGTTGATTTAAGTTCTTAATATAAAACCCAATATGAAATATTAAGGCTAGGACCCAACACAATATTTTATAACTTGGAAGAGGGATGCCATAATCCAAGCTATAAAATATTTAAAGGTAGGTAAATGACGATTTACCAATTTCCACCACGAAAAATGAAAAAGAATTTTAGGTCTTAAGTGAATTGAAACTCCTAGATCCTTTGAGATTCATTGAACTATTCAATGGAATGTTTAAATCTCGATTGTACCCTTCAAGTTTTGTGACTGGGATGCCGAGGATCACAAAACAAGGTGTGAATAACCATGCAAATTAACTTGGTACCCTTAATTTTATCACCTAATTGATGTGCCAGTTAACCACACGCGCTCCACCGATCTATGATAAACATTAAGTTACCCTTCGCCACTCTTACTAGTCCATGTTAGTGTGCCGGTTAACCACACACGCTCCACCAACGACTTGGTAAGGTACAAAGTGTAATTTCATGGGTTAGCACCAAATATCACATTTTCCTAAGTAACTAAGACTGAAAATTTATAAGTGTTTAGTTACTTAGTATTTATCATTATACTTTTAATGAAGGGAGAATTAATGTCCTGTCAAACCCGTTCGGCTAACGACCCTCCACCAGTCAAGGAAGCAGTGGGTGAGAGTGGACACCTATTAAACTGCCATTTTATAGGCAGTAACCTTATACCCCCTTTATAGACCGGCTTCGTGAATGAGGCCTACTAACGGTAAGACTGACATACTCTTATACATATATATATAAATATCAAACCTATAATATTATAATAGTATAATGGTTGAATTTTAACTTTTAAAATTCTAAGGGTCTAACTTGGAATTAAAGTATTCATGGGGGGAAACGTTACAAATTCCAAAACTTGAGGGCAAGTTTTGAACAATTCAAAAACTTTTGGTTTCCCTAACTTATGAGTTTAAAGTAGTTTTAATGAAAAAACTCTTCATGTTCCATAACTTGAGGACAAGTTATGGAAGACTTTAAAGCATTTAAAAAAATGAGACTCTTCATTTTCATAACTTATGGAAATCTTATGAGTTTTAAAAATCATAAATGTGACCTTTCATATAACTTGAGGACAAGTTACAAAAACACATTTTATAAACAACTTTTAGATCAAATTGGATTGAAAACAAATTATCACATAAATTTTCTATTAATCTAAACTAATTCATAAGAACTGGATAATTCAAATCAAACAATTTTCATGTAATTACCCTAACCATTAAACTAATACAAAACATGAATATATTGACAATTATCTTTTGAATTGGATTAGCATGAACATTACCCCATAAAAAACAGGTTTATAAGTTCAAAAACAGCTTAGGGTAATGTTTCTAGTCCAATTCCAGCCAAAAAACTCGAATATATGCTGTCAGGGGCTCCAACTCGCCGAGTGCAAGAACAAACTCAACGAGTTGGATGAGTTTGTTCATGGACTCGTCGAGTCCCTCAATGGACTCATCGAATCCCCTGTCCAGACAACATATAACTTCGATTTTCAGCCATTTGCATCAGGTATAATTGAAAACAAGCATTGACTCTGATACCACTGATGAGTTTTGGTATAATACAACATCCTATGGTGCACATACAACCCTAAATACCTTGGATCTATGTTTTTACCAATTATACATACAAATGGTTTCCAAGGCATTAAACCTATAACTAGCATGCAATTTGTCATAAAGAATACAAGATACTAGTTAGAGTAAAATACCTTTTATGTGGCTTGAAGTCTTGATGTATTTGATGTTGCTTGAAACACTTTGGCCTTTAAGAGCTTAGTGCCCCAAGTGTTGCACCTTAAATTGAATCACAACTTACCTAGGACAAAAGTGACTCTTGAGAGAGAAACTCCATGCACCAAAACCACCATGAACTCCAAGAGCTTCATGTAGAACTACCAGTGGCGATTTTGGGCAATGCACTACATATTTATATGTGGGATTTCAAGGGTCATGGGTATAACCAAAATCCATACCCATGGGTTTTATGATCCATGGTTCATGTGGCCCAACTCTTTATGTATCCATACATAAACTTGGTCCAACATGGATCATAAGCCCAACACATATAAATATAACTAATTACCATAATTAGTCCCCATAGATTTAATTAGTCTCCTTTTGATCACTAAATTAATTCCAAATTAATTCTTGATCGATACTAATTAAAACATATGATTTCATATTAATATATTAGAACTTATAATATATTAATAAATCATATATAACCTTCTCTCAAGAGTCCATCCTAACAAATTGTCCTGGTGTTATGCAACCTAAATGGACAATGCTACTCTCGGGTCGAATACATACCAATAATAGTTATGGGCTTAGACATCTAATCCAACAAGACCTTTAGGAACACCATATTGCCGACCTAAAACTCCAACTCTGATCGGCATCGGTCAACATCGCTTTTTTGCCAACTCTGAGCGGTCTACAATCTCTTCCTAATCTGCTGGATAAGCTACGTGGTCTGAAGGACTAACTCGGTCCTTCCCAAGATCCTATGGCCAACCTCTCCCTAACAAACTGAGGTACGACATATATGACCATACAAGAACTCAAATGGCGGAGCACCAATGCAGGAGTGATAACTATTGTTGTAGGAGAACTTCGTAAGAGGTAGGTAGGAATCCCAACTCCCACCAAAATAAATAACACAGGCCCGCAACATATCCTCAAGGGTCTGTATAGTCCACTCACTCTGCCCATCAGTCTGTGGATGTTATGCAGTGCTGAAATGTAACCTCATGCCCAACTCCTCGTGGAACTTCTACCAGAATCGGGAAGTGAACCGAACATCTCGATTATAAATAATGGAAACTCGAGCCCTATGGGGAGCAATGATCTCACATACATAAACATTGACCAACTTTTCGGCCGAAGAGATTTATCGGATGGCCAAAAAGTGGGCACTCTTGGTCAATCGATCCAAAATGACCCATATAGCATCAAAACCCTTTGTCGTCTTCGACAACTTGGTGATAAAACCCATGGTCATCTGCTCCCATTTCCACATAGGAACCTCCAGTGGCTGCAACTTACCATGCGGCCTCTAATGCTCGGCCTTGACCATCCTACAGGTCAAGCACCTCTCGACATACCAGACTATGTCCTCTTCATACACGGCCACCAGTAACTCAATCTCAAATCTTGATACATATTGGTTGCTCCCGGGTGTATAGAAAAGTGAGACGTATGAGCCTCCTCTAACACAATCTGCCTGATCGCACCAAAAACTGGAACCTAAAACTGACCACACCAGGTCAATAACCTTCGACTATCCGTGACAAATCTGTTAATCTCACCCTTGATCCTTTCCTGTGTCCAGTTCTCCTTCCTCCCTCTACCTGAGCCTCTCTGATCAATCCCAATAGCTGAGAATCAACGGATATCCTCATACACATCTCCTCAACCGAAGATCTAGCCGACTTGCTGCTCAAAGCATCTGCTACCACATTCGCTTTACCCGGATGGTAAAGGATCTCGGGTCATAATCATTGACCACGTCCAGCCACCTGCGCTGCCTCATGTTCAGATTTGGTTGATCCATCAAATATCTCAAACTGTGATCCATGTAGACAGTACAATGGAACTCATATAGATAATGTCTCAAAATCTTGAGGGTAAACACCACTGCTCCCAACTCTAGGTCATGTGTGGGATATGGCGTCTCATGCGGCTTCAGCTGCCGCGAAGCATCAACAATCACTCGTCCTCTCTGTATGAGGGCCCCCCCCAACCCAATGATGGATGTATCACAGAATACCACAAAATCCTCGACCACCCCTGGGAGGGTCAATACCGGGGCCTCACATAACCTCTGCCGAAGAGTCTCAAATGTCGACTGCTGCTCAGGGCCCCATCAAAAATCCATCCCCTTCCTTGTCAGACGAGTGAGGGGTACCACAATCTTGGAGAAGTCCTACATAGATCTCCGATAGTACCCTGTCAAACCCAAGAAATTCCTAATCTCTGAGGGAGATTTCGAAACCTCCCACTGCATCACAGCCTCGATCTTAGCTGGATCGACCAAAATTCCATCCTGATTAACAAGATGCCCTAGGAACTATACCTCTTGTAACCAAAACTCACACTTCGAGAACTTGGTGTAAAGCTATTCTCGCCTCAAAACCCACCGAAGCTCTCGAAAGTGCTCCTCATGCTGCTCTCTGGTCTTGGAATACACCAAGATATCATCAATAAACACAATGACAGATCGGTCGAGCATCGGCCTGCATACCTGATTCATCAAATCCATAAACACCGTAGGCAAATTGGTGAGCCCAAATGGAATCGTCACGAACTAGTAATGCCTATAACGAGTCTGGAACGTGGTCTTCTCCATGTCATCCTCTCTCACTCTCACTTGATGATACCCAGACCTCAGATATATCTTGGAGAACTAAGATGCACCTTCCAACTGATCAAAGAGGTGATCAATCCACAGGTATGGATAACGGTTCTTCATCGTTAACTTGTTCAACTCCCGGTAATCAATGCACATCCGATATGAACCATCCTTCATCTTGACGAACAGTATCGACGCTCCCCACGGAGAACTGCTCGGTCTGATGAACTGCTTGCCTAGCAGCTCCAGAAGCTGAGATGACAACTCCTGCATCTCACGCGGTGCTAGGCGGTACAACATCTTGGCAATAGAGGCCGCACTTGGGCAAGATCAATCATGAACTCAACCTGCCTCTCGGGAGGCACACCGGGTAACTCCTCCGGGAAAACATAAGCAAACTCCCTAACAACTGGAACCTCTGAAACTGAAGTCTTCTCCCCAAACCGATTATCAACCACATAAGACAAATAACATGCACACCCGTGCTAAATATAATGTCGAGCCCTGGACGCCAAACAAAACCCTGAACCAACCCTGGTGCCCTCTCCATAGAAAACTAGTTCTCCCCCAATTGGGGTTCGAACTACCACTCGTTGTCCCTCATAATCAATCATTGCATCAAACCTGCTCAGCCAGTCCGTACCTACTATCACGCATACATCCCCCAGGGGAATAAGGGTCAGATCAGTTGGATAAGGCACTTCGAAGATCTCTAATATACAATTCTTATACAGTGCGGATGCAGAAAACCTGCGTTCGCTGGTGATGAAAGCCAGCAACGGACACTCTAACTACCCAATAGACATATCAAACTCCCTACTGAATGTTCGAGATACAAAGGACCAACTTACGCCTGAGTCAAATAACACAAGATCAGGTAAAGAGTTCACTAAGAACGTACCTATTAAGAGAAAGAATTGGAGAAACACATTATGGATGTTACAAGTTGGTATCGGAGCCTTAGTTTGAGTGAATTGGAGGAATATCCATGGGAATCCAGTCTCAAACTAAGGAACTGCAAAAATTTTCAAATAAAAAAAATGATTTTCAAAATTGTTTTCAAATAATCAAGAAAGGATGTGATGTGTACGATCAGCCGGAGCTAGTAAGTAGACCCCAAGTTACGACGCTGTTGTTTGATATTATGTTACGTTAGAACAACATGCTAGTGATAGGCTAGGGATCTTCAGGAATTGCATGATAGAATTGCTTGATTATATGATACCTGATAGCCTAGGGTTCTTTCATATATGAAATTAACATAATTACTGTAGTTGCTTAGTGTATACATTATAGTTGTACATAACTAATATTCTATAGCTTGAGAATGTTTGGTTTAGCCTTATTTCCTGTTCTTGTCTGATGAAGGCTTAAGATAGAATCAGGTATTCGACTGTCTATAAGGTCCAGTGTTATGTATGATTAGCATACACGAGTGTTGCAGGGTTGGTGGAAGTTTCATTGATGAGTATATATATGGGAAGCCGGCCAGATGAGGTGCAATTGGCTACTATCTAGGGAGCGAGGATAGGATGTATGCGTATCCTAGTCGTCGTATTTGTTATGGGGGGATGTGATGATCCTTGAGACAAATACAGTTAGGTGTGGAAAGTAGTATGGGCCCGTACTACTGAAAGCACATGACCCATATGCGTATCAAGGAAGTCACAAACCCAGAGGGGTAGTCTTGTTATGTGGTTGTAGCAATGTGTATTGGGGTATTATGATGCATTTTGGTTCGATTCAGTATGGAGCTCATGTGGGGACCTGGTTCAGGATATGGATCTGATGGACAGGATAGGTCGCGGTTGATTGTTGATCAGATGCAGGAGATGATTACCATTGAGGTTTTACTGATATTACAGGGAGAATTGTCTGGTATCATGGACTGGATCACCGGCATGCTAATTGCCATGATTCATGGCAGTGATTCCATACCTGTTAACATTTTGGTTATGGTTGTTCTGATTGAGAATGAGTCTGGTGATTGTTAGGCTTTAGTGGCCATGTCAGTTTGGGTTGAATGGTGCAGACCTAGGTGCGCTAGTTGATTTTGAGGTCTTGAGGGCCTTGTTCGAGGTAATGCCAACTGAGTCGTGGGACTCAAGAAAGAAGCAATTGTTATGATCGGCTCGAGGATTGCAGCCGGAGGCTAAGTGATTGACAGATGGATTGGAATGTCCTATCTATCAAGAGGCTATGTTCTTCCAGCTTTCCATGCTTAGAGAATAGAGCAAATAGACATGTGATTTGCAGAGTTGGGATGTACACCTAGCATGGGGCTATATGGTTGTGGCTTTTGCGACATTATTACAGTATGTGGAATGCACAAGAGGATCCTTGTGGTATGGTTGCTTTAAGATGAGATTAAGGGCCTGCTTTCTTGGTATATAGGCAGGCCAGGTGCTAACTGATGGTTTCAGGCGATTAGGGAAGTGAATCGGGAGTGACAACTTTTGTTGTCTATGATGTATCCCGACTATGGGAATGATGCCTTTTGTATTTATGAATAATTCTCATGATGAATTGTCGGTTGGCATTTACAGGAGAGAAATGTGTAGTCTATTTGTTTCTAGATAGGAAGTTGGTGTTTTGCTGGTGCATCTGCATGGAATTCATAATGTTCGAAACAACCATGATTGGGGAGTCCCCGAGGTCCCCATATGAGATTTGGAATCTCTTGGAGTTTACTTACCTAGAAGATCATCTTGTGTTATGTTATACATCGCAAGGGTCAGGGATGCTATGCATCTCGGTGAGTCGGTTTGAGTTATGGTTTGTTTGCAATGTCACTTGGTGGTGGTTTGAACCATATGTGGGGGAGAGCTAGGGTTTCTGCTTAGGAATCATCGATCTGTTTGGGTTTATGGTTTCGGAAGGATGGGTCATAGGGATCTGCAGATTGGGTATGCGAGATTTTGGTGCAAAACTTTGGTGCAAGATTTGGTCAAGACAAGGATGCAGAGCAAGTTGGCATCAGATGAATGTGCTCAGGAATGCATGAGTTATCTTCACGGCCTGAAGTTATTGGAAAAGAAGCTCATTGTAGCTAGTGGCTCCTTTCAGGAACACCGATGAATATGCATGAGGCGTTTGGGTTGCTCAGGTTGAATATCGGTTATTGCGGGATTTGTCAGATCGTTGTATAGATTGCTATCTATAGCCTAGGCTGGGCAGTTTTTAATCGGTAAATCAGCTTCAGAGTTTGGTATGTTTAGTACCACATGGGTTTTGTTCAGTAGCATTTTGGGTACCCTCAATTGTTGGTTATGGAAGTATTGTTCATAGGGGGCTCAGGTTTGTCAGCTATCCCTAGTTATTGGGAGTTCGGACGTCGGAACAGTGTTGTTTGGTTTTCAGGTGTAGTTTTGGATCGTTGCGGAATCCAATTTTTGGCATGTCATGTTGGAAGGGTTGGTATTTGGATTGATCCAACCAGGGTTTTAGAAGCATTTTTGGATAACTTTGGAAATTTTAACGAGCTAGTTATGTATTAGTGGAATATATTCAGTTTCAATCAAAAGGTGTAGGATCTTGTTTCAGTCATTCATGAGGCAGTTTTTGTTAATGGTTAAGGTTGTGAGTAAGAAGGAATGTAGTATATCTACGGTTGGTTATGGGTTCCCATGAGGGCATGTATTGTGTTAAGTTTATTAGATATTGTCGTAAGAGTGTGTGTGAACTGAGTAACATAACCTGAAAAAACTTGGTCTGACTTTTTGGCATGATTCTTGCTTGATTTATTTCCTTCTAGTTGACACAAGCGTTCAACTGTAAATCTTATCTTTTGATTGCATGCAACCTTGTGTTTGTCTGGCGTTGTACCGGTAGTAGTCTAGAAGATTAAAGGGTTGCGTGTTAGAGAATGGTATGGCTCATGTTGTGTTGGCAAGTGGCTAGGTGCTTGGAAGAATTGTGGAAAGGTTCGAGTTGTCCTGTAGCCAACACATTTTAGGGTCACATTTTGTTAGTATGTCGACTTGTAGGGAAGTTATGATTATGCATCCGAATTCCCTTGTTATGTTTCTGTACATATGGGCCCTTGCTATTTTTATAAGTTATATATTATGAGCTGGGCTATCAATGATGGAATACTGGTTCTGTAAATTTTGAACCAGGGAGTCCGTAGTATCCATCTTTGATGATCTATTAGGTTGTTCCGCGTTTGAGATGGAACGAGAGTTTAGATTCGACTGTTGGTTCGCTCATGTGAGTAGAGGGTTAGTGATGACTTGTCAGGAAGTCAAGTGTGCGTCTGAGATCTTCCAGAAATGAATTCAGGATCTGTGATTGATTGAGTTGTGGGGATCAAACTGTTTTTAGTGATTGTTTCAGCATAGTATGGTAGCGTACCTATTCAGAGGGATTAGAGGATTTGCACATAAGAAGAATGTTGTCAGTCTTAGGATGTGATTTCTGAGGCTTCACACCAATGGTTCCAGTATTCCGAGGCTATTTGTTTGACTTTGTTCGTGGTTACAATTTTTGAGTTCCGGGTATTGAGTGGTTGGGAGATTATTAAACATGGTCTTATGCAATTCTAGTCAAGACGGATTTCGAGGACGAAATCCAGTTTAAGTGGGGGAGAATTATAACATCCAATTTTCGTTTATTTATTTCTAAGATTTAATATATAAAATTGGAGAATCATTATGGTTTTAATTTATAAATGTATTAATAAGATTGTTGTTATCTAATAGTCAAGCAATTAAGTAGTTAAATAATAATAATAATAATAATAATATATTTGCAATGACATTAATGAAGGAATAGTGAAGTGGGAGGGACTAATGATACATTTTAGAAACTTCATTTGTTTAGAAACTAGAGTTAGGGTTTAATGTGTGCTTAGATGGAACTTGAAGGGCCTTTACTGCCAAATTGGAAATTTTGGTCATGTGATGTTTCTTTCATTCTGACACAGCGTGAAGGATATTCCACCTCTCCATTTTTCTTGAACCTGCATCAGATTGTTGTTAATGCCTCTTTCCCGAGTTCTATTTAAGGAGAGATTTGGAGGGATGTCAAAGGAAAATCGTATTCCCGAGTTTAATTGATGGAAGGAAAGGATTTTGGAGACATATTTTCCTTCCAAAATTTCCTCCCAAATTTGGCGGAAACCGGAAGAAAATTGAAACGTATCATGCCTTGATCTTATTATGGACCATTATACCCTTAACCCTATTAAAAAGATCACATAGCTGCATAATCTTTTTTTATGCCCTCTGATCGTTTTCTTCATCCTCAAGTCGCTCAAGTCGCATGTTGACCAGGTACATCTTCCTCCCTCAATTAGGTCTGACAATCGTGTCGTGTTCGGGTTGGCAGGTCACGAGTTGGCGCGTTGGCGTGTCAAAATATACCAACCCAAATACAACCCATTTGATTATACAGGTCATGGGTTGGCGGGTTTGGAACATAAGCCCATATATGACCCGTCAACCCATTTATTTATACGGGTTCACAGATGGCGGGTTCGTGAGTCAGATTTGGGTTCGTACGTTCGTAAGTCAGATTCCATAAATAAAATTGATAATTAAACATGAATAAATTCTTGATGCAAAGATATCCGAATTTTAGAAGCTTAAGTCTTAAACATCTAAATGAAAATTATAAACATTCATGGAAACATGTTCAAACTAAAACATTAATACAAACATAGATAAATTCAATCGCAGGCGTCGACGTTGTTCGATAATGATTCAATCGTTCATGCCGTCGTTTTTGTGGGATATTTAGATTATTTAGGGCAAACACCAAACGCGTTGTAATGAAAATTAGCAGATGGTTACCCACGGGTTAAATGGTCAATGATATTGGGTGTCCTATCCTAGTATAAATTCTAAAATATATAGTGTATAATACTTAATACATTTAAAAAATATATAATTTTTTTTATTAAAATTCTAAACGGGTTGGCGGGTCAACCCGTATATTTTTTGAGAAACCCATATATGACTTGTTTAATAAACGGGTTGACGGGTTGAAAAACTCAACCCAAACCCGTTTATTTCGTGTCGTGTCGCAGGTCGTGTCGAGAATTGCCAGGCCTACCCTCAATCATTTTCTTTTTCATCTTCTTTCTGTATCTGCATGAAACCAATTAAATAGTTGCATGACCTTGTTTTTTCTTCTTATTTCTCTTCATCTTCTTGTGCTGCCGATTTCTTGTTAAACCCAATTTTCTTACATGCATGTGTTGCCTCCATACAACTTCTGTGTCATTGGATTTTGATTTCTGATTATGAATGTGCATGGATATCTGTAACACCCATAAAAATCATGCCAAATTTAAATTTTTTTTAAACATTACAAAATCAATGATTATTACAAAACTTGTTTTCAAAATAGTGTAGTGTCAGAGTATCCCAGAATCATATCAAGAAAACATAAGGAGGTGTACGGTCACTCCTTCGCCTTCCCGCGATCATCAGAAGTACCTGAAACAAAATCAACAACTGTAAGCCCGAAGCTTAGTGAGTTCCCCCAAAATACCAACGCCATACATATATAACCATATCATATAAACAAATACAACATGCATAATGAGCCATCAGTCTGACTGGACCGCCTCACATGCCATCAGTTTATCTAGACCGCTCTCCAAGCCATCGACACGTCTGGACCGCCTCTCAGGGCCTTCAGCCTATCCGGACCGCTCGTTGGGCTTTCGGCCTGACTAGTCTGCAGTCTATCTGGTCCGCCCTGGGTATCTTGGCCTCCAACACAAAGCAAGACCTGCCTCAACCCAATTCCCCAAACCAACAAACATGTGCACACAAATATCCTACGCTAGCTCGCATGTACAGATAGTCATACAGATCTAACAGATCACTAGCATGACAACCATCCTATAACCAGGATACCGATCTAACCGATCACTAACATAGCAACCATCCTATAACCAGGATACCGATTTAACAAATCTCTAACATAGCAACCATCCTATAACCAGGATACCGATCTAACAGATCACTAACATGGCAACCATCCTATAACCAAGATACAAGTCATAAAGCATATCATGCAATAAACTCGGATACAAATCCGAAAAGGGCCGACATTGGTGTCTTAGACCCTATTGATATAGTGAGGACAACTCACCTCACAAGTAGCTCGAAGTGATAAAGTCAAACTCCACCAGATACAGCTCCAAGTACAACACCTACATCCATCAATGATCCACTTCCATAAATTTCCAAATTACCAAAATACCCCTAGAAGTCAAACTGGTCAACCCTTGGTCAAAGTCAACAATCCATGTTGACCCGACTCGTCGAGTGCAGCTAGCGACTCTTCGAGTTCCTTAAGAACTCAGAAATCACCAAAACCCTAATTGACTTGTCGAGTCTCCAACCAACTCATCGAGTCCATGCATGTCAAGATGTCGGGGAAAACCCTAACTGACTCGTCGAGTCCTCTTACTGACTCGCCGAGTTCATGCAAAATCAAACACAAGAAATCTTCATCCGACTCGCCGAGTTGGCTATGCGACTCGTCGAGTTCATGCAACCCATTTCTTATCCAGATGTTTTTAAGCCACCCCAAACCTCCATATTGCATATCTAACCTCCTAGGGCATGGTTTCCACGTAAAGTTGCAAACTTTACGTTCATGCATGGTCCTAAATGCCAAAACCAAGCTAAGGGAAAGATTTAACCCAAAGAGAAGAGCCAATGCTTGCTAAATATGATAAATTTATGATTATGAGGACCAAGAGGAGTCCAGATCTGAAGTTACAACCTCAGATCATGCTCAAAACCCGAATTGGCTCACAAATATGCTATAAATGGCCCTAAACCTAAGCATGGAGAGATCTAGCTAAAGTAAGTCAAGGTAACGACTTGTTACCTTCAAAATGATGCCAAGATGAAGTAGAGTCAGATCCACAAGCTCCTCTTTGCTCCAAGCTTCTTATACTTCACTCCTTCTTCACAAAATGCACCAAAATCACTCTTTAAGCCTCACAAACACTCAAGAACAAGGTGAATAGCGATTAGGGTTTCTTCTGGCCGTCAAGAGGTGATAAGGGACTGGAGGTAAGGACTTAAGGTCCTTTAAATAGGGTGCAAACCCTAAAATTTAGGGTTTCATCTCCTAGCTCCTACTCGTCGAGTCCGGGTCCTCCGACTCGTCGAGTAGATCCAATAATCCACGCTGGCTAACCCGCCTCTACACGACGATTTGGGGCAACCAACTCGTAGAGTAAGTCCATAAACATGTATATAATGCTTTAAAACTTATACCTGGGAGTTGGGGTGTTACAATATCTCAGGTTCATATCAGGAATGTTCTCCTACCAAACCTTAACCGGTTCTAAATGCTTAAGATTATGGTTTAATTGTTCATGTTAAGATCAAATATCAGGAAGATTCTATAAATCAATATAAAAGTTTTGTTATATATGGATACGAGGTGAATTGCTTTCGACCTAAGAAAAAAGTTTTGTTAAACCCACTGCACCCAATTTTTGACTTCCAACTATCTCCTGTGCTTTCTCAAGAAAGTCTAACTTGTCAATTTAAGAAATTTTGTGTTACTTTTATATTTTCACATTTTCTATTCTCATATGTGACCAGTCTGCACTCTGCACATATATTATTATGAGATTACTGTTAAATCATCATAATTTTGTTCAATCTTCATATTTTTCTTTTAAAAACAAAAAGGTTAATGGTAAACTAAATCTTATCGTCTATTTAATTATTGATTTGATTTCAATAACAAGATTCAAACAAAGATCATCAATATAGTTGATTGATAGTTTGGTTTTAAAGGGTGCAGACTGGACAAAATATTTAGTTTCCAGACGGTATGTTATTGGTTTTTGTTTCTTTCTTGGTAATAATTTGATTTTGTGGAAAAGCAAGAAGCAAGAAACGGTTTCTTGTTCTTTTACTGAATCAGAATACCGTGCTTTGAGTATTGTGTCGTGTGAAGTAATGTGGATTTTAAAGATTTTACTTGAATTCATGTTCTAATATTTTGTGACAATAAATGTGCAACGAAGTTGGTGTTAAATCTAGTTTTCCACGAGAAAATAAAGCATTTTGATGTCGATACTTATTTTATAAGGGACAAAGTTCTAAAGGAATTGTTGAAAATTTTAAAGTGAATTCAGATGACAATATTGCTGATGCGTTTACCAAGTCTTTGGTTTCTGGTCAACATGATAGTTTGTGTAGGAAAATGGGTCTTATTGATTCACTGCAAGGAAAGTGTTAGTTAAAGGTTCCAATGATTAGTTTGAGAGAGAAAGAGGGGGGGGGGGGGGTTGAGAATAACAAGTCTTCACAAACTTATCATTGAATAGTATATCCTTTTTTCTTGTACCCTTTGTTAATATTTATTATGTATGTTAGGGTATATTGTGTATATATTTGGAAACCTGTTTTGTAAGAATTGTGCAGGAAGGATTGGAAGTGTCAAGGTTGTTGAACATCTGGACTGCAACTTCTAATCTCAAAGTTAGTGTGATTGATAAACACGCGGATCCTACCCATCCTGTTATTCGGGTGGATGTTACCGGATTTGATCCATATTTCTACCCGGAGTATATATCGAAGATGTGTGTGTAATTTTTCATTATCAGAGATCAGTTTTATACTCACATTGTTATCTTCTCTCGTTCTATTTGTACTGTTCTTAGGATTTCATCATTAGGAGTTTGTTGATTTGAGAGTAGAGTGCATTTGTAGTGAGGAATTCCTTTTGTAAGTTTTCTTGAAAACCAACTAGTTCTTATGGAATGAGAACTGTTGATGTTGTGGTATTTTGAATTTGCAGTGATTTTGTGTTAGATAAATCGATACCAATAAATATTAATCACATACTAGTTGATGGATTCATAAATCATCATGCACGTCTAATTCTAATCTTCTTATTCTTTAAATAAGTCATAATGGTTGAGCGTTATTCCAATTGTCACTCACATAATTATTTGCCACAATTCTATCACAAATATGTAGAGGGCATTAGATGTTTTTTAAGAGCTAAATGTTAGAAATAGCAACTTATTTTCATTCATTTGTATATTACTATCTATAACTAAAACATAATTTTCCTATTGAAGCTCAAAAGAGTTTTAAATACATTTTATTTGTGCTTAATATGTTTGATTTATAATGGTGATTAAATAAATGGTCATTTGTCAATTTTAAATAGAGGGTTAAATGGTCATTTATTTGGTTTCAGACAGTATTCGGTCCAAAAAGAAACAATGTTTATATCATCAACATTTAATCTACACAAATATCATTATCAATTCGGTATGCTAATCTACACAAATCTACAGAAATATTAATAATAATAATAATAATAATAATAATAATGTTCATATGATGTCATTTTTACTTTTGTGAAATAGATTTGATTCATTTTTGTACATGATATATCATGCTTGCAAGGTGCTATGGAAAGTGCATATATTCAGTGGGGTTTTTCGTTAACACATAATGTATATGACAATCTAAGGCTCAATAGTGTGCAAATTTCACGATATAAAAACAAAATTAAACCAGTATAAGTAATTCGAGATATATGAATCAAATACATCAATATCAATATATTGATGATACTATTCAATCAATACCATTAATCTAAGAAAGATGATTCTACTATAATTTCGATCCATACACCTTTAAAAACAACTTGGTCTGTTCGATAAAGTTTTGCTTGGCTTCTAGAACGTATAACGATTACGGATCTTGAGACTTTGTGCAACTAATAATCATATTTTTTAAATGAGATAGGTCTTCTTGAGAGTCTGATTCATTACAAATATAATTCTCATAAAATATAATTTCAAAATGTGGCAACTTAACGGACACCCTTAGTTTCTCCCACCACCACCACCGCCGCCAATACCTACTCCCACTCCGATGCCAATGCCTACACCCACTCCTCCACCAATGCCGTGACCGCCACCACCTCCTCCTCCCAACCCTCCTCCACCTCCACTTCCCAAACCACTTCCTACACCCGCGGCTCCACCACCTACACCACCTCCGGCTCCAAACCCACCACCACTTCCTGAACCACCTCCTCCGCTGCCTCCACCACCACCACCACCAATGCCAACACCTCCTGCACCACCACCAACTCCACCTCCAGCTCCAAAACCACCACCACTTCCTGAACCTCCCCCTAGACCACCACCTCCACCACTACCTCCACCGCCACCACCACCAATACCACCACCTCTAGAACTACCGCCACCAATGCCAGCTCCAGCTCCAAATCCACCACCACTTCCTGAACCTCCTCCTAGACCACCACCTCCACCGCTACCTCCACCGCCGCCACCACCAATACCACCTCCTCCCGCACTACCGCCACCAAGTCCACCTCCGGCTCCAAACCCACCACCACTACCTGAACCTCCTCCTAAGCCACCACCACCACCGCTACCTCCACCGCCGCCACCACCAATACCACCACCTCCTGCACTACCGCCACCAACTCCACCTCCGGCTCCAAACCCTCCACCACTTCCTGAACCGTCACCGCCACCTCCACCGCCACCGCCACCAATACCACCACCTCCTGCACTACCACCACCAACTCCACCTCCACCTCCAGCTCCAAACCCACCACCACTTCCCGAACCTCCCCCTAGACCACCACCTCCCCCACTTCCTCCACCACCGCCTCCACCAATGCCACCGCCTCCCGCACTTCCGCCACCAACTCCACCTCCGGCTCCAAATCCACCACCAGAACCCCCTCCAATGCCACCTCCACCACCAAGTCCACCACCACCACCTCCTCCAAGTCCACCTCCAGCACCACCACCAAGCCCTCCGCCACCTCCTAGTCCACCACCTCTGCCAAATCCTCCACCTCTTCTACCACCAAAGCCGCCACACCCTCTCCTGCGAAAACGGCAATCATTACGACCCCATCCTGTAGTCTGGATTCTTTCATCTCCATGCGTAATCACACTCATGTGAAAAACAATGCATATGAAAAGAAGCATCCCACATCCCCATTTCTTAGATATCCCCATCTCTACAATTCAATTTGGTGTCTGTAGTATTGCAAATATTTACATTATATAGGCATGTAGGCTCATACCCACTTGCATACAACTATGTGTAACTAGCAGTGAATGCTAGCTGCGTTAGGGAAGATTTATTGCCTTCTGGCGTTGGGGATATGAGCCATGGTGGGCATCATCCAATAGTCAAAAGCCATTGTATGACTACGTCAAACTTCACCGTAAATTTCCACCCTGCGTCGAATCTTCGATTCTAGGGTTTCACATCAGTGAATTACCAAAATTTTGATTTTTATATTATAATAATACAAAAGAAAAGCCAATGATATTATTGGGTTGGATGTGGAGATGAGAAAGGATAGATATGGGCATTTATATCTGCCATGTCCCATGGAAGACTTCTTCAAACCTTCTTTCTTAATGTCTTTTCATGCATGCATGAGACCTTTTCTACACTGTCTCCCTCTCTCTAATAATCATATCGTGCACTTAATTCTTGTATCTGTTTGTCGGCACTTTTATGACTCTAACAAATATTGAACATAATAAGTGTATCATATTGTTTTTGATCAACCATTTAGACAAATTGAACGTTAATAAAGTTGAGCACTTGTGGTATATTTGTAACAAAGTCAAAAAAGGACAATATTGTTGCGATGAGATAATCAAGAAACATTGGCAGCGATTAAAACGGGTTGACTAAAAAGACACTTCTTTTTACCATTTAGACAACCATAATTAATTTTGAAGTATTTTTATTGGTTGAAATTACATTGTTTTCTGAAAAAACTGATTACAAATAATTTATTATAGATTGATTTTTTATAAAAATGAAGGTGTTGTATCACTTTCATGAAAGAGTGTTGACAAATAACTTAATTTATTTTAACAAAGTAGCTAGTGAGTAAATTCATGGGCAAAAGGTCAACCTAATTAAATGCATGAGAGAGTGAGCAACCAACATCAAACTTCATTGCATTCAATATCAAAAAGGTTTTTAAACCCAAAAGATTGTAATTAATCTGGAGGGTGGTCATAATATCCATGTGCGAAATCACTATCATATCGTTTCTGTGGTTGTGTAAAGATCGAGATAATGCTGTTTTAATATAAAGTTAATTATAAGAATTATGTCACTTTCGTGTTAACTTATGCTATTTATCCAAAATGCTGCAATTTCTTTAATGACTACATCGCGCAATCGGTAATGACCCGAATGGAGCCTTTAGTAGTTACATTGTCTTTTTATTAAATCACAATTATAAATCTAAATATGTTTAAGGTTGAGGCCTGAGGGTCTATAATTATCTTCACAAACATCACTCTTTTCTTAATTTAACTTTGTTAAACTGCTCAAAACATTAACTTAATTCGTAATATAGTAATTGATATGAATCTATGATGATTGGTATTTGAAGAAATTCAGATGTCAAAAGATGAAAAGATAGTATAATTTAAATATTAACTTACAACATCTAGAGAAAATTAGTAAACGTTTTGTCATTTTTTTATATCGCAAATGATAATATCCATTACCTTTATTGTTCATTTAATAAAGATTAAAACAATTGTTTACGGATTAATTATTTAATATAAATTTACCAGAGTAAATATAACACAACCAAATGGCTTATATAGTATTACTTAATTGAACATTTTACATTGATTAAAAATTAAACGCGAGAATTTCAACAGCAAATGACGCGATTAATTACAGCATATAGATACTTTCGACTCTTTCCCTCGATCATACATAAATTCATCCTCAAAACCCTCCTCCAATTCCACCACCTACGCCTCCACCGGCACCAAAACCACCAACTTTGCCCCCACCTACACCTCCACCACCACCACCACCACCTCCTCCACCAATACCTCCTGCACCACCACCTATTCCCCCTCCAGCTCCAAAACCGCCACCACTGCCTGAACCTCCCCCTAAACCACCACCTCCACCACTTCCTCCACCACCACCACCTCCTACACCAACACCACCTGCACCACCACCCACTCCTCCTCCGGCTCCAAACCCACCACCGGTTCCTGAACCTCCTCCTAAACCCCCACCTCCACCACTCCCTCCACCGCCACCGCCACCGCCTCCTACACCAACACCACCTGCACCACCACCACCTACTCCTCCTCCAGCTCCAAACCCACCACCACTACCTGAACCTCCCCCTAAACCGCCACCTCCACCACTTCCTCCACCACCACCTCCTCCTAGACCAACACCTCCAGCCCCACCACCACCAACTCCTCCTCCCGCTCCAAACCCGCCACCCTTACCTGAACCTCCCCCTAAACCACCACCTCCACCACTTCCTCCACCACTGCCTGCACCAATGCCACCTCCTCCAGCACCACCACCCACTCCTGCTCCGGCTCCAAAGCCACCACCCTTGCCTGAACCTCCCCCTAAACCACCACCTCCACCACTTCCTCCACCACCACCTGCACCAATGCCACCCCCTCCAGCACCACCACCCACTCCTCCTCCTGCTCCAAAACCGCCACCTTTACCTGAACCTCCCCCTAAACCACCACCTCCACCACTTCCTCCACCACCGCCTGCACCAATGCCACCCCCTCCAGCACCACCACCCACTCCTCCTCCGGCACCAAACCCACCACCCTTACCCGCACCTCCCCCCAAACCGCCACCACCACCTAGTCCTCCGCCACCTCCAAATCCACCTCCACCTCTTCGACCACCCCATTTAGATCCCTCTATACTCTCATCCCCAACAGATATCACACTCAAGTGAGAGGCAACCGTGACGAAAAGAAGAACCATGCAAACCCATTTCTCTGTAAACCCCATATTTCTATGCAACCTTATGAATGTATGTTCTCATGCAGAAAGGTGCGACTATGTACTTATATAGTATGATTTTGACAAGTCCTAAAGCACATAATACAAGTATATACTATGAAATTAAATTTGCATGTGTAATTAATGCATGTTTCCGCGTCAAAACCGTTGGGGATATCAACTGTGAAGACCATTGGCACATAGCCGCATTTGTCAAAGATTAGAGCAATCTATTAAATAACAAAGCAATAGGGACTTGATTCGTTATGATTTTACATTGATTTTCCTACACTTTTGCGTTTCTGCATATGTTTAATTAATGCATGTCTAGTAACATTAATCGGAAAGATCGTTCATTGGATCCCTGTACCAGAAATTATACTCTAATGAGGAAGATCATTTCACAAGGATGATGATGGTTGAAGAATACCGGAAAGTTTAGAATAAAAACAAATAACAACATCTGTTTTTCCCTTCCTTGTAATGTTTTTTGGTTTAGCTCATCCCTATTTTAATGAAGTCTTGTTGTTCAACATAAAAAAAAATAAAAAACAAAAATAAACATATCTGTTATTTGGTAATAAATCACTCAAATAATTCTCAAACTTAAAACGAATATTAAGTTAGACAACACTTTAACGGTTTATATGGACTAAGATAACTGATCCTAAATCACAAATAATTTAATATTGGAAAAATTACACATATAGCCCACGAACTTTCTAGGGTCGACCATTTTAATCACTTAAGTTTTTTCTAGGCTTTATTAGGGAACTAAGTTGTGGGCAACCTGTCCTTTTAGTCTCTTTACTTGTTATAGCCGGTTTGGATGACAGGTAGGGCTGTAAACGAACCGAACGAACACGAACAGGGGCTTGTTCATGTTTGTTCATTTAAGTTAGCCGAACAAATGAACGAATACGAACGGATAAACGAACGAGTTTTCTTGTTCATGTTCGTTCGTTCATTTAAGTTAGCCGAACAAATGAACGAACACGAACGGATAAACGAACGAGTTTTCTTGTTCATGTTCGTTCGTTTAACAAATTACATTGTTCATGTTCGTTCGTTTATGTTCGTGAACAAGTTAAACGAACATAAACGAACGAACATAAACGAACAAAGATAAAAAAAACATAATTGAACATATATGAACTTAAATGAACATATAATATAGTAATGTAATCAAACACGATTAAGCATGTATGAATATAAAATGAACTTATATGAACAAACATAAACGAACTTAAATGAACAAACATAAACGAACTTAAATGAACAACATAAACGAACGTTCACGAACATAATTGAACGAATGAGACCATTGTTCATGTTCGTTCGTTTAACTAAATGAACAAGAATTTATGTTCGTGTTCGTTCATTTATTAAATAAACGAACATAAACGAACTTCCCGCCGAACGATTCATGAACTGTTCGCTGAACGTTCAGTTCGTTTACAACCCTAATGACAAGGAACAAATGTGCACTACTGTCTTCCTCTCTTTCTCTCTTATGTAGTCAACAAAAAAGCAATAAACTTTTTCTTCATTTTCTTTGGTTCGAATGAGATCACACACACAGACAAATATTTCTTACTTTCTGTTGGATTTATTCCAAACATGTTCAAATAAGCTTTGTTTTTCTTCAGGGGCATTCTAGTCTTTTTATTGTTTTTTCTTGAAGTTTGAATAAGTAAATGCCATGTGCGCGATCAGTTCCTAATATTGAGGAGTAGTAGAGTCTGTTTGCTTATTTCTAGGAATTTTCTTTGTTTTTATGCATTATTTTTTGTTCTTATTTCAGATTAGATTGAGAATCATGAATAAAAGATAGTAGAAAATTTGCCCCAAAAGTTTCCTTTGTTTTTTTCCTCTTGTTTTTGTACTCTGTTTTTCTGATTTTGTTATGAGCAACAGGAGGTTGGTTTCTAACACTTTCTTCTTCTCTTTTTCTCAAAAACAAACCAATGGCTTATGTTTTCAGTTCTGTTAAAAACGATAAAGGGGTGGTGGTTGTCTGGTGATGCTCGGATGTGAGAAAACGAATGTAGAGGTGGTGGTTTTGGTTTGTGAGAAACACGAATGCAACAGGTGGCTTTATTGGTGGTGGTGGCTTTGTGTTAAACCGGAGGTGGCAGTGGTTACCGGTGTTGGTTTGGCGAAGGTAGAACTCTCGGTGATGTTTGTTTCTGGTCACAGCAGTGGTATAAGGTGGTCATTTCCTGTTTGGAGGTTTAGCTATGGTGTTGTTGGTGGTTTTTCAGGAAGGTGATGACGGATGTTCTCGGGGTTCACAGGCGGTGGTTTAAGGGAGCCGTGAAGGTGGTGGCTAGGTGAAACGATGGAGCTAAGTTGTTTGGTTGTTGTTTACGTCGAGGAGAGTGGAACCAGAGGTGGTGGGATTCGGCTATGGTGGCTTACCAGGGTGAGATAAGGAGGGGTTGCGATAGGGTGAAGATCCGTCGATGGTGCGGGCGGTATTGGTGGTTAAAGGTGGTTGATGTTTCTGGTTTAAATGGGCTTCGATGGGGTTGATATACGGAGCACGTGGGTCGAGTTGGTTATCAGCTGTGGGGTTCGGATGATCTGAGGTGGTAGTAGCGGTGGTTAATGGGTGGAGTCCGACTGGAGTTCTAGGGTTCGACATGGGTGATGTAAGGATGGGTTAATGGTGGTATAAGGAGGAGTTTGTGAGCTTGGTTGTTGGAGGGATAAGGTGGTCATGTGCTTCAATATACGTTGTACCTAGACAACAAAAATATTTACGCATAAGAAAAATTCAAAGTCAATGTGGGAAAATTGGTCAACAAATGTCAATGTAACCGGGTGACCCTTTCATTTTGGCCAAAAGGACGTAATCGACCCGACAAAAATTACTTCGTTCCCTCATAAAACCACGAAAATAGTTTGGGGACTAAATAGACCAACCCTAGAAAGTTCGTAGGGCATTTATGTCATTTTCCCTTTAATTAATGACATAATTTCTAGCTAGATTAATTCAATAAAAATTTAACTATATGATCTTAAGAAAAAATCTAGCACGAATTCTATGATGCTTTCATATATCTTCCGGTCTAAAAGTGAGCTTTCATAAATCAAGAGTGTTTGGAATTGGGGCTTTTCGAGCTAGTATTCTAGGATGTGAAGTGGGATTTTTCCCTTCAAATATCTTGGTGTTCCTGTTAGCGCGAACATGAACCTTATAAAAATTGGAAACCAATAATTGACAAGTTTCACTCCAAATTATCATTGTGGAAATCGAAATCCCTTTCTTTTGGAGGTCGACTAACATTGATCACCTCGGTTCTAGGCAATCTTCCTACCTGCTACTTTTCATTATTCACAACACCGATGGTGGTTACCGATACTCTAGAACAAATTAGACGCAGATTCTTATGGGGCGGAGATAAAGACAAATGGAAAATACATTGGGTGGCATGGAATAAAGTAATAGCTTTGAAATATTTTGGCGGGCTTAGTGTGGGATCAATATGCGCACTGAATGTCAGCTTAATAGTCAAATGGTGGTGGCATCTGAAAAAATAGGGAGACGCAATTTGGGGGATGACAATAAAAGGTATACATAACTTAAATAATAAACCTCATGATTATTTTTCTAATAGGTACATCAATGGATTATGGCATAATACTGCATCCATAAAGAAGGATCTCAAGCGACGTGACCTGGACATAGGGGATGCGTTCGGATTACAGCTCATATCTGGTGTGAAACATCCCAAAATACGACCCAAAATTTTTTGTTTTAATATTACTAAAAATCACATCATCGAATGACATACGTACTAAGAACCATAGAATGAGTAACTCAAAAGTCAAATAACTGTGTCAAAACAAATACTGTATCGATCACATCAAAATATCTGAATAAAACTCCCAGGATAAAACTGAAGCTGTGGTGTGTGCGATGCCATCAACCCGAGCTCTTCCCCTTACTAGCGGAAGTACCTGAAACGAAAAACTGAAACTGTAAGCACAAAGCTTAGTGAGCTCCCCCAAACTACACATACCATACAATAACATATAAAGCAACTACTGGGCCTTGCCCACTGCATCGGACCGAAGTCCGGAAATTGCATCGGACCGAAGTTTGGAACTAACCAGGGCCTTGCCCTCTGCATCGGACCGAAGTCCGGAAAATGCATCAGACCGAAGTCCGGAACTGACCAGGGACTTGCCCTCTGCATCGGACCGAAGTCCGGAACTGACTGAACGTAGCATAACATAATCATAACTACTAACATAAACACAGATACTGCATACTGCATCGGACCGAAGCCCGGAACACATAACACAAAGACATGCTTGAATCACAAAGACATCAAGCACACTGAACTACTGCATCAGACCGAAGTCCGGAACTACTGCTAACTAAACGGGCCGGCATTGTGGCCGTAGACCCGTTCCTACTGGAAGGAAACTCACCTCGTAACGCTGGCTGCTGAGGTGCTAAATCTGGAACTGTCTGACTGCTGCTCCGAAACTCCCCGACTACAAATCCCATAAACACTAAATCAGATACTGATAACTAATCTCAGGGTAAAATGACTATTTTACCCCTGGTCAAAGTCAACCTTCTGGCCAAAGTCAACTCTCAGTTGACCTGACTCGCCGAGTTGGGCCGCCAACTCGTCGAGTCCCTGTTCTCATATCTAATTTTCTGCCCGCTACTACTCGTCGAGTTTAGCATAGGCTTGACGAGTTCCATTTCGATGCTAATAACCAGTCCATCTTCAACTGACTCGCCGAGTTGTATGAACAACTCGTCGAGTCTGTTCTTAAGGCAAGAAGATTGCCTTGGACTCGCCGAGTCAGGGCGCAGACTCGTCGAGTCCCTCAATTACTAGATCTACTTCTCAACTCACTGAGTCCAATTCCCACTCACTGATTCCACTTGCAAACTCTCAAAGGGGAAATATCGGGGACTCGCGACTCGACTCGCCGAGTCAGAAGAACGACTCGCCGAGTCCTTAGCATGCCATTACTATTCAGTCGATTCTGCTTGAATCCAGAGCATTCCATTCATAGATCTGGACTCCTAGGGCTGGTTTTTCACGTAAAGTTTCTAACTTTACGTGCATGCATGCTAAAATGAAGCTAAAAAGCCCAAAACAAGCTAAAGGAAGGGATCTAAGCTTAGAATGGAAACTTGGCTCAATAAAGGTGGCAACCTTGAGCTTAATAGGCTCTGGAAAGCTTAGATCTGAAGTCTATTCATCATATTAACACTTAATTCGACCTTAAAGTCTAGAAAAGGGCTCAAAATCCACAAAAGTAAACTTCTCAAGAGATCTAGTTGATAATAAGTAAAGATTCGAGCTTGATACCTCAAAGAGGACTGAAATGCAACCAGAAATCCGGATCTACTTGCTTCCCTTGAATACTTCTCTTCTCTCTTCTTCCCCTAAATCTCCAAATGCACCAAAAACCTTCACAAGAGAGAAAATGCTCCAAAAATGCTTAAGGACGACTATGGTTTCGTATGGGACTCTTTGTGGGTGAGGGAGGCTGGTCTTGGGGCGCATAAAGTGTTTAAATAGGGTGAAAACCCTTGAAATTAGGGTTTCATCCAGACTGGCAGACTCGCCGAGTCCGGAGTATGGACTCGTCGAGTTGCCAACTTAAATCGCGTGCAACCCCCGACTCTACTCGACGAGTCGGGCTACTGACTCGTCGAGTACCTCTTAAAGAAATCAAAACTACTTGATTAAATCACATACCAGAAAATGGGGCGTTACAATTCTCCCCCACTTATCTTAGACTTCGTCCTCGAAGTCTGCTGCTACTGAATCTGAGAATAACTCTGGATAATGCTCCCTCATCTCCTCCTCGGCCTCCCACGTCCACTCTGAACCCTTTCGGTGCTGCCACTGCACCTTCACTAACCGAACCACCTTGTTCCTCAAGGTCTTCGTCTTCCGATCCAAGATCGCAACTGGTCTCTCGATATAATTCAGGCTGCTATCAACCTTAATATCCTCCAAGGGTACAACTTCTGACTCGTCCACCAAACACTTCCTCAACTGAGAAACATGGAAAGTGTTGTGGATCTGGCTAAGCTCTGCTGGAAGATCCAACCGATAAGCAACCCGACCCACCCGGGCCAAAACCCTAAAAGGACCAATGAACCTGGGGCCCAGTTTGCCCCTCTTCCGGAACCTGATAACAACCTTCCAGGGTGATACCTTCAGGAGGACCATATCGCCCACCTGAAACTCCAAATCCGAACGCCTCCTGTCGGCGTAACTCTTCTGCCGACTCTGCGCAGTCTGCAGTCTGTTACGGACGTGCTGGATCAACTCTGTGGTCTTAAGTACCACTTCGGTACTCCCCATGACTCGCTGACCGACCTCGCCCCAACAAATCGGGGTCCTACACTTCGTTCTGTAGAGCATCTCGAAAGGAGGGTGGTCAATACTAGCGTGGTAACTGTTGTTATACGAAAATTCCGCTAATGGAAGATACGTATCCCAACTGCCACCAAAATCTAGGACACATGCCCGTAGCATGTCCTCGAGAGTCTGAATCGTCCTCTCGCTCTGCCCGTCCGTCTGGGGGTGGAAAGATGTGCTAAAATGAAGACGAGTCCCCATCTCTTCATGAAACCGCTTCCAAAACCTGGAAGTAAAACGGATGTCTCGGTCTGATACTACTGATACAGGCACCCCATGCCGTGCCACTACCTCACGCACATAGATATCGGCTAGCTTCTCGGCCGATATGCTCTCCTGAATCGGTATGAAATGCGCGCTCTTGGTCAGCCGATCCACTATGACCCAAATCGAGTCAACTCCACGTGCGGTCCTGGGTAGCTTAGTGATGAAATACATGGTGATATCCACCCATTTCCACATAGGAATGTCTAACGGCTGCATCTTGCCGTGGGGTCTCTGGTGTTCTGCCTTGACCTTCCTGGAGGTCAGGCATCTCTCTACGTACCAGGCTACGTCCCGCTTCATGCAGGGCCACCAATAATCGGGTCGAAGGTCTCTATACATCTTCGTCTCCCCTGGATGGATGGAGAACCGGGACTTGTGGGCCTCATCCATCAGTACCTGTCGTACTCCTCCCCAGTATGGTACCCATACTCTCCCATGAAGGTTCAACAATCCTCGACTGTCATAGTCAAAGGAAGCTACTCGTCCCACAATCCTCTCACACTTCTGCCTTTCCTCCTTCAGGCCCTCAACCTGTGCTTCTCTGATCTGCTCCAATAATGGAGTAATCACTGTCATCCTCAGACATACATCCCTGATCGGGGCTGCTACCGCCTTGCGGCTCAAGGCGTCGGCCACTACGTTGGCCTTACTTGGATGATAAATGATCTCACAATCATAGTCCTTTACCACATCTAACCATCGACGCTGCCTCATGTTTAGATTCGGCTGGTCCATGAGGTACCTCAGACTCTTGTGATCCGTGTAAATGGTACAGCGGACCCCATAGAGGTAGTGTCTCCAAATCTTGAGGGTGAATAACACCGCCCCCAGCTCTAAATCGTGCGTCGGATAGTTAGCCTCATGAGGCTTCAACTGTCTAGAGGCATAAGCTATTACATGCCCTCGCTGCATCAACAATGCTCCCATCCCTGTGATCGAAGCATCATAATAGACTACAAAGTCATCCACTCCCTATGGCAGGGTAAGAATCGGCGCCTCACACAAACGCTGTCTGAGGGTCTCAAATGCTGCCTGCTGCTCAGGCCCCCAGCGAAACACCACCGACTTCCTAGTCAGTCGGGTGAGTGGAACTACTATCTTAGAGAAGTCCTGGATGAATCTCCTGTAGTACCCTGCCAAACCTAGGAAGCTCCGAATCTCAGATGGAGACCTCGGGACCTCCCACTGCATCACAACCTCTATCTTGGCCAGATCTACTAGTATACCCTTCTGGTTGACGAGGTGACCAAGGAACTGCACCTCGCGCAACCAGAACTCGCACTTGGAAAACTTCGCGTAAAGTCTCTCCCTCCTCAGCGTCTCCAGCACCTCTCTCAGGTGCTCCTCATGCTGCTCCTGAGTCTTGGAATAAACCAAGATGTCATCAATGAACACTATCACAAACCGATCCAGCATCGGTCTGCATACGCGGTTCATTAGATCCATGAACGCGGCTGGAGCGTTGGTGAGCCCAAACAACATCACCACAAACTCATAATGACCATAACGGGTCCTAAAAGTGGTATTCTGCACATCCTCATTCCTGACCCGCATCTGGTGATATCCTGACCGTAGATCAATCTTGGAGAACCAAGATGCTCCCTGAAGCTGGTCAAACAAATCATCTATCCTCGGAAGTGGGTAACGGTTCTTCACCGTTACCTTGTTCAGCTCCCGGTAATCTATGCACATACGGTGCGACCCATCCTTCTTCCTTACGAACAGGATCGGGGCTCCCCATGGTGAACTACTCGGCCTAATGAAACCCTTGTCTAGAAGCTCCTGCAGCTGCGTAGACAACTCCTGCATCTCTGGAGGAGCCAACCGATATGGTGCTTTGGCTATCGGAGCCGCACCCGGGACCAGATCAATCCGAAACTCAAGCTGTCTCTCCGGAGGTATTCCAGGCAAATCCTCTAGTAATACGTCTGGGTAGTCTCGTACTACTAGCACATCGTTAACTGTCACCTTACCCTTCTCCCGGGCATCTATGACATAGGCGATGTACCCTGCGCAACCCTGCTGAACGTAGCACCTCGCTCTCGCTGCTGAACACAGAATCGGTCCGCGCTGCGGCCTCTCGCCCTGAATCACTAACTCTCCCCCACTGGGAGTGCGAACCCTCACTAACTGCAGCTCACAATCAATCACCGCCCCATTGGGGCTCAGCCAATCCATACCCACTATAACCTTGTTCCCTCGCAGAGGAATAGGAACCAAGTCTACTAAAAAATGCTCATCGAATAACCGAAGCGAACATCCCTTATGCACTCTCGCGACCCTGACGGTCCTGTCGTCTGCTATTTCCACCTCGAGTGGACAATCCAGCTCCCCCGGAGCTCTGCTAAACCTCTTGCTAAGCGCAAGCGAAACAAATGATCGGGTAGCCCCCGAATCAAACAATACTGTAGCTGAAATGCCGTTCACTAGGAACGACCCTATATATACAAACATACAATCATAAGAAACAATCAATATCAATAAAGAGATGAAAGGAAGATACATACCCGTCACCACATTAGGAGTCGCTCGCGCCTCCTCTGCTATCATCTGGAAAGCTCTACTCTTCGCCACTGGCGCCTCACTCCGGCCCTGACGGCCGTCTGTAATCCTCAATGTTGCAGGGGCAGGTGCTGACACCTTCCCTGCTGCTGCCAAACTCGGACACTGGGACTTTTTATGTCCCCTCTGATTGCAATGGAAGCAAATCAGATCAGATGCTGTGGTGGTGGTGGTAACTGTACAATCCTTGCTCATATGCCCAGTCCGACCGCACTTGTAGCAACCGGCACTCCCTGCCTTGCACGCCCCATCGTGCAATCTCCCACACTTGCCACACAGACCGTGACTCTGTTGTCCTCTAGATATGTGATCTGATACCTTGGGCTTCTTGCCCGAACTCCCTGTGCCAGATGCCGCCTCTGGCTTCCTCTTCTTCTCCATCTCTAGATCAATCTTTCTCTCTCTCTCGAGCCCTCGCAATCATATCATCCAGCGTTTTACAGCTGGACCGGCTCACAAACTGGCGGATATCACTCCGCAACATCTCATGATAACGTGCCTTCTTCATTTCCTCATCAGTTGTATACTGAGGAACGAGAAGAGCCCTCTCCCTGAACTTGGCGGTAATCTCCGCCACTGTCTCAGTAGTCTGGGTGAGATCCTGAAACTCCCTGGCTAACTGCTGCACCTCAATAACCGGTGCAAACTTGGCTCTGAACCTGGTAGTAAAATCAACCCAAGTCATCGCATCAAGCGATGCGTCATCCCCGATGACATGCCCGATCTCCTCCCACCAATCTCGTGCCCTGTCCTTCAAAAGACAGGATGCTAGTCTAACCTTGTCCCCCTCGGGACATCTGCTGGTGCGGAACGCATTGGCGACGTCCGCCAACCACCTGGTACTCGTAATGGGATCCCGTGCCCCATGGTAGTCTGGAGCTCCACAAGCCCGGAACTCCCTGAAGGTGAGTGTGCGCGACCCCATCATGGTCGCCACCTCATCACGGAACGTGCTCAACCTCTCGTCAATCATCAGCTCCAAAATACCCTCCTTGATCGAACCAAAGATCACAGTAGTCTGCTCGAGTATGATGCGAGTAATCTCTGAAGAGAGAAACTCCCTAGTCTGCTCATCTAGATGCTCGGCCCCCGAGCCTGATCCTGATCCCTCGCCGGCTCCTGAACTGCTGACTGCTGGCCTAGGGTGTAAAACCACCATTCTGAAAACACATCATGACAAATGTCAGAAACACTGATATATCTCGAGGGATCGCTACTACTACAAGTTTCCTGGTCTCATCTCAGCCTTCCTCGATTCAAGTACGGATCCTCTGCTTTCAGTAGTACGGGCCCATACTACCATCCACATCTATCCGTACTTTCCTCAAGCACTGCCTCGACTCCACCAAGTCACTTCTACTGTTACTGATCTCTGCTACTCTCATCCTAGGCTTGCCCTAGGGAAATCTCTGACTCCACCCAATCCAGTCCTCAGCTGCTGAAGGCCTCCTTGTAATTCCAGTTAGCCATCACCTGAATACCATCACATGTGACGAGGCTCAGATAATCCTTCGAGTATAAGACTCGTCCCTACAACGGTTAGACTCAAACAAGAGCTGCGCAATAGGGCCAAATCCAGCACTCTGAAATTATTCAACCCTGATTACATGTGACGTGACGTATTCACCTAATGGCTAACTCCCATCACTCCGAGTCCTACAAAGAACGAAGCAAGCAGCATTCGGACACAGGAAACTATTCAAGCAAATCTATCCTCATAACGAGAAACTGTACTAGCATACAATGCTAAGCTCATACTATCAGGCATAACCTAAACAGGCTATCCTACTGCTGTCTACTCAATGCTAGCATGCAATTCTCAAAAAGCTGAAACACATACAACAGGCACATAAGGCATCCTCCTAGATCCTTAGTCCTATTCTAGCACGCTGTTCTACTGAAACTGGAAATGATAATTATAACATAAACTTGTATGGGTAATTTGGGATACTTACTTAAGCTCGACTGATCGCATGCACCACACCCCTTTTCCTTTTCTCAAAACTCTTTTCTTTTAAGTTTCTTTTTCAAAAATTCTTTCGAAAACATTTTTCTTTTGAAAATCTTTTACCATTTCCTTAGTTTGAGTTCAGACACACTCAAAAGTGTATCCGAATCCCTCAAACCAAGGCTCTGATACCAACTTGAAACATCCCAAAATACGACCCAAAATTTTTTGTTTTAATATTACTAAAAATCACATCATCGAATGACATACGTACTAAGAACCATAGAATGAGTAACTCAAAAGTCAAATAATTGTGTCAAAACAAATACTGTATCGATCACATCAAAATATCTAAATAAAACTCCCAGGATAAAACTGAAGTTGTGGTGTGTGCGATGCCATCAACCCGAGCTCTTCCCCTTACTAGCGGAAGTACCTAAAACCAAAAACTGAAACTGTAAGCACAAAGCTTAGTGAGCTCCTCCAAACTACACATACCATACAATAACATATAAAGCAACTACTGGGCCTTGCCCACTGTATCAGAGCGAAGTCCGGAAACTGCATCGGACCGAAGTCCGGAACTAACCAGGGCCTTGCCCTCTGCATCGGACTGAAGTCCGGAAACTGCATCGGACCGAAGTCCGGAACTAACCAGGGCCTTGCCCTCTGCATCGGACCGAAGTTCGGAACTGACCAGGACCTTGCCCTCTGCATCAGACCGAAGTCCGGAAACTGCATCGGACCGAAGTCCGAAACTGACCAGGGCCTTGCCCTCTGCATCGGACCGAAGTCCGGAACTGACTGAACATAGCATAGCATAATCATAACTACTAACATAAAGACAGATACTGCATACTGCATCGGACCGAGGCCCGGAACACATAACACAAAGACATGCTTGAATCACAAAGACATCAAGCACACTGAACTACTGCATCAAACCGAAGTCCGGAACTACTGCTAACTAAACGGGCCGGTATTGTGGCCGTAGACTCGTTCCTACTGGAAGGAAACTCACCTCGTAACGCTGGCTGCTGAGGTGCTAAATCTGGAACTGTCTGACTGCTGCTCCGGAACTCCCCGGCTACAAATCCCATAAACACTAAATCAGATACTGATAACTAATCTCAGGGTAAAATGACTATTTTACCCCTGGTCAAAGTCAACCTTCTGGCCAAAGTCAACTCTCAGTTGACCTCACTCGCCGAGTTGGGCTGCCAACTCGTCGAGTCCCTGTTCTCATATCTAATTTTCTGCCCGCTACTACTCGTCGAGTTTAGCATAGGCTCGACGAGTTCCATTTCGATGCTAATAACCAGTCCATCTTCAACTGACTCGCCGAGTTGTATGAACAACTCGTCGAGTCTGTTCTTAAGGCAAGAAGATTGTCATGGACTCGCCGAGTCAGGGCGCAGACTCGCCGAGTCCCTCCATTACTAGATCTACTTCTCAACTCACTGAGTCCAATTCCCACTCATTGATTCCACTTGCAAACTCTCAAAGGGGAAATATCGGGGACCCGCGACTCGACTCGCCGAGTCAGAAGAGCGACTCGCCGAGTCCTTAGCATGCAATTACTATTCAGTCGATTCTACTCGAATCCAGAGCATTCCATTCATAGATCTGGACTCCTAGGGATGGTTTTTCACGTAAAGTTTCTAACTTTACGTGCATGCATGCTAAAATGAAGCTAAAAAGCCCAAAACAAGCTAAAGGAAGGGATCTAAGCTTAGAATGGAAACTTGGCTCAATAAAGGTGGCAACCTTGAGCTTAATAGGCTCTGGAAAGCTTAGATCTGAAGTCTATTCATCATATTAACAGTTAATTCGACCTTAAAGTCTAGAAAGGGCTCAAAATCCACAAAAGTAAACCTCTCAAGAGATCTAATTGATAATAAGTAAAGATTCGAGCTTGATACCTCAAAGAGGACTGAAATGCAACAAGAAATCCGGATCTACTTGCTTCCCTTGAATACTTATCTTCTCTCTTCTTCCCCTAAATCTCCAAATGCACCAAAAACCTTCACAAGAGAGAAAATGCTCCAAAAATGCTTAAGGACAGCTAGGGTTTCGTATAGGACTCTTTGTGGGTGTGGGAGGTTGGTCTTGGGGCGCATAAAGTGTTTAAATAGGGTGCAAACCCTTGAAATTAGGGTTTCATCCAGACTGGCAGACTCGCCGAGTCCGGAGTATGGACTCGTCGAGTTGCCAACTTAAATCGCGTGCAACCCCCGACTCTACTCGACGAGTCGGGCTACTGACTCGTCGAGTACCTCTTAAGGAAATCAAAACGACTTGATTAAATCACATACCAGAAAATGGGGTGTTACATGGTGACAACACCCAGTTCTGGTACGAAAAATGGACTGGTGGAGACCAATTTAAAATCAAATACCCCGACTTGTTTAACCTTGAAAGAATGAAAATACGCAAAGTGGCAGACAGATTCATTGACGGATGTTTTGCAGGTATCTGGAAGTCCTATGCCCTTGAATCTGGATTATCCAGCGATTTGATCAATGGAAAAACAGAATCGATCCCGATGGTCACTATACGGTTGGGGCACTAAGGAGGTTAATTGACCAACAATCTGTCCCAAGTCAGTTACTTTCACCTACGACATGGCACAAGGATGCACCGATCAAAGTGAACTGTTTTATATGGAGAGCACTTGTAACATCCTGATGTTAAGGTACTTCTAATTTCAACCCTATAATTTAATTATGTTGTGTTTGGTCCCTAAGTTCAAGAAAATGTGTAAAAGGAAACCCTAGTGGCATTTTCGTAAAATCGGCCTTTGGAGTACGCCATGTGTACGTGATGTACGCCAAGCGTACTAGGGCGCGCTCTAGTACGCGGTGCATACATTAGTGTATGCGGTGCATACTTTTCAGATAAGGAAACCCTAATTTTTAGGGTATGGCGCGTATTTAAGCACTCTTATGGCCTCATTTCATTCACCTTAACTGCCTCCATCCCTCTCATACGTTTGTGCAACCCTAGTTTCACCTTGAGGAGCCTTTTTAAGCTTAGAGTGTTTATTTTGGTTCCTTAGAACAAGAAGAAAGGAAGCCAAGCTCATCTTGAAGGAGTGGAACACTTGGATCTGGGATTTCTACATCATTTGCAACCTTCCTTAGGTATAAAGCTTGCAACTTTATCCCTCTAGCATATAGATCTACATTTGGATGTCTTTATGGAGTTTTTTGGTCCCAAAGTGTTAGATCTTTCACATGGCATGTTCTTGACTTTTAAGTTGTCCCTTCAGACCCTAGGAGGGGTCTTAAGTCATAAAAATAGGTTCCAAATGGCTAGTTTTGCTTCATGCATCATTTAGAAGGTCTTAATGGAATAAGACCTTGAGTTAAGCACTTATTGGTCATGCTAAGTCATAAAGTTGGAGACTTTATGAATCCTAAGAGTATTTTAGCCATGGATTTGAATTATGGACGTAAGAGCTTAAGCCATTACGCTCTTAATGGATTTTTGGACTTCCGAGGGTACGCCCCGCGCACTTGGAGTACGCTCTGCATACGAGGTCAACTACCCCGATGGTCGTCAACGTGCGAGGCTGCGTGTACGACCAACGTACCTCCGGAGTACGTCCCGCGTACGCGCCCTGAGTTGACTCAGTTGGGTTGAATCGTCTGGGTTGACTCGGTTGGGTTGACTCGGCTAGGTTAACTCAGTTGACGTAGTTGGTTTGACCAGTTTGACTTTGACCAAGTTTGACCCTAAGAGTATTGTGGGTATTTTGGGATTTTTATGGAATTGGTCATTTGGTGGGAAAAAGGTTAGAGAGCTGAGATTCGGAGTTGTGACCTCATCAGCTTTTGGTCCAATTTGTGAGGTGAGTTCTCCTCACTGTACTTGCGGGTCAAAGGCACCAAGGCCTACCCTTTGAATTTGATATCCTGTTATGTATGCTATTGTGTTGTAGTGATCTGTTAGATCGGTATCCTGGTATGTATATAAGATTATGGTATGCTTAGTGATCTGTAGATCTGTCTGACTGTCTGTAGACTGTTATATGATTATCTGTTATATGTGCACATATTTGGTCAGTGGTTGAGGCTTTACTGCTTTGTGTGTAAGCCAACAGGACGGGGGGCATACCAACCTGATGGTTGAATGGGCCCGAGGGTATTCCATCCCGAGGATGACATGACCCGTTGTAGATTGTCATTCCAACCTGATGCTTGATGGGCCTGGGGTATTCCAACCCGATGGTTGACTGGACCCGTAGTGTATTGGCATTCCAACCCAATAGTTGATTGGGCCTGAGGGTATTCCAACCCGATGGTTGATTAGACCCGACATGCTATTGTTGTATTTGTTATATACTTATGTGTTGGTACTTTGAGGGATCTCACTTAGCTTTGACTTATAGTTTTAGGTTATGTGTCAGGTACTTCAGATGACCACGGGAAGGCAAAGGCGTGACTGTACACATCCTCATGTTTTGACTTATGATTTTGGGAGACTCTGATGTTGAAAATGTTTTGAAAACTATGTTTGTAAACAATTTGTGAATTTGGGTTGGTTTTAAAAAGTTTAAATTTCTTGTGATTTTTTATGGGTGTTACAGCACTACAAAAGAAAATTCCTTCTATAATGGCCCTGAGATCGCGAAGAGTGGAACTCCACACGACAAACTGTGGTGCTTGCATTAATGGTGCGAGTGCGGTAAGAGTCAGAATATTTGCTGATCATATCCTAGTAACATGTTCGTTTGCGAGTGCAGTAAGAGTCATAATATTTGACTGGTGTGGTATCAAACATCAAGCATTTCACAACGTTTGTAACACCCGTGTTCCAGTATGGTTTAGTTTATATTCTCTAGTACTAAAGAGGGAGTTTTTGGAAAAACTCTATGCCATGGCTTGGCATTGAATAAGTGGCACACATAACTTATTGAGCCACCATAGCGTGGCTAAGGAAAGTCACGACGTGGCAACTGATCATGCCCAATCCCATGACTCTTTTATGGTTCCATTGTATTAAGCCTCTCTAACTCGGTTCTAGGGTTCATTTTCTCAGCCTCTATCCCCCTCAACCTCAGAAAATCATAATCCTTTCCCTCTTGGTGGTTTTGGCTCATTTTGGGTGGTTTTGGTGCCCTTGGAAGGAAGTGAGGAAGAATTGGTGTAAGGATCAAGCAAGTAACACCTTCTCATCTTGGTTATCACCCTCTAGACCATTTATAAGGATTCAAGTCTCTACCTTTTGGAGTTATTCTCTTAGATCTAGGTTGTTTTGGTCCCTTTTAGTTCATAGAGTTGATTTGAGTGAATGAATGGAATAAAGTTGGCAACTTTATTGCTCTCTAGTGTCCCTTGAGCATCATATCTTAGGATATGAATTTTGGTTGTGATTTGTGAATCTTGCATGATTTTAGGTCATTTTCTTGCCATTTGACCTAGGTTGAGTTAAGGACATGCATGGGGAATGCATTCCCATAAAGTAATCATTTTTATGGACCTTTGATACCCCCTTTAGCTTCTGGAAGAGTTGGTGTTAAGGACTTTTCGGATTAAGGGCTTAATGGTTAAGACATTATGGATTTTGGCTATATTTGGAATAGGGTTTGAGATCTTGATTTCTTTGGGTACCTTAATGGATAAATTTGGAAACTTTATACATTTAGACCATCTTATGGACCAAATTTGAGCTTTGGAGCTCTTGGAATTAAGGAAAACAACTTAATCCATTAAGCTGCTGGAAACCCAGTGCCTACGGCGTGGCCATAGATCGCCACGACGTGGCGAGTGGGAATTTATCGTATGTTTGGCTGGGTGAAGACCACGACGTGGTGGTCAGCTAAAGTCAACTATGGTCGTTGAATTTGACCGTTGACTTTTCGCATGGGTTGACTTTTTGGTTAATCTCTATTTTTTAGAAGGTAGACTTAGGGTTTTCCTTGTGTGGATTGTTAGGAGGTGTTTTTCTCCAATCTTTTGGCGGTGAGAGCTGTTGGTTGTGATCGGGATGACGTTGCGCGAGGTTTTAGTCAGCATCGTGATTCAGGTGAGTTTTCTCACTATATCCATAGGTCGAAGGCACCAATTTCGACCCATTACTTGTTATGTGGAATGCTAGTTGTCTCTGTGATACTTTCATGAAAGGCCGGGATTTGGCCCCTGACACTTGTATGTAAGACCGGGATTTGGCCCTCGACATTGCAAGGGAAGACCATGGGAGTAGCCCATGACACTTGTATGTAAGACCAGGATTTGGCCCTCGTGATTGCAAGGAAAGACCGCGGGGTAGCCCATGACACTTGTATGTTTTGGGTATGTGGTATTTTGAGGAACTCACTAAGCTTTGTGCTTACGGTTTATGATTATGGTTTTAGGTACTTCCGATTCGAAAGGAAAAAGCTCGGCGTGACTGCACATCATCCCCCGTAGTTTTCCGCATTCGCAATTTATGATCTTTACTCTGATGTTTAAATAATATATACTCGCTTTAATCGTTTTGAAACAACTCTTTTGTATGGATTATTGTTTAAACAAAATTCTATGAATTTTTGGGATGTTACAACATTAGGGATCTATTAAGCTTCGCTACAAACTGGGGTCGATGCCCAAGAAAGAAAAAAAGACCCACGATTATATGTTATGGGCTAATATGGAGCCTTTGGAAGTACATAAAATGATCGAGTTTTTAAACTGGCGTTTATTAGTCCCTTTTGCGGTGCTCAATAGATAAGATCATTGGTGTATCTTTGGATCAAACGCAGAGGAAAGGGCGGTTTATGTGAAGGGAACGAGTGATCATCCTCTCATTTCCATCTCACCTAGTGTTATCTATCTATTCAATATATTTTTTCTTTACTTCCGATTACTATCTGTATGTCTTTACAGGAATAATTTTGTAAGTCTTTCCAAAATATCATATTTGTCATGACCCTAATCTTTAAATATTACTACATCACTAGCCATTTAGTAAGAACCATTTTTGCACCCTATACTTTTCCATACATCAAAATTGTCCAACTAATTCTTTTAAACATTTCTAAACATTTTATAATCATTTTAAATATTTTATAATCAATATAATTAAAAAATAAATATTTTAAATATTAAGTATAAGTTTTTAAACTTAAAACTATAAATATGCCGGAAGTACAATTGTTTTTCTGTAATTTTCCTTTATAAATAAAAATACATTACATTTACTTGATGTCATATCATTGGGAACATGAAGCAATGCATGTTGAATATTTGCACGATCTAAAGTTGTAATTGTTAAAATCAAAACATATTTTAATAAATCACACATATTCATCAATAAAAAAATGGTTACTACTTACGATTACCAAAAGATAAAAAAAAGGTAACATTCTTTGGTTTTTGTTTTCCACCCCTTTCTTTGACTTTTGATATTGGGTCAACAGAATTAGAGCAGGGACCAAAACTATAAATACCATAAACTTTTGTGGCCAAAATCCTAACCACCATAAGTTTCGTATTCATTAGGATGTTAAATCTCCCTCTTGAATAATGTGTAAAGGCTTTTCTCTAATTGGTTCATTTTTTCATCATTGCAATAAACTCCTGGTAGCTGATTTCCCCATCCTACATTGATACAATAATAATAAAAGAAATAGTACGCAAATAATAGCAAATAAATTAACCTAAAATGGCGTTTAACTTATCTATGTCAACTTCTTGGAAGATGTCATTTGCAATATTTGTGGAATTATCATCTCCATGATATTGCTTCTTTATCAGATACTTTTTCAATAACATTTGAGAGAAGTAAATCCATCTGAAAAAACATCACAACTCAATAAGTCTGAAAATTTTATAAATAAAATTCAGTTAAAACTTAAATACAAAACAACAAAAATTAAAAATACAAACAAAGAAGAAAGAGAGAAATCTGTACATACTTGGATTTTCATTCCAAACCAAGTTTCTAGCATTCTAATAACAGTTTTAAATACGTTTTCTTCTAATTTCTTGACTTTTCTTCCATTTTTTATGTGAGTTTTTTTTAGTTTCTTATAGTTTGTTGAGTCCTAATCTATTAGTGCAAACACTAAATCCTATGGAAGCACACAAATTTTAAACATAAGTGTCTATCTTCTTACTCTGATGCACATACAACGATTAGAAAGCAAAGCTACTGACCTGCAAATTGAAAATTGAGAATGATATGGATGAGTACATTCTTCTGGTGGTAGGTCAGCTGTAGTGGAACCAATCCCAAAACCTTGCTTTACTTTAAGCAAAGACTCCCTATAATCATCAAAAAGGTAATTTTTCTTTCTTGAGTATATAAAAAACATGTGAACAAAATACCAAAAGATGTAGTTCACTTGATACCTTCATATCTTGTTCTAACATTATTTGAAGTATTACCTGATCAGAAAGATTTAATAGAATTACTCCACTATTTGTAGCATAGATGGAAGCTATGTGTCACGAACGCAAGTTCGGCATCACTCCTTGGCCGTGCGGCATATCGAGGTCCCCGATACCAGCCCTCCCATGTTACACACGCCAACTAGTTTCGCCCTGCCATGGGCTCATGAGGGAAACGACACTAGCCCCCGACCAGTTGTATCTCTAGAACGCTACGGCCCCCTTCATTGTCACGCACTTCAGCGACTCGACCAGACATAAACGACTAGCATAACAACGTCCCTTGGGCTAGGACGCCCCCTTTTGAAACCAATGGCAAGCTATTCCAGTGGCATGGTCTTTGTCTTCTTGGTCAACACGGTCACGAGATATCATACCGTGACACTCTCCCACCGCAAAATTATCGCACGTCCTCGTGCGATGGAAAAGGAACTTTTTTCCTTTTGAAATGGCCTTTCTTTTGATGCCAAGTATGATCTTGTACCGCTACACTGGATCCTAACCTTTATACTTCGAAGTCCGAATCCTCGGTATGTGGCCACGCCCATTACTTCCTTCAAAGAGGTAGAGCATTCATCGGGGTATTGCTCTTGACTTCGCAGCAACCCACCAGCAAGTCCATACTTCTAAGGACCCTACGAATATGTACGATCATACTGGCATGTCCCTTCATCGTTTGGATCTGATACCACTTGTTACGGACGCAAGTTCGGCATTAATACTTGCCTGTGCGGTGTACCGAGGTCCCCCACAAAACCCCGATACCAGCCCTCCCATGTTACACATGCCAACTGGTTTCTCCCTGCCATGGGCTCATCGGGGAAGCGACACTAGCCCCCGACCATTTGTATCTCTAGAACGCTACGGCCCCCTTCATTGTCACACACTTTAGCGACTCGGCCAGACAATAATGACTAGCATAACAACGTCCCTTGGGCTAGGACGCCCCCTTTTGAACTCAATGGCAAGCTATTCCAGGGACATTGGTCTTTGTCTTCTTGGTCAACACGGTCACGGGATATCAACCCGTGACATATGGATGTGAATAGGAAGATGTTTAGAGACCTTTAAATAAGAATACACTAAGAACTAAAGAAATTTACATCGAAGAGAGACAAAGAGGGATGAGAGAGATGTAGAGGATGGAGATTACATGTTTTGGTGGTTCTTTACCGTGCTAATTTCATCCACAAAGAGATGAAATCATGTTGCAAGCCCTCCAAGAATACCCTGCATAATACGCACCCATGATGACAAATTGAAGAAGGAATCATCACATGACGCAAATATAGAAAGCTAGGGATTTTACCGGACGCTTTGGCTTCACCGGAGGAGCTACCTGGAAAATTTAGGGAGTGAAAGTCATGGCTACAAATCGAATTCAACTCCTAGATCAAAAATAGAATCGAGATTGGGGTTAGATATCGAAATAATGATTCCCAATTTTTAATAACAAAATCGGTGGTGGAAGTTAGGGTGAAATATCCAAATAATCTGGAAGAGGAACGATCACAATGAATTAGTGACCACTCAGTTTTAGGAGAGGAAAAAGGGAGTGGTGAAAGGATCAGAGCAAACCAAATAGAGAAGGATGAGAACAAATTTCAAATGTAATCGAAGATTGACGGTGGCAGCGACTTGATTGAAAACGATTGACAAACATCGGAGGTTTGAGATACAAAAAACGACATGGAGAATATTAAATTGTCGGTCATGTTGAAGAAAATGAGATATGAGTAGAAGTCGGTGGAAGCAACTCCGGTTGGAAAGCAAAGGCGGTGGAAGACACGTTTGTAGTTGTAGTAGAAGCCGATCACACCCGGTCAAAATAAGATAAAAAATTGTATGAAATCGAAAAGTGGCCAAACTCTAAAACATAGAACCTTAATAGGGACCTAACTGCCAATTTGAGAAACTTATGTAGCAATAATCAGAAATAGCACAAATCAACTGTTCATAAGTGATGAGATTAAAACGCTTAGATCGATAAGATTCTTAAACAGATAAATCAAGAACACAATGAAAATAATAACACCAGATGAATCAATGCTTGTGTCAAATGATTAATCAGTCACGACCTCAAAAGAACTCTATGAAGAATTGCTACTGTAGAGGTGTGCTAGGGTTACAATACGATCAAAAGAGTAAAAACTATCAAAAGCGTACATACTAAGGTGCATGCATGCACTATATAAAGTAAACCCTAATAAATGTAAAACGGATGGACATGCCCATAACCGAGAACATAATAGACTTAGACAAAAGGCCCAATGATGCAACACTTCAAGACTCAACAATCTCCCCCTTTGCGTCAATTGAGGCGCAAGATTACTGCTGCTGAACTTGTGTGGTCTTCTTTACCGTTTTAAACAGCTTCGGTATGATAGCAAGAATAGTGCGTCGAAAGTTGATATACCACCGAAGCTTGTCATTGAAAATCTTCTTTGCATCATCATCATTGGATTTACATATGTTTACTATATCCAAAATATGTTCAAGAGCAACAGTAGAAAACAGATGTTTGTCTGCCAAGGCGAACATGCACTTTAGTGGAGTAGCCGAACCTCCAACATCGTTAGTAAACATCACCGTTAGATGTTCGGTGTCAATCTTGCCCATACACATCTTGTTCACATCACTAGCCTTGCCAATGGGTTTGACAATGGGCTTCTTCCTCAGAGTCGAAACGATCTCCTGATCAAGCTTCGTTACTTCATGAATATACAAAACCAACATTCTCTTTATGTGATCAAGAATGGGTTCGTACTTCTGATCATTTGACAACAGAATGTTAGTCAACAGAATCCAGTCATGAGGATTGAGATTCGGCATATCAACAAGAGAAAAGTCATGAACCGAATCATCCGAACCACGAGTAACCTGCAATTTCACATTGATGAATTTTTCTGCGGCAACTGGCTTCATAACCTTGACCGTAGTAATCTTCTTTGCGCTCCAGGTCAAATACTGAAGTTGCGAGTGTCACACCCCCGAACCAGATGGCGGAAACGTCCGAGGGCTCGTGTGACTTAAATTGAAATATCATCACAATGAATATATATGAAACATAATATAAACATCACCATGCATTAATACCTTACAACTGACATTGTTCACATCGAGTACATTGTTTACATTACATGATCCAAAACGTAAATTGTTTGATGATTGACATTTCACAAAAGAAATTTCAGAAACACGCTTGATGATTCTTCATTCTAACGGTTACCTGAGAATACAAGTTATTTTGAAAACGGTCAACATATATAATGTTGGTGAGTTCATAAGTATGTTTGATATAAGAATAGTTTGTATTGTTTGTAAAACCCAGAAAATCCGATATTTTCTGTAACGAAAACTGTTTACGAAAAAGATGTGATGATCCCATAAGTGCATATGTATGTGATTTCAAACATGTAAAAGTAAATGACTTTCATAATTGTTCCTTGTATTATAGTTGTTGTATGTAGAAGTGAATATTGTCGATCCCCGGAAAACCCGATGTTTTCCAATTTAAATAGTGTGATAGTTTTGTATTATCGCATAAATCACTTTGTATAGTCACCATGTATGAATTTGCTTTCCCAAAAACGATGATACGGTAACGGATCTCTACGTGAGTCGTTATAACCATGCATGAAAATGACTATTTCGCCTGTCTTGGCATTTGTTCTAAACGCCGGTTTTGATCAAGATTTTGTCACCCTAGACTGGCCGAGTCTAACTGTAGCGAACAGCTCAGGTGTGGGGGAGTCACCCCTGTATAGATCTATACACAAACTCTCGCTCTCCCTGCAGGAGACTCTGATTATAACTACAGGCTACGGCCATACACTCAATGGTGTCAACTGACAAGTCTCACTAGATCCCAATGGTTTCTACTTGAATATGAATAACATTGACTATAATTCGTTTAATGTTTATGTGAATGTGAAGTAAGCTTAACAGACACGAAGGAGGACAATGGTGGCCTACAAATCGTGTATGTTATACTAGGCTGTCGAGTATGCTACAGACACGTTAAAGCCCGTTAAACATATGATGATAGTTCGGACCTTATTAGCAATGCAAATGGGCCATTAAGGCCCAATAGCATGTAAAAGCTAACAAGGGTCAAATTAGGCATGTAACTGGGTCACCGGAAGCCCAATAACATGTGTTGATTTTTATTGGGCCCAATAGTCATGAAGTCGGGCCACAAAGACCCACTAAGCATGAATATGTATCGTTGGCCCAATCATTGTAATCATTTATCTGTTTATCGATTTTAAGTTTGTAGTGTAGGTTTTGTTGTATACCAAATGTTTTATTCGCGATGTTAAAAATACTTTGACGTTTGATTTATAACGAAACTTTGGTTAAAACATTTTGAAAAAAAAAACATGCGTTATAAATTTAATATTCTTGGCCCAATAGTTTAAATATTAGCCCATTTGACCCAAAATATTGATTTGACCATTTCAGCCCCCTTTTCACTTAAAGTTTCATTTTCAGCCCTTTCTTAATAAAATTTACATTTTTAGTCATTTTTGGTACTTAAACCACTTGTATTGGCAAATTTTGACCCAATTATAAGTTGTATTACAGTTTCTGCCCAGAAATAAAATACTTGACATTCTCAGCCCTTATTAGTAAAAATTTTACACTTTTGGTCCAATTTTCCGTAAGTTTTACATTTTTTCCCCAAATCCCAAAAACTTTGCATTTTAGCCCAAATTTAGAAACAAAAGTCATTTTCAGCCCCTAAATTTGTTCATTTATGTTTTTCTCTTAAGATTTGATCAAATTACATTTCTAACCCCCAAAACTCCCCATTTTTCGCAAATATGGGCCCCAAACCGTGAGGCCCACAATTTAAGCCCATTAGGCTAAAATTTTGCATTTTTGGTCCTTTGAAAAGCATGTTGATCATGAACATTCAATTTTTGTGTAAATGAAACCATTTGGATACTTATAAAAATTGAGATTGTCACTTTTGACCCCAAACTTTACTTTATTTGTTAAAATGACACTTATACAAACTTTTTGTTTTGACTTTCACTTCTTAAACATGTAATCACATATATTTTTGTAGTATGCTGTCTAATATGTTTTAGTTCATGAATCTCACACATTTATGCTATAGATCTCGAAATATAACAAGTATTATCACATATTTCACAACAAGAACCAAAGAAATCACACATAACATGCATACACACATAGATCAACACATAACACTTGTATTCTCCCCCCAAAACAAGTAAAAACCGAAAACAAGGGGGTATGAACTCACCTTGGGTTTGTTGTTTCGGTTTTGAAGAGAAGAGGAGGAAGGTGGTGTGGTTTTTCGGCCTTGAACAAACTTCTTGGAGTGGTTTTCGGACTTAGGAAGTTTCTACGAGTATGATTACACACACTTGATTAGAAGGAGTCTCTTGACATAAAATGGAGTTATATCACTTGAATAAGCAAGAACTTACCAATGAGTGATGACTTTTTGGTGGTAAACCTTCTTGAAATTGCTCTAAAAGTCGAAAATCTTGGAAGCAAGTAGGGATGTTCTTGAGAGATTTGGAGGTGTTTGAAAGTAAGTGTGTGTGTGTTTGGTGCTTTCGGCTGAGAAGAAAAAGAAGGGAGGGAAGAGAGAGAGAGAGAGAGAGAGAGAGAGAGGTGATGAATGTTCTTGATGCATGAGATTTCTTGCATGGAATACCACAATGTAATTATGTGTCTAATTCTCCTTAATTCCTTTCTTTCTTTTTTTATATATATACATCGGCCTAGCATTTGGGCTTGGAGAAAAAAAAATAGTTTGTCTTGGGCCATTGCTTGATCTTGTTCGAAACCATGATTCCATTAAGTAGGTTTTGGCCCATTGGGCTTTTAGGATGGTTTACGGCCCAACAAGCATAAAAGAATGGGTTTCATGGCCCATTAAGGCTAATTGGAGTTGTTATGGCCCAAAAAGGCCCATTAAGGTTAGAGTGAATCATTCTAGACCCAATTGGTCCAAAATGTTATAGGTTTACAGGAATGGGTCCATTTAGAATCCATATAGGGTTTCCAAGCCCAACATACTTGAATTGAATGCTTATTGGTCCATTAGGCCCAATAATGAAATCCTAGTCCAACGTGGACTCAAACCGGGATTTTTTAGGGTTTTCAGACTCTTTGATGAACATAATTGATGAATCCAAATGAGCATTGTGTGAGGTTTACTTAGAGTACTTGTCTTACAATAGTTGAATGATTACACGAGATTAGAATTTCCTTGCTACATTTGCTAGTTGTGACAGCGAGAAAGCAAGGTAGTAATCTATTAGGTCTCTGTCAACCTTCGGGTCAGGTGAGGGAACAGAAGCAGTTGGCTCAAAGCAATGAAAAACGAATGCCCTTCGGGTGATCGGCATATCGAATTGCAAGTCTTTAGAATTAACCAAGTCAAAGGAAGTGACTGGTTCAAGCCAATGAGTACTTGGGGATTCAGTCGCTTCTTTCAGCAGATTTTCCAATGTCCATAATGGAAATAGAGATTTACTTCGTTCCAAAATAGCATGGGCATCTTTAGCTTTCCTTTCCCTTTCTTCGGTTTCACGGGTTTGCTTTAACAACTCATCTTGATTCACATCTTCTTTTTCTCCACTTTCACCAATAATTTTCTTTCCTTTATCTTGAGCAGTTGAACCCGAAGCTTCATTATCCTTCGGTTCTGTGGTGACACTTGGTTTAACAGGAGGAGGTGGAGGATTTTCGGTTGTTGGAGTTTGGCTTTTGGGGTTTTGTTTTGGTGGATCTTGAATTGCTTCTCCCCTTATTTTGGAGGGACACCCGCCTCCAAAACACCTTCTATCCTGCTCAGAATTGCAAGTGCAAGACGTAATTTTTCAGCCAAACGTCTCCTGATGGTGATGGTGAGAACCGTATCATGGGCATCCAGGAGATCAACCAGAAGAGCATGAACATCACCAACACATCTTTTTACCACTGCACTTTCGGTCTTGAGATCATCAATCTCCTTCTTCGATTGGGAAAGCTTGACATTTTGAGTTTTGATCAGAGTGGTTTGTCGAGCTAGCTCATCCATCACTTTATTTTCAAAAGCGAAGGAGAGCTTATTCTAGAGAGAGAAAACTAGAAAGAAGAATAGTGTGTGAGAGAGAATCTAATGTGTATGGAGCATCACTCATATCTTTGAATACATCATAGATTCAAGTTATTCTTCTTCTCCTTCTTCTTCATTTGATCTGGCATCATCCGTTTGATTGGGATTCCGCACCATCAAACGGATCTGATTGACACACAAGCATATTTGGGACTTACATTTAATATACATACAATTATGGAAATCATTTAATATATATCTTTATTTAATTAAATAATTATTTAATTTTACTAAAGTCCTATTGGTGCATTCTAGCACACAATAAATGTATGAAACACATTAACCTAGCCCTTATATAGAGCTAGGTTCAAGTATTCTAACTAATTATTGTGTGAATGTAGGAATCAATGTGAGTCAATCATTTTAAAACCTAAATAAGGTAAATTTTTAATGTTATCTATTAATTAATTTTAGTAATTAAATAAATATTTAATTAATCCCTTTAATTTAGGCAAGATAGTTTAAGAATTAATTAAATAAGGTAAATTTTTAATGTTATCTATTAATTAATTTTAGTAATCAAATCTATTTGTTCAATAATTGTATATTTAAGGATGTTGTTTAGACTATTATTCTGTAAGAATATGTATGAATCTGTATTTGGATTACAATTCTATAAGGATCATGTTATATTTCAATTGAAGTTTCAAGAATGTTATTTTTCTACAAGAAGTTACTTCAATAAAAATATGTACTCTATCAGAATATATTCTGGCATTTTCATAGAATATTGTTCTAACATAATTGCATTCTAAAAGAGTAAAATCGAGTAAAAATTAAAAATTATGTTAGAATTAAAAATGAATTAGTTAAAAAAAATCAGAATTCAAAATTAAAAGAATCAATATCCCTTAAAATCCGAAATTTTCATTACTTAAACATGTGTTTCCTAATTTAAACATGTGTCTCCTAATTTAAAGATAGGTAAATCATTACTTAAAATAACTAAAACCATTGGTCTACATTCATCTATACATCCACATAATAATTAATTAAAATACAATAACCTAAGCCGCCCTATATATAATTAAATTTCTAATATACATGTGTAATCTTCTTATTTGTTGTTTTTATTTTCGCAAAATCTCTATATTTTCGTATGAGCCTACTTCTATATATATATATATATATATATATATATATATATATATATATATATATATATATATATATATATATATAATGTGATTATATAGTAAATAATATTCATGCTAATACCAAAATACATGTATATCTAAAGGAAAAACTGCAATAAAGTCCTTACATATTGGTCTCATAATCGATTTAGTCATTATATCTTTTATTTATTCAATTAACTCCTAAAAACCGGTAACCGTATTCAATTTAACCATTTTCCTCAGTCAACAGGTCATCCAACTTTCAAAAATTATATTTTTGGCCTACATTTCGAAGGTTATTACAAATTTGGTCTAAATTTAACACTTTTAGCCCATATTTTTAATTTTATTACAAATTTGGTCCAAAATTTACCCTTTTAGCCTAAATTTTAGATTTTTTTATGAATCATCCTAAATTTACTTTTTTTTACAACTTTTTTATCTCAAAAATTTATTTTGATAATGTTTTTTCTTTATAAAATCATATTTATACAAAAAACATATATTTTCACACAAAAAATGTTATATTTTATATATAAATTAAAAAAAAAACGTTTTAGTATACGAAATATCTATTTATAAAAATAGGTATTTAGTAAGTATTTCATATATATATATATATATATATATATATATATATATATATATATATATATATATATATATATATATATATATATATATAGGGCCATGTTATAATGTAGATGGACAATTATTGTGCGGACGTGTGGACATTGCGATTCTATAAGAATTACTAAGAGAATACACTGTTTAGTAATGCAAATACGTTCAACCTTACAAAAATATCGTCGTTTTCATGCATTCTCACTAATTCTTATTCATTTTTGTTCTCATAAATCGTTTTTCACTCATTATCATTATGACATAATACGACTCAATAAACATTCCGACAACATTCTGACAGAATGAGAATAATAATAAAAAGTCTATAATAACCTTATAGATGATTTAATTAGTGAGAATGTGTGATAATGACAATAGTTATGTAAGATTGAACGTATTCATATTATTAAACAACATATTTTCTTTGTCATTCTCACAGAATAACACTGTCCAGACGTCCACATAATAGATGTTCATCCACATTTGAACCTAGTTCTCTCTCTCTCTCTATGTGTATATATATATATATATATATATATATATATATATATATATATATATATATATATATATATAGAGAGAGAGAGAGATAGGTTCATGTATTCTAACTAGTTATTGTGTGGATGTAAGAATGATTGTGGGCCAATCAAAATTAAATAATTAACTAAATCAATAAGGGTTATTTAGTAATTTGGTAAATGAATTCCATAAATAATCCCTATAATATTTCTAGACTTTTAACCTAATTAAATAATCTCATCTTCCTCCTTAATAATTCTACTCTTCCTCCCGATAAAGCCATCCCCTATCTAATTCGTCGTCGTACTAACCCTAGCCCACCCTTCCGCCATCATATCCATCCTCTTGCTCAATCCTCTTAAAAAATCCATACGCCCAAAACCCTCAATCTCTTCACCTCTTGGCAACCCATATGATCAAATTTCGGTATTAACAGACCCACGAATCCCTAAATCCCATTACGATCGGAAGAAAAGAGCAGCATCAGTGGTGTCGATCCAAGGAGGAAGACGAGGCAGCTACATGTCGATCCATCGTGGTATGTAAAGTTGAATAAAGATCAAGCACCTGTCAACGTTAATCCGGGAGAGCTCAATCAGCCTATTGAAGTTCCTCTGGTTTGATCACGACATCGTCTTCCTTATCTTCCATGCTTCCCCATTCTATCTTCTCTCCCCACTTCTAAGCATTACAATCAACCTTTATATTCCTGACCTTCTAGAAGAATAACTTAGTGTTCATCCACATCGGTGGACCTCCTACCGGTTCTATTACTTCAAACCACCGTCTGATGAGTAAACCACTATCTAGAAGAACCCATAATTGTTTTGTGAATTTTACTTTCCGATTTTTTCTGAATCATCTTTGATTTGATGATATGAAGCTTCCAAATTCAAACTCCAAAAATGCACAATAGAATTCCGAAAACATATTGCTCGATTGAGGAAATGAGGGAAATACGACAAAAGGAATGGCTGACCTTGATAATGTCTCGTTCTTAATGTATAATGTGCAGATAATCAATTTATTGTTAAAGAAATCTTTTTGACTAATGTATAATGTGCAGATAATCAGTTTCTCGTTCTTAATGTATAATGTGCAGATAATCAATTTCTCATTCTTAATGTATAATGTGCAGATAATTAGTTTTATTCTAATTTTTTACTATGGTTTAGATCGTTTTTGATTCCAGTGCTCTACTTCCACTAAGCTGGAGACGGACAAAGCTGGAGACGGAGAACTGGTGACAACTTATCATACCCTGCCATTTTGTTATGTTTGATCGAATCTTTTGTCAAAGTTGTTTCAAAAACAAAGGTAAGTCAATGGCTTCTGATTAATGGAATTGGAATAGGAATCTTTTGGTACCTTAGGCTGGAATTAGGATTCAGATTCATATTCCTTCTTGGGGATGGGAATCAAAGGCGACAATGATAGTGTTTTAGCATTTCTACAGATGTCATCAACCCCAATTACATTGTTTTTGTTTATAATATTGCCTTGAATTGATGTAATTTCTTGATTTTAAAAGATGAGGTGCACCTAATTGTTTAAACTTTGAATTATCTAACCATTTTTTTCAACAAAGTTGTAGGTGGGCTTGTGATCACCTTTTTTCTTGAAAAGGCTAAAGACATAGCTGATAGATTGCTCAAATGGTTGGGCTGTTCTCCCATTAAAGCGGTACGTGAGTTGATTCGTCATGAGATAGTTCGTTGATGTGTTTAAGGGGTCGATTATCTTCTCCTTTCTTTCGAATTTCAATGTCTGTTCTTGTGGGATGGTTTTAAGGTTTTCAAATAGTATGGGTGTGGCAATACAAAAGGGATGTTGTCTCATTCCCTATATTTGACAGTTTTGAGATCACATTCGGTTCCAATTATAGTGATGATTAGTTAAAATTAAATAAATGGAATTAGGATAAAACCATTGTGTGTTTAAATAAGGATAACGCCCTAAGAGAAATTAGGATAACGCCCTATTCTTGAGAAAAAAAGCTTCTTGAATAAAATCATTTTTTTTTGTGTTCAAAACTTTTTTCAATTTATTGATTCTGTCCATATATTTTTTGTGTTCAAAATTTTTTTGTGTTATTTACTGTATTTTTTTGTAACAATTCTGGTAGAACTGTCAGCATTCTTAAAGAATATTAACTTGCTAAAGCTTCTAATATGAACTATTATGCAATAATGTAACGTTGTTATTTTTTATATCAGTATATTCTATCAAAATTACTACAGTTTGTTTTATTATTTATCATATTAAATCATTCTCACAGATTTTTATTCTACATAATACGATTTGCAGTTATTCTCATAGAAAGTGTGAAGAGAATGTGATGATCAAAGGCTTCAAGGTTGGATGATGGTGCATGAGATGGACAAGTCTATTCTGTCAGATTGATTAGCAACATATATTATATTAGAATGTATTAGTGTTTTACTTAGATTTCAATGTTTTATTCTTAAAGAATAAATGTAATTGTTAACCATTATTATATATATTCTTTCAGGATGAATGTCATGTGTGTATGTCTGTAGTTGTATTTGTTAAGAATGAATTAAATTATTGATTTTAAGATATTAAAATTCTTTTTCATATAAAATTTGTATTCATTAAAAATTATTAATCTTGATAATATATGTTTATAGTATTCTGTCAGAATTTAATGTTTTTCTAAAGATAATCATAAACACATTCTTTTAGAATATCCGAATTAATATATTTATTAATTAAAAAAATCAGATTTTTAAAGTTGAGAGAATTAATTATTCATTAAAATCTATAATTTTCCTTTTTTAAATTTATGTTAATTGACTAAATACCCTTAGAATGAAATTAGATGATATTTTTTTTAATTATCTTTAATTTAATAATATGTATTAATCACTTTCTTAAAATAACTTAAATGATTGGCCCACATTCATTCCTACATTCACACAATAATTAGTTAGAATAGAATAACCTAAGCCTATATATATATATATATATATATATATATATATATATATATATATATATATATATATATATATATATATATATATATATATATATATATATATATATAGAGAGAGAGAGAGAGAGAGAGAGAGCTAGGATCATATATGACCAACAAGTATTGTGTTATTGTATAACTCATTCTCAACCAATCAATAGATAAGGATATATAGGTAAATTATCATAATAATCATTTAGTTCTCTTTAAAACTTTTCATTAATTCAGGCAACTTCAATTAATTAAATATTATTAATTTAAAATCATATAATTAGATAAATCCTTTCACAGTCACATAACTCACTATCTCAACCTTAATACCTTGAGCCACCGTCATCACTCTAACCCAAACATCTACATCACAATCCTCTTCGGTCATTAGCCTCATCGCAACCAGCATCAAAGTTTGAGAACATCGCCAAACCACTAGCCAATACCACGATCTGCTTAACCACAGGGATGGGTAATGTTGGTGAGCAGTAACGTAGCGATTGGTGGTCGGAGACGGCGTAGTTTGCCAACGACGTTAGTAGAGTAGGTGAAGATAATCACATGGATGGGTAATGTTGGTTGCTAGGTATTTCATAGGACAGAAAAAATCAATGAGAGATGGTGGTGAAAGGGACGACGAGTGGTTGAAGTTGGTGTTTTGTGATGGTTGTGGGTCGTTATGGGGAAGGAAAGCTATGGTGTTTGTATACATTTATTTTATAGAAACATGTATGGATAATTTTTTATATAATACGTGTTTGAATATATTATATATATAAACGTGTTTGATTACGAATGCATGTATTATAAAACAGGTGTTTATATATATATATATATATATATATATATATATATATATATATATATATATATATATATGCACCCAAATAAGTGTTTGTACACATTTATTTTGTAAAAACATATATATATATATATATATATATATATATATATATATATATATATATATATATATATGTTTTTACAAAATAAATGTGTACAAACACTTATTTGGGTGCATATAAATATGTTTTTACAAAAGAAATATATACGTTTACTGTGAAATATGTGTTTGTATATATATATATATATATATATATATATATATATATATATATATATATATATATATATATATATATGTGTGTGTGTGTGTGTGTGTGTGTGTGTGTGTGTTTGTGTGTGTGTGTGTGTGTTTGCGTACAAATGTATTTATAATAAAGTAGGTGTTTGTATACATTTTTTGTAACATTCCAAAAACTAGGGTAAAACATTTCTTTTAATATAATCAAAACACTCATTTATCCTTTATTTAAGCATTTAGAAGCATTTCAAAATAAAAACAATTATCAGAATTCATTCCCAAAATCACGAGTTGCGGAAACACGGGTGTATGCGTTTCGATCAAGCCGGACCCTTCCCTTTCGAATCGAAAGTACCTGAAACCATAAACCACAAACTGTAAGCACAAAGCCTAGTGAGTTCCCCATATACAACATACCATACATAACATACATATCCAACATTAAATAGAAGGTGCTATGTGTCAACCATAGTCTTGTCATTATGCCACGAGATGTATCATGGTCTTCCTTGCCAGGCCGGGGGCCAAAATCCTAGGTTTTACAGACAAGTTCCAGGAGCCACCTCCTGGTCTTCCATGAAATCATCACAAAGACAACTAACATACAATCTACAACTACTTAACTGCTAGAGTTCAGACTCTCGTCTTGCATACAGATTGCCAGGAGCCACCTCCTGGTCTTTCATACAAAACGCCAAGGGCCACCCCCTAGTCTTCCTATAATAAATAAACCAAATAGGCCGTCATTGGTGCCTTTGAACCATAGTACAGTGAGGAGACTCACCTCGACAGCTGAACCCACGAATAAATCTCTAACCGCTGATTCGCTAGAATCCCCGCGCTATCAAACAAATAACACCCAATTAACAATTAGTTTCCAAACCAAATCCAATAATCCATATATGGGGTAAGAAGACCATTTTACCCCTCATCTAGTTTGGTCCAAGACTAAGGCCCAAACTCATAATCATAAAGGCCCACAAACCAAATAATCAACCAAAGCCCACTTATAGCGCAATTTTCCAAATTGGGCCCAAACCCTTACATGGGCCTTACCCTAAAGCCCACTAACTTTTACCAATCCAAACACTTGTCTACAGATGGTCTAACAAAGACCCAAGCAATCCAAGCCCAAATGATTGCCCAAACCCGAAATGATACTACAAGGCCCGAATATCTAAATTGGGCCCAAACCTGTCACGGGCCTAACCCGAGAAGGCCCAACATCCAAAAAGTCTCAAAATAACCAATGGTTAACCCTGGTCAAACTTCTGGTCAACACTCCATGGATAACAAGTTAACAAAACAAGAAACCCCAACAGGTCAAGTACGCCCCTCGAACTCAGCTGGTACGCCCATCGTACACACTTTGGGGCCAGTACGCGCAGTGTATTAGATAGGTACGCCCATCATACTCCCCTGAACCCCAAGCTTCTCCATTAAGCACTTAACCACTTAAGTCCTTGCTCCAAACTCTCAGATCTGGTTCCCATGGACGACTTATGACGTAAAGCTGGCAACTTTATTTGCATACATGACTTAGTGGGGCTCTAGAGCTCAAAAGAGCTTAAAGAAGGGTCTTAACGCATGCATGAGTCCAAATAAACCATAAAGATCACATTTTTATACGTTTAGGATACCTAAAATCTCCACATCTACAAGATCAAGCCTTTGAAACTGATGGGTTTTCTATACTACAACATCCTATGGTGCACATACAACCCTAAATATGTTAGATCTATGTTTTCACTAATTATACATGCAAATGGTTTCCAGGGCATTAATCCTATAACTAGCATGTATTTGACATAAACCATATAAGATACTAGTTAGGGTAACATACCTTTTATGTAGCTTTAAGTCTTGATGTATTTGGCCTTAAGAGCTTAGCCCAATAACGTGGAAGCCTCAAGTGAAGTCACAACACATTATGGACAAAGGATGAAACTTGAGCGAGAATACATGCACACCAAAACCGTCCATATCCTCCAAGAATACATTTTGTGGTGATTTTGGCTATGAAGTAACATATTTATATGTGGAATTCCAAAGGTCATGGGTTAACCCAAACCCACACCCATGGGTTTATGATCCATGGTTCATATGGCCTAACTTTTTATGTATCCATACATAAACTTGGTCCAACATGGATAATAAGCCCAACACATATAAATATAACTAATTACCATAATTAGTCCCCATAGATTTAATTAGTCTCTTTTGATCACCAAATTAATTCCAAATTAATTCTTGATCAATACTAATTAAAACATATGATTTCATATTAATATATTAGAAGTTATAATATATTAATAAATCATATATAACCTTCTTTCAAGAGTCTATCCTAACAAATTGTCCTGATGATATGCAACCCAAATGGACCATGCTACTCTCGGGTCGAGTACATAGCAATAATAGTTATGGGCTTAGACATCTAATCCAACAGTCTCCCACTTGGATAAGTCTAAGACTATTCTTGCAAGTAAGACTCCAAAACCGGACTAGCAATCGTAGCTCTTAAAAGCCACTGTCGAACTCTGACCTAGTCAATGACGCGTCCAACAGATAATGGATCATATATTCCTCCATTCTAGATATCATATGGACGAAGACATGGATTATATTCATTCTCTCTGTCCATCTGTTGTTTCCCGATTTCTGATTTATGACGACCGACTAATTGAACAAATCAAATTAGTCCAGGCCCGGCCGAGCACTTATGTTTGTCATCACTAAATCATCGATGGGCCCACATATATCACTTTTATCCCTCCAAGGGTAAAGGAATGGATAAACTTCTACCCAAATGTTCGCTTGTACTTACTCATCAAATTATACACAACGATATGTTTTATAACAACCAAGTTACTGGTTGCGTTTACATATGTCAATGTGCAACCGACGCGCAACTACAACTCACACATCTCCGTTTGAAGAATATAAGATATTATCGTCTCATGATCACTTGTGATAAAATCCATGAAGTGATTCAAATGAGCGTGGGTTTAATCCAATACTCGAATCTTATTCCAGTAGCACTCATGAATACTGCAACTATGTCTAAAAACATCTAGACATACTACAGACCCATTCATGACAGTCTTGCCTCAATACCTACTTGCAAAGTATGATCGACTATGGACGGTCTGAATAACCTAGTTATTCGGGAAGTCAAAACATGCAAGTGAAACACAAGGATAATACTAATCCTATATGGCCCCAATACTTGTGAGAGTAAATAAAACACTTTTTTATTTAATCACCATATTGATTACTCATTATTCATTGTATAATGTTTCTATTAATCAACTTTAAACTTGAAACAAAACAATAGTTGTCCCATGCTCCAAGCATGCACACTATGTTTTCCTATGGTCCTTTGTTTGTGGAATAGATTAATTGACAACATTTCAAATGATACTCATTTTACAATCCCAAATCCTTATCGCAAATGTAAGAATACAAGATTCTTTGCCATTTACTGAAATCTGTTAGATTCTGAACTTATATGCATTGATCCTCTTGTAATGACTATGCACAGAAGTAACAAAGACTTGGCAACAGACATTTACAAGGTATTCCAATGGAGAGCAATTCCATGGAACCGAAGTCTCAAATTCAAAGTACATTCCTTTGAACATCCTTCTTGCATTAAGTTTTCTAATCTTACACATATTTAATGAATAACTTCCACCTATGGAAACATTTCCACATTCCAATTTTGACTATCACTTCTGAACAAGAGTTGCCTCCTTTCAGAATATGTCAATATGGTCCTTCCAAAATTAACACTATACTTCTAATCGTCCATGAGCAACCAATCTTTGGTAAACCTCAGATTGTCCTCGACAATTGCTTAATCATTTTAGTCATATCAAGTTCTAGTCCCTTTTCCCTCTTAATGCCCTAGGCATTTGGAAAATTTAGAGCAAATGAATATTACAGCACATGTAATTGATCCTATATCCGAAGCATATGGGACACGATTCATGATGTCTCACATAAAGACATGATACTAGACCAGTCTTTTGCTATAATATTTCTATTTCTATTTGCCATGTTCTCATAATTCAGATTATGAAAAGGGATACCGTAATCATAATAGAATTTTAGAACGCAAAATGTAATTATGACTAAATTTGATTAAAATCTCAATCTGAGCTTGTATAATTGAAATGAAGTATGAATTCCTCTCCCTTAATTATAGCAAAACAACTTTTCAACCCCTGCAACTTTGGAAATTGAAACTTTTGTTTTCTATACTTAACATTGCTAACTTTCAAAACTTAACATGATAATCATGCTCCCACTAACATGATGATTATTAGCATAACACTTATACTCCCACTAGCTTTGACATGTATCCAGAAATCAGCTGGACTTCTAGAAATCAATACTTTATTGACTTTCTTACCAAAGTTTAGATTTCTGATACGAGATGCTTTGATAAGACTTTATCAAAATCATACACCTTTTCTTAGATAGCTCACATGTGTGTCTAAACAATTTTTAGAACTATGAAAAGGGATGTCATAATCATAGTCTCAATTGTTTAGACCTTTGCCATTTCTCACAAGTCCATGTTAGTGTGCCGGTTAACCACACACGCTCCACTAACGACTTTGAGAATGCAAATATCATAATTGCTATCTACTTAAAATCTACTTAGTGAAAGCGTTTCCTCACCATCATTTTCATGAATCGGAGAGAAACCTTATGACACTTAGATTTTATGGTGTATGTGTTCCTATCCATGTGAATTTGTCATAACCATAATCACAAGACAAGGTTAGTGACAAATCCAAACTATATGGACTGAACTTGTTTAATCTTAGTTTATTGCCATCTGGCGGCACAAGGGCCTACCATTGCTTCCAAGTAGTTATGCAAACAACTGAGAACTCATAGAACTCACATTCATAGTCAACTTTAGCTGGAATGGGCACATAAACAAGAATATGTCAACACGATAGGTTATAAACCTCAAGTCGTGTGCTAGTGATAAACAACAGTTTTTATTCTTGATTAGTTCTTGAAACTTTTCAAGATCTTTAAGACTCCCACTGACCTCTTGACATATAAGATTCTCTTGTCAAGAATCATTCCTTGACAAAACAAATATTCAAGAGTTACTGCGGATTCTTATCAAGATAAACACTTCACACAATTGGCCTTAGTTGGTCTTTGTTTTATTCAAAACATCACAACTTACCAATTTCAAATGTACAAGAGTAGAAAACATTTTACTCTACATTTGATAAGTGTTTTAACCTTCTTAACATTATGTCACTCAAGGCTCAATCTTGGAGTGTTACTCTAAGACTCAATTTTGGAACGAAGTATGATTCATCTTTTGATTTAACCTTTTCAACAATTCACGATTCCTCTTCTTAGTCAAACAAATGCACTAAGATGTCCTTAGAGAATCAATTGTGATATGGTTTCATAATCACTAAGATAATCATAAAACAAGATACTCAAGTACTCTCCCATCTTTTCAGATTGGAGAAACTTTTATCTTTCTGCCTAATTTGATTCTTCTTATTCGTTCTGCCTTACATTGAAACTTTTCCAATGTTTTAGAATTATACTTAAACTTGTAAACACAACCATATTTTCTAGACTTTAGTAAATCATGAAGAATAGCCTGATCGTTCTTTGTGGTGGACCTGATCAGCGCACAACCAAGTGTACCCGATCTCCTAGTGCTTCACTTGACTCACATATACATATGAACAAAGGAATTAGTCTTTATTTCCCAAAGATGAAAATTCTCATTCAACATACAATACAAGTTGCATGATTCCAAGTTTCTATCCAACTGAAACTTGGTTGATGACAATCTTTCCTTATTTGGTAAATTATGACACTACCACAAACGAAAGAATCAAATCTATTTTCCAATATTGCTATTAATGGAAACATATAAGCAACAAATTTTCACAAATGCCATTGGAAGGAAACTTAAAAATAAATAAATTTCAAAAATTTTCTTTTATTTATAAAACTGCGGAAAAACTTATCCTTACAATGAAAATACAAACGAAAACTATGTTGTTATCTGCTCCTAAGCAATATATAATAACTCTTAAGCAGCAACTCAAAATTCTGATCTTCGAATCATGCGATCGAAATCCATCTTTGCGATTAGAATCAACTTACTCTTCCTTTAAGCTTCCTCTCTTTTTCCGATTCTACAAAACATCAAAATGCGACCTTGTCACATCATGTAATAAGAATCTCCAAATAGGAACTTAATAGAGTTAGATAGTGGACTTTACCTGAAGCATAGTCAAATTTTTGACTTTTACCATCCTAGTGAACTTTCAGATAAATAAGGTAGCTTTGCAACTAATGCCCCTTCTTTTGGCAATAGAAACTTATGGACTCTTTAGTAATGGTACATGGGACTATCTCAGACTTAGCCTTTCTCTTTACCATTTGGTCAACCAGGTTGACTTTGGCCGATCCCTTTCCATTGGGAAAGGAAGACTTTTCTGGACTTCAATGTTTCAATTGTCAATGTCCATGTAAGTTTGGGAAGTAGATCTTCCAATCAAAATTGCTTTACCAGTGCTCCAAATCATTGCTGATTCAGCAGCAACAAGCAAATAGGTAAGATCATAAGGGTCATGTCGTGGTTTGTCACATAGCAGTCCTTAATGAGCTCACTATATGTCTCGGAAAGTGACTGAAGAACCTAGTCAACAACCAACTTCCATTAGACTTCGACACCTAACTCTCCCAGCTTGTCAATATGAGACTTCATCTCCAAGATGTGGGTACATATAGACACGGCTTGCCAATAGGGATTGAGTGACCTTGAACTATTCAAGAATTTGTGGGTTAGGGAGAACAATTGGAGGAGGTGGAGGAAGTGAAGTATGATTTCCAGTCCCATTAATGCTCAACAAAGGGATTAATCTTTCACCTTGATTTCCATTTGGGATATCATCTTCATTGGGATAGCTTTATCCAAAAGGATAAGGAAGACCATAGTTGTCATAACTAGACAACTATGAGGGAGAAAGTCAAGCTTAGTTGATTTAAGTCCTTAATATAACACCCAATATGAAATATTAAGGCTAGGACCCAACACAATATTTTATAACTTGGAAGAGGGATGCCATAATCCAAGCTACAAAATATTTGAAGGTAGGTAAATGACGATTTACCAAATTCCACCACGAAAAACGAAAAGGGATTTTAGGTCTTAAATGGATTGAAACTCCTAGATCTTTTGAGATTCATTGAACTATTCAATGTTCTGTTTAAATCTCGGTTGTGCCCTTTGAAGTTTGTGACTGGGATGCCTAGGATCACAAACAAGGTGTGAATAACCATGCAAATTAACTTGGTACCCTTAACTTTATCACCTAATCGATGTGTCGGTTAACCACACGCACTCCACCGATCTATGATAAACATTAAGTTACCCTTTTCCACTCTTACTAGTCCATGTTACTGTGCCGGTTAACCACACACGCTCCACCAACGACTTGGTAAGGTACAAAGTGTAATTTCATGGGTTAGCAACAAATTCACATTTTCCTAAAGTAACTAAGATTGGGAATTTAATAAGGTTTAGATACTTTATATTTATCATTATACTTTTAATGAAGGGAGAATTAATGTCTTGTAAAACCCGTTTGGCTAACGACCCTCCACCAGTCAAGGAAGCGGTGGGTGAGAGTGGACATCCATTAAACTGCCATTTTATAGGCAGTAACCTTGTACCCCCCTTATAGACCGGCTTCGTGAATGAGACCTACTAACGGTAACACTGACTTACTCTTATGCATATATACAAATATTAAACCTATAATATTATAATAGTATAAGTGTTGAATTTTAAACATTTAAAGTTCTAAGGGTTTAATTTTGAATTAAAATATTCATGGGGGGGGGGACTTTACAAATTCCAAAACTTGAGGGCAAGTTTCGAACAATTCAAAAACTTTTGGTTTCCATAACTTATGAGTTTAAAGTAGTTTAATGAAAAAACTCTTCAAGTTCCATAACTTGAGGACAAGTTATGGAAGCCTTTAAAACATTTTAAAAAATGAGACTCTTCATTTTCATAACTTATGGAAATAATGAGCTTTAAAAATCATAAATGAGATTTTTCATATAACTTGAGGACAAGTTACCAAAACACATATTATGAACAACTTTTAGATCAATTTGGATCGAAAACAAATTATCACATAATTGTTCAAAATCAAATTTTATGAACAAAACACTTTGTGGTAATGATTCTAATCCAAAACAGACCAAAAAACTCGAATATATGTTGTCAGGGGCTCCAACTCGCCGAGTGCAAGAACAAACTCGACAAGTTGGATGAGTTTGTACATGGATTCGTCGAGTCCCTCAATGGACTCGTCGAGTCCCCTGTCCAGACAGCAAAAAATTCGATTTTTTCAGCTTTTTTCAGCAAGTAGCATCAAGTATAATTTGAAAACAACCCATGGCTCTGATACCACTGTTGGTATTTCTATACTACAACATCCTATGGTGTACATACAACCCTAAATACCTTGGATCTATGTTTTCACTAATTATACATGCAAATGGTGATGGGTTTTAGGTACAACAAATAAACTAGAAAACAATTCCTAAGTTCACATGCAACCTACTTTGGATCTATGTTTTAACTATTGAACATACAACTTTGAATTGCAAAATAAGAACCCTAGAGGAGAGAGGCTAATTTCGAAATTAACAAACTAGGGTTTAGGGTTTACATACCTTTCAATTGTTATAGCAAACAATTGATAATCCTCTTGATCTTCTTGGAAGCTTAGCACCACAAATGTAATGCCTCTAATGGAATCACACCCAAGAACTAGCAAGAAGGAAACTTGGAGGAGAGAGGATGGAGAGAGTATGCAATTTCGGCCTTAGGGTTTCTTCCAAAGAAATCAGTACCCAAAATGTGAGCCAGGAGGCTCCTTAAATAGTTGAGGGAACTAGGGTTTAGGGAAAACCCTAGTTATCCTTTGCTTAGGGCCTAAGCAAGACCCAAGGCCTTATCTTGGACCCCTTGGACGAATTCTCTAGGGTTTCCCCTAGGATTTTCGTCCACCCCCTTCCAAGGTAGTTCTGGATCCTTCCATTCAACTATCAGTTAATTGCAAACTAGTCCCTGCACTTTATAATTAATTCTTTTAACCCCAAAATCAATTCTGATTAATTTCTGGCTAACAATTAATCAAACATAATGATTTCTAATTAATATATTAATCCATTAACATATTAATAAATCATTTATATATATATTAATTTATTAATCTTATAAATTAATATCTCTCCTTTCAAAATTTCCTTGTCCAGTTGCTAGGTTGAGGGCAACCCAAAAGGACTGTGCTGCTATCAATTCAAGTACATACCAATTATAGTTATGGGCTTAGACACCTAATCCAACAGTCTCCCACTTGGATAAGTCTGTAACTATAATTGCTAGTATGCCTTCTAAATTTGACCAGCAAATTGTAGCTTCCAAAAAGCTGCCGCCGAACTCTGACCCAGTCAGTTATGTGTCCTAAGATAAGTGATCATATAACCCTTCGTTCTTCTTGATATCCCCAGACAAAAGACATGGAATGTAATCAATCTCTTTGTCCAGAATCTATGTTTCCCGATTCCTGATTTGTGATGATGAAGGACTTCTAATCGAACACATCAATTTAGTCCTGGCTGGGCCCATCACATAAGTCAACACCAAATCATCGAGGGGCCCACAGATATCGCTTTTCCTGTTAGGGAAAAAGGAACGAATAAGCGTTGACTCATATGCTTGTATCTTTTACTCATCAAATTATGCATGACAATACGTTTTATAACACCAAGTTACTGATGCGTTTTCGTATCACCAATGCACAACCGACTTGTAAATTACAACTCATATATCTTCGTTTCAAGATTATAAGATATTATCGTCTCAGTATTACTCGTGATGAATTCCATGAAGTAATACTCTGAGCGAGGGTTTATCCAATACTCAAATCTCAATTTCTGAGTACTCATGAACGTTGCAGCAATTCTATTGCCATGTCTATCCTTAGACAATCTTCAATCCAATTCATGACAGTCTTAATTCACTACTTACTTCCAAGAGTACGAGCGACTGTGGAGTTTGAATAATCTCATTATTCAGGAAGTAAAACATGCAAAAAATGAAACACAATAATAAACAATTGACAAAAGGTAGTAGCCAAACTTATAAATAATACTTTATTATTTAATCACCAAAAGTCAATTACATTTACTTTGTTACAAGTTTCAAAAACTAATCTAACTACTAAAACTAATATCATCTTTCAGTCCTATGCTCCGAGCATGCTGAATATGCTTAGCCCTACTCAGACCCTTTGTGAGAGGATCTGCTGGGTTATCTTCAGATGACACCCTCTTTACTATAAGATGGCCTTCTTCTACTCTATGTCTGATGAAATGGTACTTTCTGTCGATATGTCTGGTCTTACCATGATCTCTCGGTTCCTTTGTCAAGGCAACCGCTCCTTCATTATCGCAGAACAGTTCCATAGGCTCCTGGATGGTTGGAACAACTCCGAGATCTCCGATGAAGTTCCTCAACCAAGCTGCTTCTTTCGACGCTTCACTCGCTGCTATGTACTCTGATTCACAAGTAAAATCAGCCACCGTATCTTGCTTGGAACTTTTCCAAGTAACTGCTCCTCCATTCAGTAAAAATACCCAGCCTGATTGAGAACGGAAGTTATCTCTATCCGTCTGAAAGCTGGCATCACTGTAACCATCTACTCTCAAAGTATCACTGCCACCAAGCACAAGAACCCAGTCCTTTGTCCTTCGCAAATACTTGAGTATATTCTTAACTGCTATCCAATGAGCTCTACCTGGGTTTCCCTGATAGCGACTGACCATGCTCAAAGCAAATGCCACATCAGGGCGAGTACATGTCATAGCGTACATGATCGATCCGACAGCGGAAGCATAAGGTACACGACTCATGTCATCTATTTCAACATCTGTACTCGGGCATTGAGTCTTACTCAATTTGGTATTGCTCTGGATAGGTAGCTCTCCCTTCTTGGAATTTTCCATACTAAACCTCTTTAGTACCTTATCCAAGTATGTGCTCTGACTAAGTCTAATTAGTCTCTTCTTTCTATCTCTCAATATTCTAATCCCAAGAATATAGGCAGCTTCTCCAAGGTCTTTCATGGCAAAACACTTTCCAAGCCAAGACTTAACCTCTTTCAAGGTTGGAATGTCGTTACCAATGAGTAATATGTCATCGACATACAACACCAGAAAAGTTACTATACTCCCACTAGCCTTGATATACACACAAAACTCATCTTCACTTCTAGAGAAACCAAACTCTTTGACTTTCTCATGGAAGCAAAGATTCCAACTGCGAGATGCTTGTTTCAATCCATAAATGGATTTCTCAAGCTTGCACACTCTATTGGGGAACTTTGCATCAACAAAACCCTCTGGCTGACTCATGTAAACATCTTCAGCCAACTTCCCATTAAGGAAAGCAGTTTTGACATCCATCTGCCAGATTTCATAATCATGAAAGGCAGCTATGGCGAGCAATATCCTAATAGATTTAATCTTAGCTACTGGTGAGAAGGTCTCATCATAGTCAACCCCTGGGGTTTGAGTGAAACCTTTTGCAACCAGTCGAGCCTTGAATGTGTGCACATTTCCATCCATGTCTGTCTTCTTCTTGAAGATCCATTTGCACCCAACTGTCTTACGACCTGGTGCATTATCAACCAAATTCCAAACTTGGTTGTCATACATGGACTTAATCTCGCTGTCCATTGCCTCTTTCCACTTGGAAGCCTCTGGCCTGCCATTGCTTCCTTATAAGTGACTGGTTCATCTAAGTTTACCAGTGTTCTGTCACTTATGAATGTGTCACCATCTGAAGTAATATGAAAACCATACAACTCAGGTGGCACACTCACCCTAGTGGATCTTCTAAGAGGTAATGAGTTATCGATTGGTTCAACAGGAACTGTTTCCTCTGGTTGAGTGCTAGTGTCATCTAGGGTTCCTTCATTGGCTGACTCTTGAATTTCTTCAAGGTCAATAGTGCTCCCACTGTCCTCTTTGAATATGAGCTCTCTTTCAAGAAAGACTCCTCTTCGTGCTACAAAGACCACGTTCTCACTAGGCCTGTAGAACAAATATCCAAAAGACTGCTTTGGGTAACCAATGAAAACACATTTCTCACTTCTAGCTGCTAGCTTGTCGTGAGTCTCTTGTCTTACGAAAGCTTCACAACCCCAGACTTTAATATGTGCTAACGAGGGAACTTTCCCTGTCCACATTTCGTGAGGTGTTTTGGCAACCTTCTTTGTAGGGACAAGATTGAGGATGTGGGCGGCTGTCTCTAAGGCATACCCCCAGAAGTGAATAGGAAGCGAAGCCCGACTCATCATAGAACGAACCATGTCTAACAAGGTTCGATTTCGCCTCTCAGCTACACCATTTAACTGTGGTGTCCTAGGAGGAGTCAATTGTGAGACTATCCCACATTCTTTCAGATAGTCGTTAAACTCGATACTAAGATACTCCCCGCCTCTATCGGATCTAAGTATCTTTATCTTTCTGCCCAATTGATTTTCGACTTCATGCCTAAACTCTTTGAACTTTTCAAAAGTTTCTGACTTATGCTTGATCAAGTAGATATATCCATATATGCTATAATCGTCAGTGAAAGTCACATAGAATCGATTAGCATCTCTTGTAGTTGATCTGAAGGGCCCACACACATCCGTGTGTATGAGATCCAACAGACCTTCACCTCTTTCACAAGACCCTGTGAATGGTGATTTTGTCATCTTTCCCAAAAGACAAGATTCACACATATCATCTGACTTTAGGTCAAATGATTCCAACACTCCACCCTTTTGGAGTTGGGCTATGCGTTTCTTGTTAATGTGTCCAAGACGACAATGCCACAAGCATGCCTTGTCTACACTATTAGACAAGTCAATATTAAGTACACTATTTCCTAGGCTATCAACACAAGTCACTGTTTCATACACACCATGACAAGGCAAAGCTTCAAACATAAAAACACCATTCTTATAAACAGAAATTGAACCATTCAAATCATTAAAAGAATATGTAAAACCTTGTCTGAACAATGCATGAAATGAAATAATGTTTCTCGTCATCTCAGATGAATAGCAACAATTTATTAAATCTAATCTAACATCATTACTAAGCAGAAGATGATAAACTCCGATCTTGGTTACTGGTGAAGACTTTCTGTTTCCCATGATGAGGTTTATCCTTCCTCGCTCTATCTCCTCACTTTCCTTTAGACCCTTCAAATCAGAACAGATATGAAAACCACATCCTGTATCAAGGACCCATGAACGAGAAGATAATGAGTTATTAGCAGAAATAGTGTAAATACCTGCCGAAGATGGCTTCACTTTGCCATCCTTGATATCTTGCAGATATTGTGGGCAAGATCTCTTCCAATGCCCCTTTTGGTTGCAGTAAAAGCAAACTGCCTCTTTTGGATCAGAAACATGGGGAGTGGAACCATTGGGCCATTACTAGATGACCCAACTTGAGCCTTGCTCTTCCAGTTTTGCTTGGGAGGACCTTTCCTCTTTTTCCCCTTTCCCTGTCCAATAGCCAAAACAGGGGCACTCGTAGGTGTGGAGGGTATACTTTTACCCTTCATCCCTGCCTCAGCTGTCTGCAACAAGTTGTGCAATTGGGCCAAGGTCTGCTCAGTATTGTTCAAATGGTAAGTTAGAATAAACTGACCATAACATTCAGGAAGTGAGTTCAAGACCATGTCAATGGCCAATTCCTCATCAAAGTGAATATTGAGCTTGACCAAACGCTCTATGTAGCGTTGCATTCTTTGCACATGTGACACAACCGACTCCCCATCTTTCATCTTGCAAGCCATGAGTGACTTGACTACTTCGAACTTTTCTTGACGAGCTCGCTTATGGTACTTTTCCATAAGCTCCTTGTTCATCTCGAAAGGCCAGTAGTCCTCATAGTACCTCTGCAGTTCTGGGGACATAGTTGCCACCATGATGCATGCCACTTTGGTAGCATCATCGTAATGTTTCTTGTAGGCAGCAAGATCTTCAGGAGTAGCTTCATTCTCATCAAGCTCTTTGAGCTCCTTTTTAAGAACATATTCTTTGTTCTCGAAATGAAGAGCCATCTTGATGTTGCGCATCCAATCGTTATAGTTTGAGCCATCCATAACGACTTTGGAGCATATATTGAGCAAAGAGAAGTTTTGGTTGGAGGAGGACGAAGCAGAAGTGTTTCCAGGAGTAGACATCTGAAAAGAAAGAAAGTTTTAGTTAGATTTCAAGATACCTTAATAGAATAACCCAAAGATATAATATCAAGGTTAGGATCCAACTATGAAGATTCACAACTTAGAAATGGGATGCCGAGATCCAAGTGCAAATTTCATAAAGGTAGGTGAATGACGATTCACCAATTCCACCATTAGACGAAACAAACGAAGTGAAATTCCTAATTCTTTTGAGATACATTGAAACTATTCAGTGGCATGTTTTAATCTCAGATTATGCTCTTCTATTTGTGATTGGGATGCCGAGGATCACAAACAAGATGTGAATAACCATGCAAATGTGCTTGGTAACCTCAATGTCTTTATCATTAACTATTGATGTGCTGGTAAACCACACACGCTCCATCAAAATGACAATTGTGAGATACCCATTACTACTCTTTATTAGTGCCTTTTAGTGTGCTGGTTAACCACACACGCTCCACTAACGACCAATAAAGCATAATGTGCAATTTCATGGATTAGCATACTTTTCACATTTTTCCTAAAGTAACTAGAGTTGGGATTTTGAAAATAATGTTCTAGTACTTTCTTTAATATCATTATACTTTTAATGAGAAGTAGTTGTCCTATCAAATCCGTTCTGCTAACGACCCTCCACTAATCAAGGAAGCGGTGGGTGAGAGTGGACACCCATTCAACTACCATTTTATAGGCAGTTTCCTTATACCCCCCTTATAGATTAGCTTCGTGAATGAGGCATACTAGCGATTTGACTGACCATATTCTTATACATATATAATATTAAACTTTTAATTATAATATATATATAAGGTGTGTTTTAAAACATTTTAAAACTTCAAGGGTTTATTAATTTCGAAATTTAAGCTATTAAATTTAAATTTAAATAAACCAATTAACTAGATTTAATATTTATCTTTTAATTAACTATTAATCAAATTATTAAATCTTGTAAGGATTATCTAATTAAATTAATCCATTAATTTAATCCTAATCCTTATCCCTCTAAATTTCGAAAAATAGGGTAAGGATAATTATCCAATTAATCTAATTAAGTAACAATTATCCAAAACAAGAAACCCTAGTTATCCTCTAGCATATTTCGAAATTCACAAGGGAGTAGGCTAGGGTTTTCAAAACCCTAACCCTAATTTCGATTAGGGTTCTTTGGAGGCTAGGGTTTTCGAAAACCCTTCAATCCAAAACCCTAATTGCGAAAATTTGGCCTTTAGGGTTTAATGGCAATAAACCCTAATTTGCAATTCAACTATTATAGCAATTCAATTTAAAACAAACAATGGCTCTGATACCACTGATGGGTTTTAGGTACAACAAATAAACTAGAAAACAATTCCTAAGTTCACATGCAACCTACTTTGGATCTATGTTTTAACTATTGAACATACAACTTTGAATTGCAAAATAAGAACCCTAGAGGAGAGAGGCTAATTTCGAAATTAACAACCTAGGGTTTAGGGTTTACATACCTTTCAATTGTTATAGCAAACAATTGATAATCCTCTTGATCTTGATCTTGATCTTCATGGAAGCTTAGCACCACAAATGTAATGCCTCTAATGGAATCACACCCAAGAACTAGCAAGAAGGAAACTTGGAGGAGAGAGGATGGAGAGAGTATGCAATTTCGGCCTTAGGGTTTCTTCCAAAGAAATCAGTACCCAAAATGTGAGCCAGGAGGCTCCTTAAATAGTTGAGGGAACTAGGGTTTAGGGAAAACCCTAGTTATCCTTTGCTTAGGGCCTAAGCAAGACACAAGGCCTTATCTTGGACCCCTTGGACGAATTCTCTAGGGTTTCCCCTAGGTTTTTCATCCACCCCCTTCCAAGGGAGTTCTGGATCCTTCCATTCAACTATCAGTTAATTGCAAACTAGTCCCTGCACTTTATAATTAATTCTTTTAACCCCAAAATCAACTCTGATTAATTTCTGGCTAACAATTAATCAAACATAATGATTTCTAATTAATATATTAATCCATTAACATATTAATAAATCATTTATATATATATATATATATATATATTAATTTATTAATCTTATAAATTAATATCTCTCCTTTCATAATTTCCTTGTCCAGTTGCTAGGTTGAGGGCAACCCAAAATGACTGTGCTGCTATCAATTCAAGTACATACCAATTATAGTTATGGGCTTAGACACCTAATCCAACAAATGGTTTCCAAGGCATTAAACCTATAACTAGCATGCATTTGACATAAACCATATAAGATACTAGTTAGGGTAACATACCTTTTATGTAGCTTGAAGTCTTGATGTATTTGGCCTTAAGAGCTTAGCCCCAATAGTGTGGAAGCCTTAAGTGAAGTAACAACACATCATGGACAAAGGATGAAACTTGAGAGAGAATTCATGCACACCAAAACTGTCCATATCCTCCAAAAATACATTTTGTGGTGATTTTGGCTATGAAGTAACATATTTATATGTGGAATTCGCAAGGTCATGGGTTAACCCAAACCCACACCCATGGGTTTATGATCCATGGTTCATATGGCCCAACTCTTTATGTATCCATACATAAACTTGGTCCAACATGGATCATAAGCCCAAAACATATAAATATAACTAATTACCATAATTAGTCCCCATAGATTTAATTAGTCTCTTTTGATCACCAAATTAATTTCAAATTAATTATTGATCAATACTAATTAAAGTATATGATTTCATATTAATATATTAGAACTTATATTATATTAATAAATCATATATAACCTTCTTTCAAGAGTCTATCCTAACAAATTGTCCTGATGATATGCAACCCAAATGGACCATGCTACTCTCGGGTCGAGTACATACCAATAATAGTTATGGGCTTAGACATCTAATCGAACAGAAACAACCTTAGCTCAGAAGGACCAACCAAAAGAGGCTAAAATGACCATAATCAAACCGAAAAGAAGATGTAACCAAAGAGATGACAAGATGAAAGCTTTTTTTACCTTCAATAGATTGCAAAAGATGGCAAACTTATGGATCTACAAGCTCCCTTCCAGGTGGTGATTGTTCAACAAGCTCTAAGCTCTTCCAATGCACAAAAATACTCCAAAATCCTTCACAATGGCACTAGATGGCCCTCCAAAACACTCAAAGTTTATATGGCCATAACTACTTTGTTCCAAATCCATTTCCAACGAACTTTATATCCACGGATAAGTGACGAGAAGACCTACGCTTCTCACAACTTACCATTTCCTTAAAAATTCCCCAACAAGAACCCAAAATTCATAAAGGCCTGAAACTAACAAATTATGATTATACCTTTGGGCTCTGAAACATCATCGAACACTCGGATCATTTAAACTATAGCACCCACATCCAAGAAGGTCCAAATCCTTTCTTCCCCAAGGCCCTAAGCCTCATGATAACTGATGATTGGGCTACAGACCCGAATAATGAAGCAATCTGAAACTGAGTGTTACAACTCTCCCCTACTTAAATTAGATTCCATCCTCAAAATCGCTCCTTACTAACGCTCAGATCATACCAAGCAACCCGAGGAATGCAACCGAAAACCCTGAGCATACAACAACCTTCCCAAAGCAACCGAACCCAACCCTAGCATAACTCTTTAGCCCGAAGAAGACGAATCCATAAACCCATACATAAAACCACTTCTACCTTTCCGAAACCTGAAGTCTCAATTTGGTCTGACTCCTTGACAGACTGCCCACATTGAACAATTACCATGCCAATTCCACATTGAATACCAGACTAAACAAAGCATTTCCAACCCTGATTATCTTGATGCTACCATTGGGAACAAAGTCAGTGACCATATACAACTGCAAAACACCTTTACTTGATAGAAGGCTCAGATAATCCTTCGAGTAGAAGTTTCATCCCTGCAACGGTTAGAATCAAACAAGAGTTGCGAAACAAGGTCAAATCAATTACTCTGAGATTATTTAATCCAAAATGCAAGTAACTTGGCATTTTCCGAACACCAAGCTACTCCACACACCGAATCCCAAATCATTAATACCGCCCGAATCATCGTGCTGACCCCTAGCTGCTCTCCGAAAGCAGCTGATACCTCCCTGGTCCCAACTTGACTGCCAGCTATCTGAAACACTGGATTCCTACCCAGTTGCTGAGCCAAAAGACACACAATCGCCCCACCAAACCAATGCTAAAATGAACGCTACATGACCAACTGTAGTCTTATTTCATACCCGATCTGCAACGACCTACCATTTCCTGATTGCAAGCATGTTGTGGCCTTCCCACAGTCTTACAAACTAACCCATCCTGGTCTAAACCACTTGAAGAAATCTGTGACAAATCATGGATTTCCCACACCCTCACCACTGTACAGGGACCAGTCAATGCTACGGTCCACCCCCACAGTCTTACAACACTTCCATACTAACTTCCAACTAGTGAATGCTACGGGCCACCCCGTAGTCTTACAACACTTCTACTTTGCCATGGCCACCGCCCATGGTCCTACCGTTCATCTATCAATCTGAACACATCTAGAGTAAAATACGCACTCGACCAAGCACCCACACTGAACTCGAGTCATGAATGGAACCCCAACCTGGGCCCACCAGAATCCTGTTATCCATCGCCACGAAGGTGCTAACCCACTGTTGGGAAGTTTCCTGAACTCCCACTCACACAATCCTCAACCCAGACAGTCACTTGGGCCGCCCTTCCCCTCCTACGGGGATGTGAAAATCATCCTAGTTTCACACCTTATTCTGCTCCCTGAAATCTGAACAGTTCTTCCCCACTTTGATTCGACTAAGCTCTCCCAGCACACAAGGTTTGAAGGATTCCCAATCCATCTTATCCCTCATGATCGAACCGCTGACATCCTGTACTTTCTAGCCAAACCTAAACACTGCACAATGAAGACCATACAAACACTCCCTAAAATCCCAGCAAAACTGATAACCCCAAACGCTTTTAATGATACGACACCCAAATCTTGAAGCCCTCTGAACTGATGCCCAGACCAAAACCTCCGTAATAGACCACTTCCTTTGACACCCCAAGAGCCAGCCAAGCACCATTGCTAAAACCACTGAACCCTGACGACACTGGAGAACTGACCCGCCGAATCATGTCCATAGACCTTCTACATAATACCCCTAAACTGATCTCGAACAAAAACCAAAATAACAACCGAACATCTTGGAATCCACTACATGAGAAACAACACCTCACTAACCCACTAATGATTCATGGCATGCAAATGGAATATAACAATTCTTGAAGATATAAACCAAACATAAACATAGAACTGAACCAAAGATAATGCTTACCCAAATCGATGCAAGATTCCAAACAACATAAATACTGATAACAACCAAAAGGAAAGAAAAATATAACATACCTGTAACATCACCAGCTGGAGTCCTGGCCTCCCATGTCTGACACTACAATGCCTGACTCGTCTCTGTTGGGGCTCCTGCCCTACCATCACTACCATCAGTAATCCTCAAAGTAATCGGAGCAGGTGGACTCACTGCCCCTCCCCTCAACATCGGACAGTTGGTGTAACGCCCTGATTCTCAGGTATTGATTTAATGTGTGAGTTATTGATTTCAAGGGCTACTCGACGAGTTGATTGCCCTACTCGTCGAGTAGCAGCGGGTTGGTCCGCGTATTTTAATGACCTACTCGCCGAGTCCAAGAAGGGACTCGACGAGTAGAAGCTGGCAGATGAAACCCTAAATCTCGGGGTTTTGCACCCTATTTAAAGGATCATTGGCCTCCCCCAGCCTCCCCTTACTGCCTCTTGTCCCTCTCAAACCCTAAATCGTGTGTGTGTGTGTGTGTGTTCTTTGGTGTTCAAGCTTGGAGGAGGAACTTTGGAGAAGGAAACACTTGGGGAAAGCAAGGAAATCAAGGCTAGGAACTCGTGGGGAGCTAAGAGATTCATCAGTTGTCACTCTCTGGAAGGTATTAAGCTGTTCCTTTAGCTCATCTCTCTTTTAACCTCTTTTGGATGGGTTTTATGAAAGGCTCCCCATGTTTAAGCTAAGATCTGAAGTTGTAACTTCAGATCTGGACTCCCTTTGACCTCTAGATCCATAAAGTCATCAGCCTTGCCTACTAGGAGACTTCCCTCAAGTGTGAGACTTCATTGCAAGCTTAGTTTTGCCATTTAAGGGTCTTAAAGCTTTGCATGCACGTAAAGTTTGTGACTTTACGTGATAAACGTGCCCTAGAAGCTTGGATCTGTAATCTGGGACCTTGCCATGGCTTAAAAAGCATCTGCATGGATAAAGGTCTGCAAGGACTCGGCGAGTTGGATGAACAACTCGGCGAGCCCGTTGAAGATGGCCATGAACTCGACGAGTTGGATGAACAACTCGACGAGTCCGTTGAAGATTGTCTTCAACTCGGCGAGTCGTTCGAAGACTCGGCGAGTCGGCTAGGGTTTCTCCCAATTCTTGGACACGTATGAACTCGGCGAGTTAAAGGGGAGCTCCACATACAAGATTCTGCTCTAAAATACCGCGGGTAATCTCCGACGAGATGAACTCGCATCTGCTCGCTAATCAACTCAGTACCTGCACCTGAGCCGGAACCAAAACCTGAACCTCCCCCCTGAGTGCTCATCACTAAACTGAAATACAACATGCCAATTATTAGAACATACCCAAAAATCCTCTTCCCATAAGCTTCTTAGATCCTACAAGACTCTCCCCGATTTGAGTATGGATCCTGTGCTTTCAGTAGTACCGGCCCAATACTACCTTCCACACCTATCCATATTTTCCTCAGGAATCACCCCGAATCCTCTAAGTCACCCTCTCATACTGATGCACCAAAAACTCACTAAACAACACCACTAAACCCACTAAAGCATATCCTAGGCTCTCCCAGTTTCTCGACCCCACACTGCCCTCAGCTGCTGAAAGGCTCTCACAAATGTTAACTAACCACCTCATGAATATAGTCACATCCAACAGAGATCAGATAATCCTTTGAGTAAAAGACTCAACCTTAGAATGGTTGGAATCAAATGAGAGCTGCGTAATAGGGCCAAATCCATCACTCTAAGATTATTTAACATGTGCAACATGTGACTTAACATATTCACTTAGTAGCTGATCCACACCACTAAGAGTCCCACAAAGCACAAAGCAAACAACATTCAGGAAACAAACGATCTAACTAACATACACTAATCAAGCCATTCTATCCACTTATCTGAAATCCATACTAGCATGCAATTCTAAAGCTCATAGAATTAGGCATATAAAGGCATATCTCTTATCATAGAATCCTGAGCAGATCCTTAGCCCTAATCTAGCATGCAATTCTCATAATCATATCATATATCAAAATAAACATGTATTGGTATTCTGGGAACCACTTACTTGAGCTCGTCCGATTGCACGCATCACACCCCTTTCTTTGATTAGAAATCCCCTTTTTAAATAAATGTTTATTTTATAAAAAATTTCACCAAACCCCCAGTTTGAGTTCAGGCACACCCGAGAGTATGCCTGAATCACTCAAACCAAGGCTCTGATACGAACTTGTAACATTCCAAAAACTAGAGTAAAAATCTTCTTTTAATATCATCAAAACACTCATTTATCCTTTATTCAAGCATTTAGAAGAATTTCAAAATATAAACAATGAGGTCATTCCCTAAATCACGAGTTGTGGAAAACACGGGTATATGCGCTGCGATCAAGCCAGGCCCTTCCCTTTCGAACCGGAAGTATCTGAAACCATAAACCATAAACTGTAAGCACAAAGCTTAGTGAGTTCCCCAAATACAACATACCATACATATCATACATATCCAACATTCAATAGAAGGTGTTATGTGCCAACCATAGTCTTGTCATTATGCCACGAGCCTTATAATGGTCTTCCTTGCCAGGCCGGGGTCCAAAACCGTGGATATTACAGACAAGTTCTAGGAGCCACCTCCTGGTCTTCCATGCAATCATCACAAAGACAACTAGCCTACAATCTACAACTACTTAACTGATAGAGTTGAGACTCTGATCATGCATACAGATTGCCAGGAGTTTCATAAAAAATAATACATAAACTAAATGGGTTGGCATTGGTGCCTTCGACCCATAGTACAGTAAGAAGACCCACCTCGACAGCTGAACCCACAAATAAATCTCTGACCGTTGATACGCTAGAATCCCCGTGCTATCAAACAAATAACACCCAGTTAACAACTGGATTCCGAACCAAATCCAATAAACCATATATCGGGTAAAAAGACCATTTTACCACTCACATTGTTTGGTCCTGGACTAAGGCCCAAACTCACAATCATAAAGGCCCACAAACCAAATAATCAACCAAAGCCCACTTATGGCCTAATTTTCCAAATTGGGCCCAAACCCTTACATGGGCCCTACCCTAAAGCCCATTAACTTTTCCCCAGTCCAAACACTTGTCTACAGATGGCCCAACAAAGCCCCGAGCAATCCAAGCCTAAACGATAGCACAAACCCGAAATGACACCATAAGGCCCAAATATCCAAATTGGGCCCAAACACATCATGGGCCTAACCCGATAACTCCCAACATCCAAAAAGGCTCAAAATAAGAAATGATCAACCCTGTTTAAACTTATGGTCAACACTCCATGGACAACAAGTCAACAAAACAAGAAAAGTCCAACAGGCCGAGTACGCCCTACGTAATCAGCTAGTACACCCAGCGTACACCCTTTGGGGCCAGTACGTGCAGCGTACCAGATGGTACGCCCAGAGTACTCCCCTGAACCCAAATCTTCTCCATTAAGAACTTAACCACTTAAGTCCTTGCTCTAAACTCTCAGATATGATTCCCATGGATGACTTATCACGTAAAGTTGCAACTTTACTTGCATGAATGACTTAATGGGGCTCTAGAGCTCAAAAGAGCTTAATGAGGGGTTTTAACACATGCATGAGTCCAAATAAACCATAAAGATCACATTTTTATGCCGTTGGGACACCTAAAACGTCCACATCTACAAGATCAAGCCTCTTAAACAACCTTAGCTCACAAGGACCAACCAAAAGAGGCTAAAATGACCATAATCAAACCCAAAAGAAGATCTAACCAAAGAGATGACAAGATTAAAGCTTTTTACCTTCAACAGATTGCAAAAGATGGCAAACTTCTGGATCTACAAGCTCCCTTCCAGGTGATGATTCTTCAACAAGCTCCAAGCTCTTCCAAGTGCACAAAAATACTACAAAATCCTTCACACTGGCTTAAATGCTTCAATATGAGGATATGGGTCGACTTTTAGGGTTTAGGAGGCTTAGAGGTTGATAAAAGACGAGGCTTATGAAAGAAATGGGGTGTAAATAGGATCAAGGACCAAAAATTAGGGTTTCATGGCTGAAGGGAGTACGCCCCGCGTACCCCTTGGTACGCTCGGCGTACTTAAAGACCACCCGCGACCATTCTACTCGGCTCGCGCACACATCTAGTAGGCCACGCGTACTAGATGGCCTTCCAAAACACCGAAACTTCATTCGGCCATAACTCCTTCATCCCAAGTCCGTTTCCAACGAACTTTATATCCACATAAATGTGACGAGAAGCCCTACGCTTCTAACCACTCGCCATTTCCTTAAAATGTCCCTAACAATAACCCAAAATTCATAAAGGCCTGAACTAACAAATTACGATTATACCCTTGGGCTCCGAAACACCATCGAACACTTGGATCACTTAAACTATATCACCCACATCCAAAAAAGGCCAAATCCTTTCTTCCGCAAGGCCCTAAGCCTCATCATAACTGATGATTGGGCCATAGCCCCGAATAATGAAGCAATCCGAAACCGAGTGTTACATTTTTTTTAAAATACATATTTGTATACATTTTTTTTTATATTAACAGATTTCTATATATTTATGTACATAATAAATACATATTTTTCTAAATAGGTATTTCATATACAAAAAAGTTTTTATAAAAAAAGTTTTTATATAGAAAATATAAGATTTTTTATGTGAAAATATGTTTTTTTTTGAATAAATATGATTTTATAAAAAAAAAGCATATTCGAAACAAAATTTGAGAAAAAAAGTTGTAAAAACAACTAAAGTTAGGATGAATTGATAACAAAATTCTAAAATTTGGGCCAAAAGGGTAAAATTTGGATCAAATTTGTATTAAAATTTAAAATTTGGGCCAAAAGTGTAAACTTTGGACCAAATTTGTAATAAATTTTGAAATCTGGGTCAAAAGTGTAATTTTTGAAAGTTGGATGACCTGTTGACCAGGTAAAAGGGTTTAATTGAATACGATTACCGGTTTTTGGGACTTAATTGAATAAAAAAATATAATGACTAAATCGATTATGAGACCAATATATAAGTATTTTATTGCAGTTTTCCCATCTAAAATTAGTGTATAACCATGGTTTAGATCATTATGAGGTGACTAAAAAGCAAACAATAGTGACACTGGAAAATTTATATGAATATGATAGACAATGTCATTTCAAAAATAAATCAATGTGCTTTTAAGGTATACGATTATTATGATAAAGAAAAAGTCTCTATCTATTGGTTGTTTATAGCCAGGGTTTACGTGATGATATGTCTTCTAAAAGATAAACAATGTTCACCTTATAGAATATCCATATGGCTATAGGATAGATAATCATAAATGAGGAATTAAAATGTTGTATTCATAAAATGTATATATTCATAGTTTAATTAATTCCATGCATCTTTTTTTGGAAACGGCAAATATATTAAAAGAGGGTACCCCAACTAGCAAGGAACTAGAAGAGGGTCCATTAAACAAGATACATACAGTTCATAAATTACAAACCAGAAAATGGAGATACCAACCACTCATCCCAGTTACAAATTACATTCTTACCCCTATGCTTTAACCAATGAAAGACCATGGACTTAATGCATTCAGTCCCTTGACGTACTGAAGTACCCTCCATTCGAAATAATCGTTTGTTCTTGAACCTCCATAAGTTCCATAGCAACCCGTAGCTAATGGCAGTAAACCTTTCTCTTTTCGAATTACAATTCCCCCAGGTAGCAGTGAAATGAAGAAGATCACCAATAGCTTTTACTGAAATCTGATCACTTCTTACACCGCACCATCTCAAGATATTGGTCCTGATCAGGGTAGCAAATGGACAGTCAATCAGAATATGATCAACACATTCAGTCCTCCCGATGCACGAACTACACCACAGAGAATTGACCAAAGTACCCCTGTTCTCCAATGCTACAGCTGATGGAATACGATCTTGCACAGCTCTCCAAATAAAGCATAATACCTTGATTGGAACCACCCTACTCCATACAATTTCAGATGTACCAGGAATACTAACTTGCAGCTTGTCAATAACCTGTCTAAGGGAACTAACAGAGAATATACCGTCGCCCGATAACTTACAGATCCAATGATCCACTCCCGGCCCTAAGCAAGTACCAGATACTTCACTAGTGAGGGCATGGACATCAGATTCAAGCCCCAGATCACTAGGGCTGGACTTCCAATTCCAAACTTGATTCGAGCTAGCAATTCTATCGGCTACGGTGCATCGTTTCATGGCTTCCAATTCAAATAAGGAAGGATACTTTATTTTTAGGCTCCCAGAGTCTAACCAATTATCGTACCAGAATAGAGTTTTGTCCCCAGCTCCGATTTTTACTTTGAAAATGTCATGAACATCGAGCTTATGATCTGGAAATGTATTTTTGATTCCTGCAATAGTATTCCAGACTCCACTGTACTTCCGTCTAGATAGATGTTCAAAAGGCTTATTGGATAAGTTATGAATCCCTTGGATCACCCGAGCCCACAGTGAATGGTTTTCATTCTTCAATCTCCACCACCATTTCACAAGTAGTCCAATGTTTAAGGCTTTTATGGAACCCACTCCCAATCCCCCATCACCTTTGGATGCTAGCACTTTCTCCCAACTAACCCAGTGAATCCTTTTCCTATCATCACATTCACCCCATAAGAATGTTCGCCTTATCTTCTCTAATTTTTCTAGTACACCCAATGGAGCTTTGAATAAGGATAAGTAGTAGGTAGGTAGGTTACCCAGGACTGACTTTATTAAAGTTAGCCTCCCCCCGAACGACAGGGTTTTAGCCTTCCATGCGGAGAGTTTGGAGTGAAATTTCTTGATTATAGGCTTCCAATTTTTAATTACATTCATATTGGCGCCAACAGGAACGCCGAGATACTCGAATGGAAGAACACCTGCTGCACACCCCAATAGGTTAGCCCAATTTTCTGTTTCTGCCGGGGTAGCACCAATACCAAAAACCTTTGACTTATGAAAATTTAATTTGAGACCCAAAGAGATATGAAAGCACCTCAATATACATGAAAGGTTCTTGAGGTTAGACTGCGACCATTCACCAATGAACAACACATCGTCAGCATAGAATAGATGAGATATGATAGGTCCATTACCTGGGATTTGAACGCCTTTGAAGATCCTTTTTTCACAAGCCGATTTAAGAGCCACACTCAACCCCTCCATTGCAATAATGAATAGATATGGAGAGAGGGGTCACCTTGACGAACCCCTCTTGAGATAGGAAATTCCTTCGTTGGAGATCCGTTAACTATCACCGAAGCCCTAGACGAATTCAGGCATCCCCGAATCCATATCCGCCATTTGTTCCTGAAACCCATTTGTTCAAGTACCGAATCAAGATATTGCCAATTCACCGAATTAAATGCTTTGTCAAACTCAACTTTGAAGAGAAGGATATTTTTCCACGCTTTCTTAGCCCATGAACAAACCTCATTAATCATGAGAGGGCCATCAAGTATGTAGCGCCCTTCCACATAAGCCGACTGTTCGTCACCAATTAAACTGCTGATAACCGACTTCATTCGATTGGAAAGTATCTTACTTATGATTTTGCTCAAACACCCAATAAGACTTATAGGGCAGTAATCATTCAAAGATAGTGGGTCTTTGAGTTTGGGAGCTAGAGTGATGAATGACGAGTTACACCCCCTTGCAAGTGAGCCACACTCTTCAAAATGCTTTACATACTTCATCACATCATATTTGATAATGTCCCAAGATTTTTTCAGGAACTTAAAGGTATTACCATCAGGTCCTGGGGCTTTTTCACTTCCACAATCCCAAATCGCAGCCTTAACCTCCTCAAGACAGATAGGAGATTCGATTCTAATGGCATCCATCATTGAAATTGTCTTAAACATCGGGTTGATTAGCTTGGGTCTAGAAACATGACCTTCCGAGAATTTTTCCTGAAAAAATCTGAAGACTTCCTCCTTGATCTCGTTGACCTCCATAGTCCACCGACCGTTAATCAAGAGACCATGTAGAAGATTCCTCCTATTTTTGCTGTTAATGAACCCATGGAAAAATTTATTGTTCTCGTCACCATCGATGGTCCATTTGATTCTAGCTTTCTGTTTCAGATCCAAAGCTTTAAATCGTTTCATCTCCGTTATCCTCTTGATCCCGTTGTTCCATATGTCCATTTTTTTATGAAGAAAAAGGTCTAGATTCCGCAAGCTTTTCAATATCTTTAACCAGATTCAAAGTGTCATTAAACTCTTTTTTTTCTTATTGATCCCCGTCCCACCTCCACTGCTTAATCATCTCCTTCAAGAACCTGAGTTTAGCAGCCAGATAAGCGTCAGGAGTACCATACCCCTTAAATTTATTCCATGCTTCGGTTACAACTTGATCAAAGCCTTCCCTAAGGAGCCACGAGTTAAAAAGTTTAAACAGGATTGGCCCAAAATCTGACATGGCAGATGTTAAGGTAATGGGACAGTGATCTGATAGTTCACGTGGGTGACCTGTCACAGAACTAAGGGGAAAAGATGATAGAAAATTTGGACAGGCCAAGAATCTGTCAAGCTTGCTTAATTTGGCATCAACCCTGCTCATAAATGTAAACCTTTCACCACCCATGTTAAAATCCTTTAGATTAGCTTCCTAGATGAATCTGTTGAAGGCAAAAGCGCTAGCAGGACAGAATTGGGAGTTACACCTCTCACAAGGTTCACGCACTACATTGAAGTCTCCAAACACAACCCACATACCAGATCTCACTTTTATGAGGCTAAGTAATTCCATCCATACTTTCTTCTTTTCAGTTAGGGACTGAGGGCCATACACATTAGCAATATTCAGTATACCTTCATTATTCTTAAACTTACCAATAACTACTAGAAAGTTACGGTTCTTAATAACATCTGATTTTTTAAAAAGTTTGTTATCCCATATAGATATGAGACCACCCGATCGACCACTGGAATCAACACCAACAAAGTCATAATCATTTGAATCCTAACAACCTTTAACATCAATATTTGAATAGGCCGACAACTGAGTTTCCTGTAATCCAACAAAGGTTGCCTTATGTTTGATCTTTAACCTCCTAACCCAACTGACTTTCGCATCTTCACCCACCCCCTTACATTGAGTGATAGATAATTCATTAATCACAAATGCTTACTCCCAGACTCCCCACAACCTCAGCAAGAACGTGGTTTTCAGCCTCCAGTTGAAAGCCAATTTCATTCCATATGGCCACTGTTTGATGGATTTCATTGGATACAGTCTCGTCATGTTCATCAGAAAGGTTCTGATTCGAAGCTGAGGTGGAAGGTTCCCTATTAAGATCCAAGGAACTATTGCTGGAAGGGTGAGGATCATTACCATTCTGGGCTGAAAGCTTGGAGCGTACAGGAGAAACTTCAGTGAGGGTGGGGGGGGGGGGACGTCAACCTCTAGGTCTTTTTCTTCTTTTTATTTTAAGATCGTTGCTGCAACTCTTAGAGCGGGACGACGAGTCAAAACAATGGACCGTGTGAGCGATATGGGCTGATGGAGTAGAGTCAGGGACTAGATTAGTATCCACGGAAGGCCCATAACTATTTTTAGGCCCAATAGTATTAAAATTAGGATCCGCCCCACAAATGACCGGGTCTACGCCTTCTCTGCATGCAGTACTCCCAATTAATGCGCCACTGCTTAGTACCTGAGGAATTCCAACCGCCTTGCTTGAATTATCCGCGTTGACTGCCGCTTGGGGAATCACCACCGTGGGATCAACAGTCGCCATGATTACATTCTCAAGATCCCCCAGGGCCTCCGGAGACTCTTCAGTTCCATCGTGACACTTCGTCTTCTCCGGTTGAATTTCTAGTGCAGCTTCGGATCAGAATTCCCCATCCTCTAGATCATTATCGGTGTCCTGCAACCATGTCTCAGAGACCCCATCATCCTCGTCGTCTTCATCGCTACCCTCTGAGATAGATTCGTCTTCCACTTTATCGAACTGAATCGGTTTGAATGGCGACCAATCGTCAGTATATTCAACGACCCCGACCACATATATTACGCTATCTACATAGATTTGGATCTCTTCGTTAATTCACTTCATTCTCATTGTGATTACCCCTACCTTGCCAATAGATAAGTCACTCTGATCAAGAATATTGTCAAATGGGTTTATGACCTGTCTGAATCTGCTAGCGATCCTGGAGAAGTTGTCAATGTCCCAGAATCTTAGGGGAACTCCAATGATTTTTAGCCAAGCCAACCTTTTGTAACAAATATCCTTATGCTCTTCTAGTACCATCCACTTGAACCATTCTTGCCATCTTGTTTTACCTTTTAAGAACTCGCGAGCTTCCATAGACGATCCAAACTTGATGGCTATCTTTAGACCACTAAGATATTTAGTCCCATCAGTCGTGAATGTAGGAGCTGGCAGGTTGGCAATGTGATCAAGGCTATGGGCTTCACCAATCAGCAGAGTCTTATGTATCCATTCACTCATGACAGTTTTAGGGTTAAGTAGGATCGGGGGGAGTTTCCATGCTGAATTCTAGTGGTACTAGATGCCACTTGTGCAAAGGTTCGTGAGTCTCTAACGCCGCCTCTAATACTAAAGGTTTTTTGAGGTTCAACCTGATGATCTCTCAGGGGTCTTCTGTTGTGTGGACTATCCTTCTGGTATTTGGCCAGATTTGAGTAAAGAGTTACACCCCGAAGTTTGACACCCTTCATTTCAGCTTCCAAAATACTTGTGTGTTTCACTCTCGTGAACCGGATGAAGCCAAAGTTCTGCTTACGTTGGTTCTTCTTCCCTCCAATTTAAATGTCTGAAATGTGACGTGTCCTCCAATGTAAATGTCTTTCACTCTCGTTGAAAACCAGCTACGTAGAACGTAGACGTGTCCTCCATGCATCCTTGTTCTTTCCCATTTTTACTTCGATTGCGAATCTCTGTCCACCCGTCTACTGTGGCCGCCGATCTCCGTCCACCCATTGGTTCACTTTTTTACCTTACCATGTATTAATTTTATGTAACATCCGAATTTCCAGGCATGACAATTTAAGTATTTCTTTTTGAGTTATGAGGAGGGACTCGACGAGTTGACGACTAGACTCGTCGTGTAGGATCGCGATTTGCTGACTGGATTAATGAAGGGACTCGACGAGTCGATGGGTGGACTCGACGAGTCCACGCTGTGGACAGAAACCCTAAATCTTTGGGGCATGTGCCCTATTTAAGGGTCCTTATAACCCTCATTTGTGGCTACCAGTCCAGAGAGAGAAACCCTAGAGAGCTTGAACGAGTTGTGTGAGAGAGAAAGCCATTTTAACCCTTTTTGGTGTTGTTTTGCAAAGAAGAAGGTGTTTCCAGCTAGAGGAGGTCAAGAGGGTTGCTAATCCGTGGTTTCCAAGCTTGGATCTACAGTGTTGAGGTAGCAAATCGATCCTTTCTCTGTTTGGTTTAAGATCCTTGAATTTTAGGGTTTTCTATACCCTTTATTGGCTTAAAATGTTGAGTATGTTGTCCCTTTGAGTGTTAGACTCTGGATCTGGACCTCTAGAGGTCCAGAGGGCCTTATCCATTCTGCTTTATGTTGGTTCATGGAGGGAATGAGACTATGTTGCCATTTTAGAAGCCATTTCACCAAGGAAAGCCTTGTGTGCGTCGCATGAATGTCAAGACTGAACCTTTACGTGATTATCGTGTTTGGGAAGGTCAGATCTATAGGTTAGAGAAGCAGATCTGACCTCAGAAAGTTATTTGAGTGTTGCCATGGAAGCAACTCACCGAGTTTATAACTGGACTCGACGAGTCGAGTCGGGGTTGCCCCGCGATTCGTGACAGGTGTAACTCGTCGAGTGAAGGGATGACTCGACGTGCCGAGTGAGGCTAGAAGGATTCTGAGGACCCGCATTGACTCGCCGAGTCGCCCATGTGCACTCGACAAGTCGGGTCAAAGTTTGACCGTTGACTTCAGTTGACTTTAGGGTTTTGGTCAAGCTGATTCAGGAGAGTTCGGGGAGGGGTAGGATGACCTTCTATCCAATCTTTAGAGGCGAGGCTATGAGAGGGTATTGATCAGGAATGTTATTCGTATGATAGGAGGAGGCTAGGTCGGGACGTCAAGCACGAGAGTTTATCCGACTTCGTATGAGGTGAGTCTTCTCACTATACTTTACCTTGAGTGGTAAGTAGAGTTATGTGACAGAGTATCTTGTATGCTATGTATGTGATGTGTTGCAAGCGTTATTTCTATGTGATTTATGCTGTGTGTATTCCAGAGTTTACAGAGTTAGGACCGGAAGGTCCATAGAGTTAGGACCAGAGGGTCCACAGAGTTAGGGCCAGTGGGCCCACAGAGTTATAGCCTCGAGTGGCTAATATGTGTTATATGTGATATTTTGGGGAACTCACTAAGCATTTATGCTTACAGTTGTTGTGTTATGTGTTTTAGGTACTAGCGAGGATTGCGGGAAGGCACCGACATGATCCGTACACACTCATGGAGTTTATGTCTTGAGATTCTGGGATATGTTTTGTTATGATAACATTGGATACATTATGTTTTGATATTACCTTATGAAATAAAGTATGTTTTAAAAATGAAAAATTGTTTTGGAGATTTACGTCGTTACATTTTATTGGCTCAGATCCATATTTTAATTAATGGAAAATTTGAGTAACATGCATGGAATATCTTGTAATTCCATACATCTAAAAGATAAATAATAACCACATTTAACATTTAACACTAGGTTTATACCTGAATAATATCAAAAGGTATGGTGAAATTAAATTTGTCTGGTTGTAGTTTAAATTATAGTCATAGCAAACATAGTTATATGTATTTAGAAACTCTATAGTTATAGTTTAATTGATTATATTTGTCTGAAATATAATAAATAGTAGTGTTTGAATTAATGTATGCCTATACTAAGCGTGACCATGGTTTAAAATATTAACTATGACTAAAATTTAATAATAGCTAGATTGAAGTTTTATGTGCGTATAAATCCTAGAAATGTTACGTTAAAAACAAATTCATGTGTATATATGTAATACAATAGTCATGATAACGAAAAAAAAGTATGTATATATAATGAGTTTATTGTCACAGTTTAATTGATTCTAAATTATATTCACCATGTAAAATATTCAAATAATTATAACAATTGATTATCTGCGTCAACAAGATAATAATTAGTCACATTGAGGAGTTTATGAATGAGGTAAAATTGATTATCTATAACTAAAAGGTAAACAATCGACACATTGAAAAACTTTCTTGTATCTATAGGGACTCCCTATTTTAAGTGGAAGATTCATTCCTTGGAGTTATGACCAAGCTGTTAAAAAATTAGAAACAAAAATCATCCAAATTTAGCTATAGAAGTCAGTCGAATCATTGTGTTGTGTTTATGTTGATATAAATAACCGAATATTGACCAAACTATACCATATAATGTGGTTTCAAACTATGATGTAAGGAATCAAATTATAACAAAGCTCGTAACAACTCTAAAAACTTGAAGTAAGTGTTATGATGTGTATTTTGTATAAATATGTAAAAGGGAAAAACCAAATGATGAACTATTTAGAAATGAACTATGAATACACTTGTACTAATCGGATCATACCTAGAAATGTAGAACTTTTTAGTAGAAACTTGTTAATGGAAAGTTGTAGTTCACTTCAATACAATTCCGTAGATATAAAATTCATCAAAATCAAAGTCTGTATGAAGGAGTTATGGGTCGTAAAAGTAGAGGAATCGAAATAGTATAAAGTACATTGCCCAAAGTGCACTCAATGCCATTACATGTTCGTGTAAATGTCTTACATGATCGTGTAAGCCTCACGAGGCACCCTCACATGCAAAAGGAAAGTAGAATGATAAGTATGGACTATCATGGAAGATTATACAATCGCGTAAGTGCTTCGTAGTTTCAAAACCAAATTTTAATGAAGTACATTGCTATTTTGGGATCATTTCGGAGTTAAACGATCATATAGTTAGATGCATGATTATGTAAGTTGCTCTTGATCCAGAAAACATGGCATAAAAGCAACCATGTCGGTCATTGGCTCCTTATTTTACTTCTAGACCTCGTGGGAGCTTAAGAAGGTAAATTTTGACGGTTTTCCACCAATGATTGAAGCTTTAAACAAGGTATTTCAATACAAACTAGAATCAAACCTCTACTGCTTGGATTAAAGGTAAATCATCTTCTATCTGCAAGCTTGAACAAACTTTGATGGTGGAATTTGAAGAAATTGTTAGAACTCGATCCTTTTGCTATGAATTCTTAGCATGATGTTGTTAAAAAGTATTGTGATCATGATACTAAGTTTCTTATGATACATCTATGGTTGAATTCATGAATTTGAAGAAGATGAACTCAAATCCTAATTGGGTAAATTGTTACATAAGTGAAATTAACCTAATATCGTAATGAAGCAAGACATATAGATGAGATAGTCGTGTAGCTTAATTGTTTTTGTTCACGAAAGTTTGAAATAAGAAATTCATGTGATCATTGTTAATATGGATTGGAGTTAATATTGTTATAGAATAAGTCATGGAACTAAGAGCTTAATATGTTCTTTGAATAGGATTTGAAATGAGATTGATTAAAGAGCACAAAGTGAATAATAGAAGCCAAAAGTGGTAGTTAATCTTCAGTAACTAACAAGGTGAGTTTTATGGTCCCTTTTTAGCTAGGGGTACATGGCCTAATGAAATAAGAACTTTTTTTAATGATACTCTTTATAAATATAATTAGTATACATGTATATGTTTATATGACTTTGAGAATAATGAGCTTGTGATACGAATTTTTGTAAATGAATTGAATTATACATGTTTAATATGAATTGGTTCACTTTTGTGTAAATTGTTATAGTTTATTTGCAAATCATGGCATTGTGTGTGATCAAATCTTGAAAAGAAAAGTGTGACCATGCATCATTGAGCGAACTACATGGTAATTTAAAAAGAACTTAAAATTCAACTATCTAATGATGGGACTAATGAGACTATGTTGGGAGGGAACCTCCCTTTACAAAACAGGAGTCTTTGAACCATAAGACCACAACAAGATGGTTTGTTCTCCTATTATGATCAACAACTAAGTTTTGTTGAGTATTGGAGATATTGAAACTGATTTGGTATTTCTGTTAATAACTGAAGACTTTTTAGTCTTGATAGTGTGTTTAGTTATTTAGTACATGTTTATTTTTCCCATATATATAACATATAGCTTAGCTTGTTAGGTAAGCTTTTCCTCAAAAAGTTTCCTTGTATGTTCCATTTCTAAATCAATAACATACAAAAGCTTTACAGATTACTTGCAACTTTATGGTGATTGATTCATGATTGTTATTCTAATATCGCAGTCATCATTCCGTTTTGGGCTTCACAATTGGTATCAGAGCCAATTTTGTAGATCTCAGTGATTATTGCAAGAATTGATCAGAAATGGCGAAATTTATACATGAATCTCACTCTTTTCTTCAAGTTTTGTAAGTTTTCTGAAGAGGAAGTGATATATCTCTTGTTTTTGCAAAACTCAATTCATATCTGTTATTCTCTACACGTTCTATCTTTTGATTTGTTCTTGATTCAAGTTTTAGAAGTGAAATAGAAGAATAAATTTGAGTTCTATTCTCAGATTTGTGCTTAGATTTGTCTTCTCTCTTTAGAAAGCATCTCATATACGTTTTCTCTCACTAGAAATCTTATCAGATTTATTTTCTCTCTCTTCGAGTTTTGTTTCATGTTGAAGATTTAATGGCATATTATATAGGGTGTTAAATCTCATTAAAAAAACTAGGATTAAAAGTTATAGATCCAAAGTATCGTCTTAAAGAAGGATATTTATTTTGGGATGTTCGTGGTCAATCTATGTTGAAGAATTCCATTGAAATGTATAATATCTATGTTGATGAGAAAATTGGTGATTTCACATGGATTTCTTGTGGTGGATTGGAAAATTATTGTTTAGATGAAGATAAAGATTTGTTAAAGCAATTTTCCATTATCAAAGAACATTTACTTCTGAAGAAAATACAATAGAACTTATAGAAAGAAAAGAAAAGAAAAAGAAGATGTTCTTGGTGTTCTTGACAAAGTACATAAAGTTCGTCAAGTTTCTGAGAAAAAGGTAACTCCAGATGTTCTTGTTGAGGGGGAGTCAAGAGTTTCAAGTTTTTCAGAAATTTCACATTCCGAATCTTGTAGTTCTGAAGACAAATCTCAATGCAAAAATTCAGAAATCGTGAAAGTGAAGATGTTTTGTTCTATTGGAACTCAAACAGAAGATTCTTCATGTTCTAATGATAATTTTGAAGGAATTATACCTTATCGAAGGCTATTATTCAAGATGTTCAGATTTACCAAACTCCAAAGGATTGTTTTCAAAAGACTTCAAATGTTCAGATCATGAAATGTGATGAACATGGTCAAATCCGAAAATCAATTTTGAAGTCTCAAAATTTGAAAAGGAAGAAGAAGAAGAAGAAGAAGAAGAAGAAGAAGAGAAAGGTGAAAAAGGTTTGGATGCAAAAAGTACAAGTTTCTCATGCTTGTGAAAAAGTTCAGAAAGTACAAATCAAGCGTATTGATTCAAAAATTTGTTCGGATGAAGATTTTAGAAGATGGAGAAAAGAGAAAAAGGGTCTTTGGTTGGTTCTATGAGATATTTGATAATTTTTGTGTTCCAACTAAGAAGTCGATATCTTATTCTTCTCAATTTTCAGAAGATAATTTGTATTCAGATAAATGTTTTTCTCCAAAGAAATGAATGCAAGAAACCAACTTCAATTCTTAACCTTAAATGGGTTCCAAAAATTTCATGTTAAAAGTGAAATTTTATTTGAAGGGAGTTCTTTTTGTTGAAGAAATCAAGTTTTATTGATTTTAAATGAATGATATTGTCAGCACAAAGCTTTGGAAATCTAATTTTTCTAACATTACTGGAAAGAGTGAAGGCTATCAAAAAGTTAAAAATGGACTGAAATCTAACTTTTTCTGCAAAAAGAAGGATGCAAGCTGTCAAAAGTTTCTGAAAAGGGGTCAAAGTCGGAACATTGATTTTATATCCTTAGTCTCGTTCACTATTCTCGCTAATTGATATACACATCAATTGGTTCTCGCAATCAGAAAATAATAAGCGATATAGCATTTGAGTTCGCTACTGTTCATCTCCTAAACTCTCCGAGCGTCGGAAGCATTCGCAGGAATTTGATATCGGAGGTTGTCTGTCCTTCGCTTCTCATCGTGATTCAACTTGCATCGGAGGTTCACAACTCATAAACACTCGTTTTGGAGGATTTCACACTCAATTAAAATCAGAAATTGGATGTCGCCTCCTATTAACTGAAATCGAAAGTTGGTCTTGGAGTCAATTTTGGAATTTAATTTCCTAATCAGAAGCAAAGTTACAGTTAGTTCGGAATCGATATTCTTTACAGCTCATCTCAGAACAGTTCTAATGTTCACCGAATTCAAAATCAGAAGTTTATGTCGGAACGAAACAGCATTCGGAATCGATTTCATTGGGTTCTTGCTCGGAATCTGAAATCAGGAGATGTTGCAGAATGGTTCTGATCGGAAATCTCAAAGCTTCAAAATCGGAATTTCTAATGTCAATCGGAACTGTAATTTCTGAATCGGAAATCGGAATTGAGTTGGATGTTGCAGGTCCTTCTCGTTTCGGAGGTTTCTATCGTCAGAGGTCTCGTATCTGATTTATGGGCTTAGCATCTCTTCGCAATTAAATTAAATCGGAATTTTTTTTAATCGATTCTGATTTTGACTTCTTCGAAGTCAAAGAACGAGTTTAGATCCGATCAAATGGAACATTGGTTATCTTTTCAACTTCAGTCCTCAAACTTTGATCATCTTGGTAGATTACACCCAATTCCTAATTTCTTTACAATTTTCATGGGTTTTATCATATTTACCCTTTCTATCCAAATTATTTTTGTTTCTTATATTTTTCTTGGTCTAATTCTTTCCAAACCCTTCTAATATTTGTTTCTTATTCTTTTCTTTTTGTCTAAACCTTAAAACCGAAAAATAAAAAAAAGATTTTTGTTCTTTTTCCGTTTTAATTTCAAAAAAACCCGAAAATCCGAAAAGAATGTATTTTGTTGTTTGTTCAAATATGATGGGTTTTGAAGATCCATGTTAGCGAACTTGCTCTTTGAGGTAGAGTAGATTGCTAGAGATTCTTCTTAACTTTCCAGATTCTCTCCATGACATTTGTTGAAGATTCAACGGGGAGTGACGATTACTCAAGGGGGAGTTCACATTTGGAAGATGATATTTGATTCTCTCTCTTTGAAGACCCCATGGTATGTAAGTATCACAATTTAGGGGGAGAAATTCCAAGAAAATTGGAAATCATGATCTTCATCAGTTTCAACATCTAGGGGGAGATTGTTGAGTATTGGAGATATTGAAACTGATTTGACATTTCTGTTAATAATTGAAGACTTTTAAGTCTTGATAAGGTGTTTAGTTATTTAGCACATGCTTTATTTTTTCCCATATAAAGCCTATAACTTAGCTTGGTAGGTAAGCTTTTCCTCAAAAAGTCTCTTTGTATGTTCCATTTCTAAATCAATAACATACAAAATCTTTACAGATTACTTGCAACTTTATGGTGATTAATTCATGATTGTTATTCTAATTCCGCACTCGTCATTTCGTTTTGGGCTTCACAAGTTTGTGCAAGGCGACCTGACCCTTATTGGACCCATGATATAAAAATGCAGTGAACCTGTAAAAGTAATCAAATGAATAGAGAAATGGAACAAAACTCGTAAGTCTGTATTGTGTGAGAACATGCAGTGAACCTGTAAAAGTAATCAAAGATTTATCAAATGGTAGTAAAGTTTTTGGGTTCAAACTCGACGATTAATGTTGAATATGTTTTAAATATTGTTCTTAATCGCTTTAGACAATAGAAAGGACAAAACCCTTTGAGTATTGTGACTAATTAGTGCAAAACAGGCCTCGGTTCCAACTATTCTTTGTGCCACGACGTGGTTACTTGAAGAAGTATATTATGTTTTGTTTTTGTTATCAGTTAATGTGACACCCCCAAATCAGGATGGCGGAAACGTCCGGGGGTGGATGACTTTCATGTATTGTATCATAACAAAATGCATAATAGTGACCAAAGCAAACATGACCATCATACACATAATTGAAAAAGTTACATCGTTGTAAGTGTTACATGTTTCAAAAGTCAATTACAATATGATGACAAAAGATTTGTTTGACGCCTTAGCGTCCCATCCTCAAAAGCTGGTGGTTACCTGTTTTAATGATTCCCTGAGAATAGTTGTTTTGAAAAAGTGTCAACAATTAAGTTTGCGAGTTCATAAGTGTTTGTATGAATAATTGTAAGCCTTTCCTTGTAAAGTAATCATGTTTGTTTCCAGAAAATCTGATATTTTCCATAGAAATGAGTTGTAGTCATAAATGTTCCAAGACCGAAATATACAAGTATTTTCCATACTTAAAATAGTAATATGTAGTTTTATTCGTATATAAAACCGTTTGAAGAAATGTGTTTTCGTGTAAAACAAACGTATCGTCGTTTCCCCGTGTGAGTTTTCATAACCGTGCTAAAGATGAAGTTGCCTGCCACGACGTTCTTCAGGCGTCGAAATGTTTATGACATTTGTCACCAATAAACTTCCGGTATATCTGTAGTTAACAGTTAGGGTGTGGGATCATCAGTCCCATATAGATCTATACACAAGTAGCACGCTCTCCAACAGGAGACTCTGGTTATAAAACAGGACTTTCGTGTATACCTTGGTAAGTACGATGAAGACAATGTCTCACAAATTTATTCAACGAGTTTACGTGTTTTTGTAATGAAAACGTTTGTATATGTAGTTATCCATCTTTCCAGGAAAATAAAATGGCGTAAAATAATTATATATGTATTTTTATATAATTATACCCTTTGCTCAACGGATTGCAAAGGTGGTAAAAATTCACGAGTTTGGTAGTAAAGCCATTTCATGTATTTAGCACTTTTTCGCAAAAGGTAAGAAAATGTATTTAAACACTCGTGTTTTAACGTAAGTTTTCTTGTGTACACTTGTATCCCCCACCACCCCCTAAAATGTGGAAAAAGTCTTGAAAAATGTAGGGGTATAAACTCACATTAAGTGTGATTGTGGTTGGTTAACGAGGTGATGGTGAAGATCTTCAAGCTACGAACACTCGAAAATGATTGTATCCTAAGAATTTTGATGGGTTTTGAGCATCCTAACACTCCTATGATGTACATGCAACCCTAGAAACCTTGGATCTATGTTTTACTGTGAATACATGCAAATTTGTTTTTTCCAAGGTTCATAACCTATCTATCATGGCATGGGGAACTTTAAACATAAAAGCTAGAAGAATTACATACCTTTCAATAGTGAGTTGATTCCTTGGAGTTTGAGAGCCAAGCACCAATAATGTGGATGCCTCAAATGGAAATCATAACTCACCACAAACTTGGAAAAACTATGAGAGTGTATGTTTGCTTGTAGAAACCGGCCACCTTCTTACACAGAATTAGTGCCATTTCAAGCATCATAAGCTCCTTTATATAGTGTGGGGAATTAGGGTTACATCCATGTAAACCCTAATACCCATGACTCTTCCTTTCCAAGGATCCATGGGTTAAAAGCTCCATGGACTATCCATGGACTCCTATGCATGCCAAGCCCATTCCAAATGTGTATTAGCCCACACTTATATAAATACAAGAGCCCATATTTAATTAGTCACCTTTTTGATCACCAAATTAATTCTAAATTAAATTATGATCAGATACTAATTAAATAATATGATTTCATATTATTATATTATAACTTATAATATATTAACAAATCATAAACATACAATTCTCAAAGATTTAACCATACAAATAGTTCGGGTGAAGTGCAACCCAAATGGACCATACTGGGTCGGGTCAAGTATATACCAAATAAAGTTATGGACTTAGACACCTTATCCAACAGTCTCCCACTTGGATAAGTCTAATAAATATATTTGCCTATATTACTTCAGGAACCAACCGGCAATGGTAGCTCTTAAAACGCTGTTGAACTATGAAGCGCCATTTTAGATAAGTGATCAAATAATCCTCTGTTCTAGATATCAGCCGGACAATTACATGGAACAATGTCTTACTTATTGTCCAGCAGTTTGTTTCCCGATTTCCGATTTGTTTGACATAGAATTTAATTGAACACATCAATTAGGTTCTGACCGGGCCCGGTACATAGGTCAAAACAAAATCATCGAGGGGCCCAAATATCGCTTCTAATCCTCCAAGGACTAGGAGGAATAGATAAACTTCGACTCATATACTTGTTTCTACTACTTGTTGAATTATACACAAAGGCACGTTTTATGACATCAAGCTACTGATGCGTTTTCATGCAATCAATGCATAACCAACTCATAGGCAACAACTCATATCTCTAGGTTTGAAGCCTTATATGATATTACAATCTCACGATCACGCGAGATAAATTCCATGAAGTGATGCAAGTGAGCATGGGTTTATTCCAATACTCAGAACTTATGAGCACTCATGAATGTTGTAGCAACCATTGCTATGGCTAAAGACCTTTAGTCATCTACAAGCCCAATTCATGACAGTCTTCATTCACACCTACTTCTGACGTATGACCGACTGTGGAAGTTTGAATAAAGTAAATTATTCTGGAAGTCAAAACATGCAAAGCTGAAAAAATAGTAAATAGTTGACAAAAGACAGTAACACCTTACTCATAAATAAACACACCTTTTATTCATCATCAAATGTCGATTACATTTTACAAGTTTCAGAAATAGCTATCTAATCTGTAAAACTAATATCATCCTTCAGCCCGATGCGCCTCGCATGATGAAAATGCCTAACCCTCGTCAGTCCCTTCATGAGGGGACCTGTAGGATTTTCTTCTGATGATACCCTCTTTGCCACGACGAATCCTTCTTCTATCTTATGTCTTATGAAGTCATATTTTCTGTCAATGTGTCTGGATCTTCCATGATCTCTCGGTTCCTTGGCTAAGGCAACCGCACTATTCCTGTCACGGAAAATCTCCATAGGCTCCTTAATAGCTGGTACAACTCCAAGGTCTCCAATGAAGTTATTCAGCCATATCGCCTCCTTTTCCGCTTCACTCGCTGCTATGTACTCTGATTCACAAGTCGAATCAGCTACCGTCTCCTGCTTGGAACTCTTCCAAGTGATTGCCCCTCCATTTAGGGTAAAGACCGAACCCGACTAAGAGCGGAAGTTATCCCTATCAGTCTGAAAGCTAGCATCACTATACCCTACTACTCTCAAGTCATCACTCCCACCAAGGGTAAGGATCCAATCCTTAGTCCTCCGCAGGTACTTGAGAATATTCTTTACCGTAGTCCAGTGAGCCTTGCCAGGGTTCCCCTGATATCTGCTGACCATGCTCAAAGCGAAGGCCACATCAGGACGGGTACAAGTCATAGCATACATGATCGAACCAACAGCGGAAGCATATGGTAATCAACTCATCTCGGCTATCTCAACCTTTGTACTCGGGCTCTGAGCCTTGATCAGTTTGGCATTGATTTGGATCGGTAATTCTCTTTTCTTGGAATTCTACAAGTTGAACCTTTTCAACACCTTATCCAAGTAGGTACTCTGACTAAGTCCAATTAGTCTTTTACTCCTGTCTCTTAATATCCTTATCCCTAGGATATAGGCAGCCTCTCCAAGGTCCTTTACAGAAAAACACCTCCCAAGCCATGACTTCACCTCCTGCAATGTTGGGATGTCATTTCCTATGAGCAGTATGTCATCCACATACAGCACCAAGAAGCTAACTATACTCCCACTAGATCTGACATACACACATGACTCATCTTCACTTCTCGAAAAGCCAAACTCTTTGACTTTCTCATCGAAACAAAGATTCCATCTACGAGGTGCTTGTTTCAACCCATAGATGGATTTCTCAAGCTTACACACTCTATTAGGGTACTATGTGCTGACAAAACCCTCTGGCTGACTCATGTAAACATCCTCAGTCAACTTCCCATTAAGGAAAGCGATTTTGACATCCATTTGCCATATTTCATAGTCATGAAATGCAGCAATGGCTAACATAACCCTAATAGACTTAATCTTTGCTACCGGTGAAAAGGTCTCATCATAATCAACTCCCGGAGTTTGAGAAAAGCCCTTTGCAACAAGTCGCGCCTTATAAGTGTGTACATTACCATCCATGTCGGTCTTCTTCTTGAAGATCCATTTGCACCCGACTATCTTACGACCTGGTACATTGTCAACCAAGTTCCAAACTTGATTGTCATACATGAACTGTATCTCGCTGTCCATAGCCTCTTTCCATTTAGCAGCCTCAGGGCCTGTCATGGCTTCCGTGTAGCTGTTAGGTTCATCCAGATTTACCAGTGTACTATCACTGATAAGTGTATCACCTTCCGCAGTAATATGGAAACCATAGTAATCCTCAGGTGCATTCCTAACTCTCGTGGAACGCCTCAGAGGTACAGTCTCGTCAGTTGGATCAACAGGAGTTTCCTCCTCATGTTGATTGTTAGGGTTTGAGGTTCCTTCACCACTTGACTCTTGAAGTTCTTCGAGGTCAATTTTCCTCCCACTGTTTCCTTGGCTCATGAACTCTCTTTCACGAAAGACCCCTCTCCTTGCCACAAATACCACATTCTCACTGGGTCTGTAGAAGAGGTAACCAAATGATTTTTGTGGGTAGCCGATGAAAATACACCTCTCACTTCGAGGTTCGAGCTTATCGTGATTTTCACGCCTCACAAAAGCCTCGCAACCCCAAATCATGATGTGGTCCAAGTTGGGAACTTTCCCAGTCCACATCTCATGAGGTGTTTTGGCAACCTTATTTGTAGGGACTAGATTAAGGATATGGGCGGCAGTCTCTAAGGCATACCCCCAAAAAGAGATTGGTAGTGAAGCTCGACTCATCATGGAACGAACCATGTCCAACAAGGTCCGATTACGCCTCTCAACCACACCATTCAGCTGTGGTGTCCTGGGAGGTGTCCATTGTGAGACAATCCCACACTCCTTAAGATATTCGAGGAACTCTGTACTAAGATACTCACCACCACGATCGGATCGAAGCATCTTAATGTTCCTGCCCAATTGATTTTCTACTTCCTGTTTAAACTCTTTAAACCTTTCAAAAGTCTCTGACTTATACTTAATTAAGTAGACATAACTATATCTACTATAATCATCAGTAAAAGTCAGATAATAGCGATTAGCATCCCTTGTGGCGGTTTTGAAGGGTCCATATACATCAGTATGTATAAGGTCTAACAAACCCTCACCCCTTGCACAAGTACCAGTGAAGGGTGATTTTTTCATTTTCCCAAGCAAAACAAGATTCACAACTATCATCTGACTTTAGGTCAAATGACTCCAAGACTCCATCCTTTTGGAGTTGGCCTATGCGTTTCTTGCTTACATGTCCAAGACGACAATGCCACAATGATGCTTTATCCAAGCTAGTAGAGGAATCAATACACAACACATTATTTCCTAGGTTATCTACAACCGACACAGTTTCATACACACCATCACAACGTAATGCTTTAAAATAAAGAACATTATTAAATAAAGCATTAATACCACCAACTTCATTATCAAAAGAAAAGGTAAAACCTTGTTTGTACAAACCATGAAAGGAAATAATATTCCTCTCCATTTCAGACGAGTAAACACATTTATTCAAATCTAACTTTAACCCACTACTTAGCAACAAAGTATAAACTCCAATCTTGGTAACAAGTGAAGCCTTCCTATTCCCCATGATTAAGTTTATCTTCCCGTGCTCCACATCCTCACTTCTTCTTAGGCCCTGCAAATTACAACATATGTGAATACCACAACCTGTATCAAGGACCCAAGAGTTAGAATATGGTGAGTTATTAGACAATATAGTGTAAATACCTGCATGGGATGGTTTCAGTTTCCCATCCTTGAAATCCTGCAAGTACTTTAGGCAGTTTTGCTTCCAGTGCCCCTTATTCTGGCAATAGAAGCAATCAACATCTTTAGGGATGGAAGAAGGAGTAGCAGAACCACCTTTGGTTCCACTTGATGAGGAGCCATCAAGATACTTTCCCTTGGTACCCTTCGAACGGGTCTTCATCTTCTTCCCTTTGCCTTGCCCGATAGCCAAAACAGGGGTAGTTGTAGGAGTAGGAGTAGTAACAACCGACTTACCTTTATGACCACTTTCGGCGGTCTTCAGAAGTCCTTGAAGCTTGCTGAGTGTAACTTCCTCCTTGTTCATGTGGTATGTCATGCGGAAATGATCATAACATGAGGGTAGGAGTGTAAAATGATGTCAATTACCAACTCCTCAGGGAAGTTCACATTCAATTTCTGCAAACGGTCCACATACCTTTGCATTTTCTGCATGTGGCCCGTGATGAGTTCACCATGCTTCATATGGGTTATTATCATGGAGGAGATTATTTCATACCGCTCTTGACGAGCACTCTGATGGTACCTTTCCATCAAGTCCTGGTGCATCTCAAAAGGGTAATAGTCCTCATAGGACTTTTGGAGCTCGGCTGTCATTGTGGCCATCATGATGCATGCCACTTTAGTGGCATCTCTCTCATGTGTCCTGTATTCAGCGATCTCCTCAGGAGTAGCAGTAGTCTCATCGAGTTCCTTAAGCTCCTTGTCGAGGACATATTCCTTGTCCTCGTAACGAGTGACCATCCTGATGTTCCGGATCCAATCTATAAAGTTGGAACCATCGAAGATGACTCTCCCACAAAGGTTCATGAGAGAGAAAGAGTCGGTAGGGTTAGAACTGTTGGATAAGGTGTCTAAGTCCATAACTTATTTGGTATATACTTGACCCGATCCGGCATGGTCCATTTGGGTTGCACTTCACCTGAACTATTTATATGGATAATATTATGAGAAGAGTATATTTGTGACTTATTAATATATTATAAGTTATAATATATTAATATGAAATCATATTATTTAATTAGTATTGATCTTAAATTAATTATGAATTAGTTTAGTGATCAAAAGGTGACTAATTAAGTAATGGGCTATTATATTTATATAGTGTGGGCTAATACTCATTAGGAAATGGGCTAGGATTATATGGGAGTCCATGGATGATCCATGGAGCTTTTAACCCACGGATCCTTGGAAAAGGAAAAGACATGGGTTATTAGGGTTTGCATGGTTCATAACCCTAATCATCTACACTATATAAAGAGGCTTGTGGTGCTTGAAAAGACACTATGTGTGTGTGCATAAGAGTGGCCGATTTCTAGAGTGCTTGTATACTCTCTCATGAGTTTTCCAAGTTTGTGGTGATTTGTGATTTCCATTTGAGGCATTCACATTATTGGTGCTAGGCTCTCAAACTCCTAAGGAATCAACTCACTACTAAAGGTACGTAACTCTTCTAGTATCTTTTATGTTTAAAAGTACCCCATGCCATGCTAGATAGGTTATGGACCTTGGAAAATTATTTTTCATGTATTTTAGACAAACATAGATCCAAGGTTTCTAGGGTTGCATGAACACCTTAGGAGTGTTAGTTTGCTCAAAACCCAACAGTGGTATCAGAGCCTAGGCTTGTTTGTTTGATACTTGATGCAAAATGGCTAAAAAATTCGAAATATTTGCTGTCTGCACAGGGGACTCGCCGAGTCCATGGGGGGACTCGACGAGTCCAAGCGAATCTTCAACCAACTCGGCGAGTCAGTTCATGCACTCGACGAGTTGGCTATGCAGAGTGCAGATTTTCGACTTTTGCTGCTCGAAATGGACTAGAAACATTACCCTAAACTGGTTTGATGTTTTAAAACCTGTTTTAGATGGTGTAATGTTATGCTAATCCATTTACAATGGCTAATATCAAAATTACATGTTTATATGTGTTCATGTGTTCTTGAAATTTTGATATGATGTTCATGTTCTTATGAATTATTGTTAGATCATAGGAATTATTTGCTAAATTGTTTATTGATTAATTCTTGATCATTTATGTGTTTTAATGGAGCCCATAATTTGTCCTCAAGTTATGGATTTCCAAAGGTCACTTTCTTTTATGCATATTTAAAACACATAAGTTACATGAAAATGAAGAGTCTTCATTTTTATGAACCTTTAATTCATAAGTTATGAAATGAAAAGTTATGAATAGTTTCAAAACTTGTTCTCAAGTTTTGGAATTTGTAAAGTTACACACACTTTAATATACTTTAATTCCGACGCTTAGAGTTTTAAAAGTTCGAATTCAACTCTTATACTATTTATAACATTAATGGTTAATAATTATATATATGTATAAGATTAAGTCGTTTTACCGTTAGTAGGCCTCATTTACGAAGCCGGTCTATAAGGGGGGTATAAGGCTGTATACTATAAAATGGCAGCTTAATGGGTGTCCATTCTCACCCACTGCTTCCTTGATCGGTGGAGGGTCGTTAGCCGAACGGGTAGGACAATGACTTTAAATCCTCATTAAAAGTATAATGATTATTATAAAGTAACTAAATGTTTTATAAATTCCCAATCTTATTTACTTTAGGAAAATGTGAAAATGGTGCTAACCCATGAAATTCACACTTTGTACCTTACCAAGTCGTTGGTGGAGCGTGTGTGGTTAACCGGCACACTAACTTGGACTAGTAAGGATCACGAAGGCTGACTTAATCTTTATCATATATCGGTGGAGCGCGTGTGGTTAACCGGCACATTGATTAGGTGATAATATTAAGGGTACCAAGTGAATTTGCATGGTTATTCACACCTTGTTTTGTGATCCTCGGCATCCCAGTCACAAAACTTGAAGGGCACAATCGAGATTGAAACATGCCATTGAAAAGTTCAATAATCTCAAAAGAATCTAGGAATTTCAAAACCAATTAAACCTAATAATTCATTTCGTTTTTCATGGTGGAAATTGGTGAATCGTCATTCACCTACCTTCAAATGTGTTATAGCTTAGATTACGGCATCCCTCTTCTAAGTTATAATATATTGTGTTGGATCCTAGCCTTAATATCACATTTGGGTGTCTTATTAAGCATTCAATATATCTAATCTAAACTTGTTTTCTTCTTTTCAGATGTCTTCCAACAACAATGCTTCGGGCTCTAACCCTACTGGCTCCTTCTCTCTCATGAACCTTTGTGGGAGAGTCATCTTTGATGGTTCCAACTTCATGGATTGGATCCGGAACATCAGGATGGCTACTCGTTACGAGGAAAAGGAATATATCCTCGATAAGGAGCTAAAGGAGCTTGATGAGTCCACTGCTACTCCTGAGGAGATCGCTGAATACAAGACACATGAGAGAGATGCCACCAAAGTGGCATGCATCATGATGGCCATAATGACAGCTGAACTCCAAAAGTCCTATGAGGACTATTACCCTTTTGAGATGCATCAGGATCTGATGGAAAGATACCATGAGAGTGCTCGTCAAGAGCGGTATGCAATAATCTCCTCCATGAAAACAACCTGTATGAAGGATAGCGAACCAATCACGGGCCACATGCAGAAAATGCAAAGGTATGTGGACCGTCTACTGAAACTGAATGTGAACTTCCCAGAGGAGTTGGCAATTGATATCATTTTGCACTCCTTACCCTCGTGTTATGATCAATTTCGTATTACATATCACATGAACAAGGAGGAAGTTACTCTCAGTAAGCTTTAAGGACTTCTGAAGACCGCCGAAAGTGGTTTTAAAAGTAAGTCGGTTGCTACTCCTACTCCTACAACTACCCCTGTTTTCGCTATCGGGCAAGGCAAAGGGAAGAAGAGGAAGCACCCTTCGAAGGGTACTAAGGGAAAGTCTCTTGAAGGCTCCTCATCTGGAACAAAAAGTGGTTCTATCACTCCTTCTGCCATCCCTAAGGATGCTGAATGCTTCTACTGTCAGAATAAGGGGCACTGGAAGCCAAACTGCCCAAAGTACTTGCAGGATGTCAAGGATGGGAAAGTGAAACCATCCCATGAAGGTATTTACATTATATTTTCTAATAACTCACCATATTCTAACTCTTGGGTGCTTGATACAGGATGTGGTATTCACATATGTTCTGATTTGCAGGGCCTAAGAAGAAGTGAGGATGTGGAGCACGGGAAGATAAACCTGATCATGGGGAATAGGAAGGCTTCACCTGTTTCCAAGATTAGAGTTTATACTTTGTTGCTAGATAGTGGGTTAAAGTTAGATTTGAATAAATGTGTTTACTCGTCAGAAATGGTGAGGAATATTATTTCCTTTCATGCTTTGTACAAACAAGGTGTTACCTTTTCTTTTGATAATGAAGTTGGTAGTATTAATGCTTTCTTTAATAATGTTCTTTATTTTAAAGTATTACCTTGTGATGGTGTGTATGAAGCTGTATCGATTGTAGATAATTTAGGAAATAATGTATTGTGTATTGATTCTTCTATTAGCTTGAATAAAGCATCTTTGTGGCATTGTCGTCTTGGACATGTAAGCAAGAAATGCATAGGCCAGCTCCAAAAGGATGGAGTCTTGGAGTCGTTCGACCTTAAGTCGGATGATAGTTGTGAATCTTATCTACTTGGAAAAATGACAAAATCACCCTTCACTGGTACTTGTGCAAGGGGTGAGGGTTTATTGGACCTTATACATACTGATGTATGTAGACCATTCAAAACCGCCACAAGGGATGCTAATCGCTATTATGTGACTTTTATTGATGATTTTAATAGATATGGTTATGTCTACTTAATCAAACATAAGTGAGAAACTTTTGAAAGGTTTAAAGAGTTTAAACAGGAAGTAGAAAATCAATTGGGCAGGAACATTAAGATGCTTTGATCCGATCGAGGTGGTGAGTATCTTAGCACTAAGTTCCTCGACTATCTTAAGGAGTGTGGGATTGTCTCACAATTGACACCTCCCAGGACACCATAGCTGAATGGTGTGGCTGAGAGGCGTAATCGAACTTTGGTGGACGTGGTTCGCTCCATGATGAGTCGAGCTTCGCTACCAATCTCTTTTTGGGGGTATGCCTTAGAGACTGCCGCCCACATCCTTAATCTAGTCCCTACAAAGAAGGTTGCCAAAACACCTCATGAGATGTGGATTGGGAAAATTCCCAATTTGGACCACATCAAGATTTGGGGTTGCGAGGCTTTCGTGAGGCGCGAGGCGAAGTGAAAGGTGTATTTTCATCGGCTACCCACAAAAATCCTTTGGTTACCTCTTCTATAGACCCACTGAGAATGTGGTCTTTGTGGCAAGGAGAGGGGTCTTTCGAGAGAGAGAATTTATAAGCCAAGGAGACAGTGGGAGGCAAATTGACCTTGAAGAAATTCAAGAGTCAATTGGTGAAGGAACCTCAGACACTAGCGATCAACCTGAGGAGGAAACTCTTGTTGATCCGATTGACGAGTCTGTACCTCCGAGGCGCTCCACAAGGGTTAGGAACACACCTGAGTTTTATTATGGATTTCATATTACTACGGAATGTGATACATTTATCAGTGATAGTACGCTGGTAAATCTGGATGAACGTAACAGTGTTAAGGAAGCCATGGCAGGCCCAGAGTCTGCTAAATGGAAGGAGGCTATGGACAGCGAGATACAGTCCATGTATGATAATCAAGTTTGGAACTTGGTTGACAATGTACCAGGCCGTAAGACAGTCGGGTGCAAATGGATCTTCAAGAAGAAGACCGACATGGATGGGAAGGTGCACACTTATAAAGCGCGACTGGTCGCGAAGGGTTTTACTCAGACTCAGGGTATTGATTATGATGAAACTTTTTCACCAGTGGCAAAGATTAAGTCTATTAGGGTTATGCAAGCCATTGCTGCATTTCATGATTATGAAATATGGCAAATGGACGTCAAAACCGCTTTCCTTAACGGATAGTTGGCTAAGGATGTTTACATGAATCAGCCAAAGGGTTTTGTCAGTATAGAGTATCCTAATAGAGTGTGCAAACTTGAGAAATCCATTTATGGATTGAAACAAGCATCTCGAAGCTGGAATCTTTGTTTCGATGAAAAGGTCAAAGAGTTTGGCTTCTCGAGAAGTGAAGATGAGTCCTGCGTGTATGTCAGAGCTAGTGGGAGTATAGTTAGCTTTTTGGTACTGTATGTAGATGACATACTACTCATAGGAAATGACATCCCAACCTTGCAGGAGGTTAAGTCCTGGCCTGAGAAGTGTTTTGCTATGAAGGAACTTGGGGAAGCTGCCTATATCCTAGGGATAAGAATATTAAGAGAAATGAGTAAAAGACTAATTGGACTTAGTCAGAGTACCTACTTGGATAAGGTATTGAAAAGGTTCAACATGCAGAATTCCAAGAAAGGAGAATTACCGATCCAAAGCAATGCCAAACTGAGCAAGGCTCAGAGCCCGAGTACAGAGGCTGAGATAGCTGAGATGAGTCGATTACCTTATGCTTCCGCTGTTGGCTCGATCATGTATGCTATGACTTGTACCCGCCCTGATGTGGCCTTTGCTTTGAGCATGGTCAGCAGATATCAGAGGAACCCTGGCAAGGCTCATTGGACTGCGGTAAAGAATATTCTTAAGTACCTGTGGAGGACTAAGGATTGGATCCTTACCCTTGGTGGGAGTGATGAATTGAGAGTAGTAGGTTATAGTGATGCTAGTTTCCAGACTGATAGGGATAACTTCCGCTCTCAGTCGGGCTGGGTCTTTACCCTAAATGGAGGGGCAATCACTTGGAAGAGTTCCAAACAGGAGACTGTAGCTGATTCGACTTGTGAATCAGAGTACATAGCAGCGAGTGAAGCGGCAAAGGAGGCGATATGGCTGAAGAACTTCATCGGAGACCTTGGAGTTATACCAGATATTAAGGAGCCTATGGAGATTTTCTGTGACAACAATAGTGCGGTTGCCTTAGACAAGGAACCAAGAGATCATGGCAGATCCCGACACATTGACATAAAATATCACTTCATAAGACACAAGATAGAAGAAGGACTCCTAGTGGCAAAGAGGGTATCGTCGGATGAGAACCCTGTGGACCCCCTTATGAAGGGACTGACGAGGGTTAGGCATTTGCAGCATGCGAGGCGTATCGGGCTGAGGGACGATATTAGTTTTACAGATTAGATAGTTATTACTGAAACTTGTAAAATGTAATCGACGTTTGATGATGAATAAAAGTTGTGATTTATTTATGAGTAAGGTGTTGCTATCATTGTCAATTATTTACTATTGTTTCAGCTTTGCATGTTTTGACTTTCAGAATAAATTATTTTATTCAAATTCTCCACAGTCGGTCATATGTTGGAAGTAGGTATGAATCAAGACGGTCATGAATTGGGCTTGTAGATGACCAAAGGTGTTTAGCCATAACAATGGTTGCGACAACATTCATGAGTGCTCATAAGTTATGAGTATTAGATTAAACACATGCTCACTTGTATCACTTCATGGAATTTATCTCGAGTGATCGTGAGACGGTAATATCACATAAGTCTTCAAACCTAGAGATATGAGTTGTTGCCTATGAGTTGGTTGTGCATTAATTGCACGAAAACGCATCAATAACATGATGTTATAAAATGTGCATTTGTCTGCAATTCAACAAGTAGTAGAACAAGCATATGAGTCGAAGTTTATCTGTTCCTTCTTGGATTAGAAGCGACATCTGGGCCCCTCGATGATTTTGTTTTGACCTATGTACCGGGCCCGGTCAGAACTAAATTGATGTGTTCGATTAAGTTCTTTGTCAAACAAATCGAAAATCGGGAAACAAACTGCTGGATAATAAGTAAGACATTGTTCCATGTAATTGTCCGGCTGATATCATGAGAGCGGAGGATTATATGATCACTTATCTAAAATGGCGCTTCATAGTTCAACAGAGTTTTCGAGAGCTACGATTGCCGGTTGGTTCCTGAAGCTATATAGGCAAATACAGTTATTAGACTTATCCAAGTGGGAGATTGTTGGATAAGGTGTCTAAGTCCATAACTTATTTGTTATATACTTGACCCGATCCGGCATGGTCCATTTGGGTTGCACTTCACCCGAACTATTTATATGGATAATATTATGAGAAGAGTATATTTGTGACTTATTAATATATTATAAGTTATAATATATTAATATGAAATTATATTATTTAATTAGTATTGATCTTAAATTAATTATGAATTAGTTTAGTGATCAAAAGGTGACTAATTAAATAATGGGCTATTATATTTATATAGTGTGGGCTAATACTCATTAGGAAATGGGCTAGGCTTATATGGGAGTCCATGGATGATCCATGGAGCTTTTAACCCATGGATCCTTTGAAAAGGAAAAGACATGGGTTATTAGGGTTTGCATGGTTCATAACCCTAATCATCTACACTATATAAAGAGGCTTGTGGTGCTTGAAAAGACACTATGTGTGTGTGCATAAGAGTGGCCAATTTCTAGAGTGCTTGTATACTCTCTCATGAGTTTTCCAAGTTTGTGGTGATTTGTGATTTCCATTTGAGGCATTCACATTATTGGTGCTAGGCTCTCAAACTCCTAAGGAATCAACTCACTACTAAAGGTACGTAACTCTTCTAGTATCTTTTATGTTTAAAAGTACCCCATGCCATGCTAGATAGGTTATGGACCTTGGAAAATTATTTTGCATGTATTTTAGACAAACATAGATCCAAGGTTTCTAGGGTTGCATGAACACCTTAGGAGTGTTAGTTTGCTCAAAACCGAACAAGAACCCGAAGCATTGTTGGAAGACATCTGAAAATAAGAAAGACAAGTTTAGATTAGATATATAGAGTCCTTAATAAGACACCCGAATGTAAAATTAAGGCTAGGACCCAACACAATATATTATAATTTAGAAGAGGGACGCCATAATCTAAGCTATTACATATTTGAAGGTAAGTGAATGACGATTCACCAAATTCCACCATGAAACCGAAATAAATCATTAGGTTTTAATTGGTTTGAAATTCCTAGATTCTTTTGAGATTTATTGAACTTTTAAATGACATTTTTCAATCTCGATTATGCCCTTCAGGTTTTGTGACTGGGATGCCGAGGATCACAAAACAAGGTGTGAATAACCATGCAAATTCACTTGGTACCCTTAATATTATCACCTAATCAATGTGCCGGTTAACCACACGTGCTCCACCAATCTATGATAAATATTAAGTCACCATTTGTTATCCTTACTAGTTCAAGTTAGTGTTCCGGTTAACCACACACGCTCCACCAACGACTTGGTAAGGTACAAAGTGTGAATTTCATGGGTTAGCACCATTGTCACATTTTTCTAAAGTAACTAAGATTGGGAATTTATAAAAAAACATTTAGTTACTTTATAATAATCATTATACTTTTAATGAGAGTTAAAGTCATTGTCCTACCCATTCGGCTAACGACGCTCCACCAATCAAGGGAGCGGTGGGTGAGAGTGGACATCCATTAAGCTGTCATTTTATAGGCAACAACCTTATACCCCCTTATATACCGACTTCGTGAATGAGGCCTACTAACGGTAAAACGACTTGATCTTATATATATATATATATATATATATATATATATATATATATATATATACCATTAATCTTATAATAGTATAAGGGTTGAATTTTAACTTTTAAAATCCTAAGGGTTGGAATTAAAGTGTATGTGTCTTCAGAAATTCCAAAACTTGAGGGCAAGTTTTGAAACTATTCAAAACTTTTCATTTCATAACTTATGAATTAATGGTTCATAAAAGTGAAGACTCTTCATTTTTATGTAACTTATATGTTTTAAATGTACATTAAAGAAAGCGACCTTTGGAAATCCATAACTTGAGGACGCATTATGGATTCCATTAAAACACATAATTGATCAAAAATTAATCATTAAACAATTTAGCAAGTAATTCCTATGTTCTAACAATAACTCATAAGAACATGAATATCATATCAAAATTTCAAGAATCATATGAACACATATAAAACATGGAATTTTGATATTGGCCATTGTAAATGGATTAGCATAACCATTACACCATCTAAAACAGGTTTTAAAACATCAAAACAGTTTAGGGTAATGTTTCTATTCCATTTCCAGCAGTAAAAGTCGAAACACTGCAGTCAGAGCCTCCTACTCGTCGAGTGCAGGACGAGTAGGATGAATTTGTGCTTGGACTCGTCGAGTCCCCCCATGGACTCGGCGAGTCGACTGTCCAGGCAGCTCAAATTTTCGATTTTTTCGCAGTTTGCATCAAGTAGTATTCAAGAAAACAATCCTAGGCTCTGATACCACTGATGGGTTTTGAGCATCCTAACACTCCTATGGTGTACATGCAACCCTAGAAACCTTGGATCTATGTTTTACTATGAATACATGAAAATGTGTTTTTTCCAAGGTTCATAACCTATCTAGCATGGCATGGGGAACTTTAAACATAAAAGCTAGAAAAATTACATACATTTCAATAGTGAGTTGATTCCTTGGAGTTTGAGAGCCAAACACCAATAATGTGGATGCATCAAATGGAAATCACAAATCACCACAAACTTGGAAAAACAATGAGTGTATGTTTGCTTGTAGAAACCGGCCACCTTCTTACACACACACAACTAGTGCCATTTCAAGCATCATAAGCTCCTTTATATAGTGTGGGGAATTAGGGTTACATCCATGTAAACCCTAATACCCATGACTCTTCCTTTCCAAGGATCCATGGATTAAAAGCTCCATGACTATCCATGGACTCCCATGCATGCCAAGCCCATTCCAAATGAGTATTAGCCCACACTTATATAAATACAAGAGCCCATATTTCATTAGTCACCTTTTTGATCACCAAATTAATTCTAAATTAATTTATGATCAAATACTAATTAAATAATATGATTTCATATTAATATATTATAACTTATAATATATTAACAAATCATAAACATATAATTCTCAAAGGTTTAAACATACAAATAGTTTGGGTGAAGTGCAACCCAAATGGACCATACCGGGTCGGGTCAAGTATATACCAAATAAAGTTATGGACTTAGACACCTTATCCAACAAGTTTTACCACATACTAGTGTGTGTAAATTAGAATGCATGAAAGTGTTGTATAAACACTATATTATATAAGGAATACATACACAAATGCTTACGAACTATCTTGAAGATTTAGCCTCCTGGGAATTGTTGGAAGACGTTATATGGGACACTTATGAAGCTTTGAAGACATAATACTTGTTCTAGAGAGAAAAGTGGGAGAACTGGAGGATGTAAATGAGGTTTTATGAAGGGGTTATTGGCCCTATTTATGGATGAGGGGGGTGAGGTGAAGTGACATGTGAAATGGATCAACCAATCACATTGCAACACTAGTGGATCAAGTTGGTGATTTCGGCCAAGGCATGACCAAAATCACCTTGTATACCCCCAAACCGAAATGGCGGAAACGTTCGGGGGCGGAGGACATCATGTATAGTATCACAACAATTGAATAATAGTAATCAAAGCAACAACAACCATTGTATTAATAGTATAGTGTTTACATTACATTTGAATCATACATGATTGACTCCAAAAGTAAATATAAGTATAGACTCAAAGCTACGATGCTCCGTCTTCTTGAACCCAGTGCGTGTACGTGTCTACTAATTTCTTGAGAATACAAGTAGGTTTTGAAAGAGTATCAGCATAAAGCTGGTGAGTTCATAAGCGTTTTGTTTTAGAAACTGTTCTTTGTCCTTTCAAAAGTATGTTATGTTTCTCCAGAAAACCTTATATTTTCTAATGTAATGAATGTTAAATAAAAATGATTCTTACTAGTTCCTCCTGCGAGTACTTAGTGTATACAAATCATATACAATCCAGATCGAACAAACAATCGATTGTGTGGTTCTGCCCCAAGCCCACAACCAAATAAGGAACAAGAAATGAGGCGGAGGCCACACATTCCACTGTTTGTCGGATCCTCATGTACATATACCTGAAGTATTCACTAGTTACTTACAAGTTAACTGTATTGATCCTTTGATATCTGTTGAAAGTGTTCCTCAAGAAAATCCATTATTTTTTTATTGAATGCATGATTAACCAATTCTTTTTATAACTACTTAGCTCATACTAGCTATGTATAAACCAATATCGAACAGACGATTGATTGTGTGGATCTGCCCTAAGTCCACAACCAAACAAGGAACAGGAAATGAGGCGGAAACCACACATTCCATGGTTTGTCGGATATTCTTCATACATAGCCTGGATGCATAAACTAAGGAATTACATAATTATTAGTAAATGTTCATTAGTGAAATGAATAACCGATTGTTTGTTGAGTACTAATGTTTACCCTGGAAAATCCTATATTTTCCCTAAGTGTAAGTTATTGAATTATCTGTTCCAAACCGAAAAGTATAAGCATCTACCATACTTATGTTGTTAAGCATTGTTCTGTTTGAAAACCCGTGTATGGAAACCTTTGTACAAAAACCCTGGCTAGCACCAGTAATGTATAGTAGTCTTATTACATAAATAAAACTAGTTGAAAAATGTGTTTTTCTGTATACTGAAGGTGTTGTTAGTACCCTCATGTGATCACCTAGTACATACGAGTTATAGAAATCTAGATCGAACAAACAGTCAATTGGATGATTTTGCCCTAAGCCCACAACCAAACAAGGAACAGGAAATGAGGCGGAGATCACACATCCCACTGCAAGTCGGATGTTAATTTCATATTTCCCTAATGTACATACTAAGTCATCACATAGTTACTAACCCTGTTGACTGTCTGTTAGGTATATTATTATGTGAACAAGTCGTTGTATCACCCGTGGATTCTTATAACCATACTATGGACGATTAACAATACGATGTACTCATACGTACGTCGAGAAAAATGACGTTTGTCACCCTAGGTTGACTGTAGCTAATACTCAGGGTGCGGGATTGTCACTCCCGTATAGATCTATACACAAGCTCACGCTCTCCCTCCAGGAGACTCTGGTTACAAGGCGTCTCACACTGTTGGATCTCTCAACGAATTCACGAACAATACTCTGAAAACCCTTTTTGTTATGAATCCTTATAAAATAATGTCTTTTATTTCATAATTTGTAAGTTTGTTTCTTTTTGTTTGAAAACTGTGTTTGCAATGTTTGTATCTTAACATGTGTATAAAACTGTCTGCAAATCTAATAGTAATTATGTTTACCATGTTTTAGTAGGTTGGATGTTCAATGTATACTAATGATAAGAAAATATAATAAACCAAACTATATTTTTAAACACAAGATTTCTTGTGTTTTTACTTGTATTCCCCCCCCCCCCCCCTGAAAACATTAAAAACTCGAAAAATATAGGGGTATGAACTCACCATTAATTGTGTGCAAGCGCCGAATCAATGAACTGTAAGCGAAGACCCTCAAGTTGTTGTACGTGGAACTTAACGGAATCCTAACAATAATTAAATACATATATGTATCTAAATTAGCGATTTCATTAAATAAAGTGTTGGAAAAACACTTGCTTTTGGTTAAGGAATGTTACCGGGACTTGATTGAATCGAGGAAAGCGGGTTTTCAGCCTAATGTACCACTCAGGGAGTGTGTACGGCCGTGAAAGGGCCATGTATCGTGTACGACCATAGACTGCCTTGAAGGGTGTATCGATGAATACGATCAACGAGCTTGAAGGAATACGGCCGTACACTCAAGAACAAGAGTGCTGGAAATCGATGAATACGTGTCCTAGATGCTCCAAAATGAACTCCCAATGATGTTTCTCAATGTTTTACGGAAGAATAAAGGAACTTTAGGGGTGTACCGTCGATAGTCTAGAGAGAGAAGTAGAGGGTCTTCGGCCATAAGAGTGTAAATAAGGGGGTAGGGTCTCGTATTTATAGGGGTTTTGTGGTCGGTGGTGGGGTCCACCCAACATGGGCCATAAATGAGTGTATGGCCGTACACGGGTGTACGGCCGTAAACCCAAGTTCGGCCATGAATGTTGTTTTGATCGAAGGAAAACTCGAAATTTCACGTAGTTTTGGTCCCGACTCATACATGAAGCTCAATTTTATAACAAAAATGACTTTCCAAACCAAAGGAATTCGACGGGACTAAATAAAAATCCAAATTTTTATTAACGGAATTTGGATAACGGAAATGGAAAAAGTTTCGGGTTGTCACATCATCCCCCCGTTAGAGGGAATTTTGTCCCGAAATTCAGAAATTCAGATTTCGAGTGCATGTTTAAGGATAAGGAAAAGAGACGGTTACTTTGGCTCCATTCAATCCTTGCGTTCTTACAATGAATTCAGATTCTCGCTGGTTGCTTCAGCGGATCATCATTGATGGGTGCGTTGTTCTGATCTGTGATGGACGTGTAGGTTTAGCTTGCTCAACTATGTTCATCCAACTGGTAGAATGTCCTTTCGTGGTTCTAAGCAGCCTTTGTCCTGAAGTTCATGATAGGACTCATACCTGGTCCATCTACCATTGTCTCATGTACACAAGTCGTATATAATTAATATTGATAAGGCGTTCGGATTGGTGACTCTGCCCCAGGTCCACAACCAGACAAGGAACAGGAGATAGGGCGGAAACACACATCCTAAGTCCGTAGAATCTTAATTATATACCACCCTCGTTTGTACATTTAACATCGATAGGCTAACCGTATCTGTCCCTAGCCTCTGTACTCGAACTTGACTTGTTGCGCGAGTGATGATTCCAAAATGGTCTGTTGAGGGTGCTTAAAGAAGGTTACGGGTGGATACCATACTCCTCGCATGATTATTTTTGGGGGTTTGAAGCGAGGTGAAATTTCGAGGTTCGCATCTAGTTTGTCATTATGAGTGACGAGAGTTTTGTTATTCGGTCGGTTTAAGGCAAAGGGTCTCCTTGGTGACACGTGGGTTTGGTATAATGCAGACTCAGTCAGACTAAGCGGGATGGCATCGTAGGATCGTGTGTTAAGTTAGTTCGGAAGGAGTGTTTCGTTATGGCATCAGTGTATCTGTGTGTGTACATTTCTATTGCTTTCTGTGTTGACCTTGTTATTACTACTGCGAATGTTTTGTACTGTATTAAGTGTACCGACCGAGAAATTGTTCTAGTGAATGATACTTGATATTATGGTTCCTATCCGGTCCTTCTATAATCACTTGGTGTCTATAAGTCATATATAATTAAGATGATTAAGACGGTCGACTGAGTGACTCTGCCCTAAATCCACAACCAGACAAGGAACAAGAATTAAGGCGGAATCACGCACTCTAAGTCTATTAGCCCTTAATTATATATGGCCCTACTATTTACACCAAGTCATTATAGCCTACCAGAAAAGAGTATTTAGTTTCTACATAAACTATGTGCTTTGTATAACGAGGAAGAAGATATTATAGTTAGAACTTAGTTGTGAGACGGTTTCCTTGAAAATGTAGGTTTGGGAAAAGATTCGAGTTGGAAGACGTACCGCTATCATCGGGGGTTTCCGGGGTACACTCTCCTGCACTGGTCATTTTCATTCCTCCCTCTTTACCAGGGTTCCTGACCAATAGACAATCTCTCCTGAAATGTACCGTTTCGCCACATTCGTGGCAGGTCTGACTCACTTCCTCAAATGGGACCTGAGAGATTGGTCGTGCCGGTGCCCTACAGAAGCGGATGGTGTGTTCCCTTTGTTGGATTAATGTCTAAGTCCATAACTATATTTGGTATGTGCTTGACCCGACCCGGCATGGTCCATTTGGGTTGCACTTCACCGGTACAATTTATATGGATAGTCTTTTGAGAATAGTATATTTATGATTTATATTAATATATTATAAGTTCTAATATATTAATATGGAATCATATTATTTAATTAGTATTGATCAAGAATTAATTTAGAATTAATTAAGTGATCAAAAAGAACTAATTAAATATGGACTCTTATATATATGGAATGGGCCAAGTTCATTTAGGTTGGGCTAAGCTTTCATGGATGGTTCATGGAGCTTTTAACCCATGGATCCTATGTAAATGAAAGGTCATGGGTATTAGGGTTTACATGGATGCAACCCTAATCCTCCATAATATATAAAGGGGTCCTTGGCTCACAAAATTGGAATAAGTGTGTGAAAATAAGAGTGGCCGATTTTAGTGTGCATACATATTCTCTCAAGTTCTTCCAAGGTGTTTTGGTGATTTGTGATTCCATTTGAGGCTTCCACACTATTGGGGCTAAGCTCTTAAAGCTTGAAGACATCAAGCTACATCAAAAGGTATGTCATCTAACTAGAACTTTGTAGTATAGGTGCTTCATAATATGCTAGATAGGATGAAACCTTGGAATAGTTAATATTTGCATGTATAATAGAGAAAACATAGATCCAAGGTTTATAGGGTTGCATGTACACCATAGGAGTGTTAGAATGCTCAAAATCCAACAGTGGTATCAGAGCCATGGGTTGTTTTCTGTTATATTGATGCAAATGTTTTATTTTCAAGTTGAAAAAAAAGGAAAAAAAAAACATGACGTTTGTCAAATTTTAAGATAATTACTTGTTTTGTGAAAAACGAATTATTTGTAAAATTTGAATCATTTGTTATATGAGTTGAATTAGGTCAAATTTAGTAAAAGATAAAATGATATGATTATTTTATTAGTTTTAAAAGTTTGATCTAAATGTTTTAAGGAGTTACATATTTTGTCATAAAATTTTGGAGCTCAAAAGTTTTTTTTAAAGTTGTGATCGTAAGGGTTTTTGAAACTTTCATAAGTTATGGATATGAAAGTTTTTTTTAAAAAAAAAATTTGATTCAAAGTTTTTATGGAGTTACAAAATTTGGTGTTAATGTTTTAAAGAATTCCATAACTTGTTCTTAAGTTATGGAACATGGAAAGTTTCATCATAAAACACCATTAATTCCATAAGTTATGGAATCCAAAGGTTTTCAAGAATTACAAAACTTGCCCTCAAGTTTTGGAATTTGAGAAAAGTTTTTTATGAAAAAAAGAATTGAATTCTAAAACTCTTGGGTTCATAACTTAAAAAATTAATTAAATGGTTTTAATTTTGAGTTTAATAATTGGAATTATGATGTTTTGTTGAATAGTTCAAATTAACTCTTATGGACTTTATTAATAGTTAATTAAAGCGTTTAATTAAAAGAGTATTATTAAATCCATAAATATATGGTTTGAGTTTAATTAAATTAAAAGTCTAGTTTAATTAATAGATTAAACCATCAAGTATTTTAAATGTCTAAAATACACCCTTATACTATTATAATATTAAAAGTTTAATATATTATATGTATAAGAGCAAGTCGTCTTACCATTAGTAGGCCTCATTCACGAAGCCGGTCTATAAGGGGGGTATAAGGTTGTTGCCTATAAAATGGCAGCTTAATGGGTGTCCACTCTCACCCACCGCTTCCTTGACTGGTGGAGGGTCGTTAGTCGAACAGGTAGGACAAGGACTATAATTCTCCCTTCATTAAAAGTATTAATGATAAATACTAAGTAACTAAACCTTTTATTAATTCCCAATCTTAGTTACTTAGGAAAATGTGAATAAGGTGCTAATCCATGAAACTACACTTTGCACTTTGTTTAAACCGTTAGTGGAGCATGTGTGGTTAACCGGCACACTAACCTGGATTTAACAAAGTAAGCAAAGGGTAACTTAATATTTATCATAGTATCGGTGGAGCTCGTGTGGTTAACCGGCACATCGATTGAGGGGTAAATATTAAGGGTACCAAGTATATTTGCATGGTTACTTCACACCTTGTTTTGTGATCCTCGGCATCCCAGTCACAAAACCTGAAGGGCACACTCGAGATTGAAACATGCCATTGAAAAGTTCAATGAATCTCAAAAGATCTAGGAGTTTCAAATCCAAGTAAAAAACCTAATTAAATTATTTCGCTTTTCATGGTGGAAATTGGTAAATCGTCATTTACCTACCTTCAACTATTTTATAACTCGGATTACGGCATCCCTCTTCCAGTTATAAATAGGTTGTTGGATCCTAGCCTTAATATTTCATATTGGGTGTTATATTAAGGACTTTAGATCAACTATCTTGAATATCTCCCAAAAGATGTCGAGTTCAGACATCTATGATCTTCCCAAATCTCTTGGAACTTTACTTCCTCCACCTCCTCCAGTTATTCTCCCTAACCCACAAGTTCAAGGTCACTCAAGCCCTAATGGCAAGCAAGGTCTATGTGTGATCACATCTTAGAGATGAAGTCATATATTGACAAGCCGGGAGAGTTGGGTTTCAAAGTCTTGAGAAAGTTGGATGTTCAATCACTTTCTAAGTCACATAGTGAGTTCCTTTTGGACTACTATGATACAGACTATGACATGAACCTTAATGATCATATCTATTTGCTTGGTGCTGCTGAATCAACAATGATTTGGAATGATAGTGAAGCAAATTTGATTAGAAGATCAACTTCCCAAAAACTTTATGGACAGTGACAATGATGACACTGGAAATCCAGAAAAAGCATTATCTTCCCAATGGAAAGGGATTGGCCATAGTCAACCCGGTTGACCAAATGGTAAAGAGAAAGGCTAAGTCTGAGATAGTCCCATTACCAAAGGGTCCATATGTTTATTTTGCCAAAGGAAGGGGCGTTGATTGCAAAGCTGCCAAATTTACCTAAGGATGTTAAAGTCAATAAGTTTGACTCTACATCAAGTAGAGCCCATTATCTAACTCTGTTAAGTTCTATTCTGAGATCCTCATTACATGATGTGACTGGGTCACATGTTGATTTTTAAGAATCAAAGAATAGAGAGAAATCTTAAAGTAAGTATATGCTGATTCTGATCGCGAAGGTGGATTTCGATCGCATCAGAATTTTGAGCAGTTGCTTAAGAAGTTATGATATATTGCTAAGGAATATATAACAACAATTTTCCATGTGGATTGTAAGGATAAGTTTTTCCGCAAAGTTTTAAAATAAAAAGAAAATTGTTTAATTTTATTTATTTGAAGTATCCTTACAATGACATTTGTGGAAAATTGTTGCTTATATGATTCCACTGACAACAATATTGGAAAATGGATTTGATTCTTTCATTTGTGGTAGTGTCTAAATTTACCAAATCAGGAAAGTTCCTCATCGCCCAAGTTTCAATTGGACCGAAACTTGGAATCATGTAAGTTGAATAGTATGATGAATGAGAACTTTCAAGCATTGGAAAATCAAGACTAGTTACTTGTTCACATGGATGTGTGAGTCAAGTGAAGGACTAAAGGGATCGAGTACACATTCTTGTGCACTGGTCATGTCCACCAAAAAGCTCGTTAAGACTATTTGATTTACTAAAGTTTAGTAAATATGGTTATACTTACAAGTTTAAGTATAATTCTGAAACATTGGAAAAGTCTCAATGTATGGAAGAACGAATGGGAAGAATCAAATTAGGCAGAAAGATAAAAGTTTCTCAAATCTGAAAAGATGGGAGAGTACTTTAGTATCATGTTTGTGATCATCTTAATGATTTAGAGATCATATCACAATTAGTCCTCTAGAGGTCATCTTAGTGCATTCTTATGACTAAGAAGAGGAGTCATGAATTGTTGAAATGGTTAGATCAGGAAGATGAGTCATACTTCGTTCCAAAACAATTCTTAGAGTCATACTCCAAGATTGTAACTTGAGTGACATATCTTAAAGAAAGGTTTAAAACACTTGTCAAATGTAAGAGTAAAAGTGTCCTACCCTTGTACATTTGAAATTGGTAAGTTGTGATGTTTTGGATAAAACAAAGACCAACTAAGGCCAATTGTATGAAGTGTTTGTCTTGATAAAGAATCCGCACTATCTCTTGAATATTTGGCAAGATAGTCTTATATGTCAAGAGGATAGTGGGAGTCTTAAAGATCCTAAAAAGAATTTCAAGAACTAATCAAGAATAAAACCTGAGGTTCTTCACTAGCACACGACTTGAGGTTTATAACCTATCGTGTTGACATATTCTGTGCCCATTCCAGTTAAAGTTGGCTTTGCATAGGAGTTCTGAAAGTTCTCAATTGGTTGCATAACAACTTGGAAGCAATGGCAGGCCCTGTACTGCCAGGTGGCAAGAAGTTAAGATTGCATAAGTTCAGTCCATATGAGTTTGGATTTGTCATTATCCTTGTCTTGTGACTATGGTTTTGACGATTCACATGGATAAGAACACATACACCATAAAATCTAAGGGTCATAAGGTTTCTCTCCGATTCATGAAAATTATGGTGAGGAAACACTTCCACCAAGTAGATTTGAAGCAGATGGCAAAAGGTCTAAACAATTGAAGACTATGATTACGGCATCCCTTTTCATAGTTCTGAAATAGTTTAGACACACATGCATGCTATCTAAGGAAAGGTGTATGATTTTGATAAAGTTTTATCAAAGCATCTCGTATCAGAATATGAACTTTGGTAAGAAAGTCAATAAAGTATTGATTTCTAGAAGTCCAGCTGATTTCTGAGTACATGTCAAAGCTAGTGGGAGCATAAGTGTTATGCTAATAATCATCATGTTAATGGGAGCATGATAATTATTGTTAGTGTTGCAAGTTAGCAATGTTAATTATAGAAAACAAAAGTTTCAATTCGTGAGGCTGCAGGGATTGAAAAAGTTGTTTTGCTATAATTAAGGGAGAGGATATACTTCATTTCAGTTCTAAAGGCTTAGATTGAGACCTTAATCATATTTAGTCAAGAATATATATATGAATTTCACTTCATTTCAGTTCTAAAGGCTTAGATTGATACCTTAATCATCTTTAGTCAAGAATATATATATGAATTTCATGTTGGATTGGTTCAACTTAAGGAAATTCTATATATTGCGTTCTCAAAATTCGATTATGATTACGACATCCCTCTTCATAGTCAAAATTTGAAAAACATGGCAAATAAAAATATTGTAGCAAAAGACTGGTCTAGAATCATGTCTTTATGTGAGACATCATGAATCGTGTACCATTTGCTTTGGGTACAGGATCGATTGCATGTGCTATAATATTTGTCATTTCTAAATTTTTCCAAATGCCCAGAGGCATTAAGAAGGGAAAAGGTCTAGAATTGGATATGACTAAAATGATTAAGCAATTGTCGAGGACAATCTGAGGCTTACCAAAGATTGGTTGCTCAGGGACAGTTGGAAGTATAGTGCTAATTTTGGAAGGACCATATTGACATATTCTGAAAAGAGGCATCTCTTATTCAGAAGTGATAGTCAAAATGAGAATATGGAGTTGTCTCCATAGGTGGAAGTTATCTGTGTAAGATTAGAAAACTTAATGCAAGAAGCATGTCCAAAGCAATGTACTTTGAATATGAGACTTAGTTTCCATGGAGTTGATCTCCATTGGAATACCTTATAATGACTGTTGACAAGTCTTTGTGACTTTGTACATATTCATTACAGGAGGGTCAGTGCATATAAGTTTAAAATCTAAACAGATTTCGATAAATGATAGGAATTTGAAATTCTCACATTTTTCGATAAGGATTTGGGAGTGTGAAATTAGAATCATTGAAATTATGTTCAATTGGTTTATTTCACAAAGTAAGGATCATAGACAAACATAGAGTGCATACTTGGTGTATGGCAAAGCTATTGTTTAAGAAAAACATAGTGTACATGCTTGGAGCATGGGACAACTAGTGTTTTTAATTCAAGTATAAAGTTGATAAAACCGAAACAATGAATAATGAGTAATCAGTATGGTGATAAATAAAAGTGTTTATTTATATTCTTAGGGTTTGATACCATATTTGATTCATTTATTCTTGTGTTTCACTTTGCATGTTTTGACTTCCAGAATAACTAAGTCGCTCTTCCTGAATGATTAAGTTATTCAAACCATCCACAGTCGGTCATATGTTGGAAGTAGATATGAATCAAGACTATTATGGGTTGGTTTGTAGAGGTCCAAGTTGGTGGACAAAGTGGTGCTACAACACTCATGAGTGCTCATAAGTTCTGATTATTGGATTCAACCCACGCTCATTTGAATCACTTCATGGATTTTATCACGAGTGATCATGAGACGATAATATCTTATATTCTTAAAAGCTAGAGATATGAGTTATTACTATGAGTTGGTTATACATTGATTGCACAAAAACGCATTGGTAACTCGATGTTATAAAATATGCCTTTGTGTATGATTCAACAAGTAGTAGAACAAGCCATATGAGTCGAAGTTTATCCATTCCTTTTACCTTCGGGATAAAAGCGATATATGTGGGCCCCTCGATGATTTAGCGATGACACATGTGAGTGCTTGGCCAAGCCAGGACTGATTTGATTTGTTCAATCAGTCAGTCATCATAAATCGAAAATCGGGAAACAACAAATGGACAGAGAGAATGATTATAATCCATGTCTCAGTCCATATGATATCTAGAATGGAGGAATATATGATCCCTTATCTAATGGACAAGTCATTGACAAGGTCAGAGTTCGACAGCGGCTTTAAGAGCTATGATTGCCAGTTAGGTTTTGAAGTCATACTCAATAATAGTTTTAGACTTATCCAAGTGGGAGACTGTTGGATTAATGTCTAAGTCCATAACTATATTTGGTATGTACTTGACCCGACCCGGCATGGTCCATTTGGGTTGCACTTCACCGGCACAGTTTATATGGATAGTCTTTTGAGAATAGTATATTTATGATTTATATTAATATATTATAAGTTCTAATATATTAATATGGAATCATATTATTTACTTAGTATTGATCAAGAATTAATTTAGAATTAATTAAGTGATCAAAAAGAACTAATTAAATATGGACTCTTATATATATGGAATGGGCCAAGTTCATTTAGGTTGGGCTAAGCTTTCATGGATGGTCCATGGAGCTTTTAACCCATGGATCCTATGTAAATGAAAGGTCATGGGTATAAGGGTTTACATGGATGTAACCCTAATCCTCCATAATATATAAAGGGGTCCTTGGCTCACAAAATTGGAACAAGTGTGTGAAAATAAGAGTGTGCCGATTTTAGTGTGCATACATATTCTCTCAAGTTCTTCCAAGGTGTTTTGGTGATTTGTGATTCCATTTGAGGCTTCCACACTATTGGGGCTAAGCTCTTAAAGCTTGAAGACATCAAGCTACATCAAAAGGTATGTCATCTAACTAGAACTTTGTACTATAGGTGCTTCATAATATGCTAGTTAGGATGAAACCTTGGAATAGTTAATATTTGCATGTATAATAGAGAAAACATAGATCCAAGGTTTATAGGGTTGCATGTACACCATATGAGTGTTAGAATGCTCAAAACCCAACACCCTTTTGAGGCAGTTCTTGCAATACAACTTCCGACACCTTCCGATATGATGGAAGTTGCACTTATTACATTTAGTAAGGGTTCTAGCATAACGACTACCTGGTGTTGATGTGGTTGGTTTCGTAGCAGCATAGGTTGCACCCGTCTATTGTCCTTCGAAGGGTTCTTATGTTGATTGTCTCCTCTTTCTGCTCTCGGGCCTTTGATTATCATCTCCTCTTTTGGTTGACCCATGAACGGGGTCCATTATGCCTTGGCGGATCCCATAGTCCACCAAAGTTCGAGCCAGGCGTTTGGCATTGTCAAACATAAGAGGTTTTGCTGCTAATACGTTTCCTTGGATTGGAGAAGGCAGTCCCCAAATGTATCTCTCTACCTTCTTCCTCTTTGGGGTAACCATCCCCGGGCATAATGCAGCTAAGTCGCTGAATCTGTCGGTGTATGCTACAATGTCTGAGCCTACCATGGTAAGATTCCACAGCTCATGCTCTAGTTTCTATACTTCGCCCCTCGGGCAGTATTCTTCCAACATCATTTCCTTTAGATTTTCCCAGCCCATTGTGTTTGCTATAGGAAGAGTCAATGAGTTGACATGGCTGTTCCACCCTGTAAGGGCTCTATCAGAGAAGGTGCAGGAAGCAAACTTCACTTTGCTTCCTTCAGGGCACGCGCATAACTCGAAAATCGATTATGTCTTCTCGAACCATCGCATTAGGGCGATGACTCCCCCATTTCCATCGAAGGATTTGGGTCAACAAATCATGAAGTCCTTGTATGAGCACTCCCTTGTGTGTCCGTAGTTAAAGCTGTTGGTACCACTACCCGATCTACCAGTACCACTTGCATTGATTTGAGTCATGACAGCTGTCACTGCGGCTGTTACTGCCGCCTGAAAGGCAACCGGGTCATACTGAGGAGGTGGTGGCGGTGGTGCGTTGTTTTTGTTTTTCTTCGACTTCTTCGGTGGCATATTACTGCCAAAAGGTTTAAAAGACGAAACGAGGGTAAGTCCTTAGATGTTACGAATCGAGTGTATTCTGAATCGAAGTTATCTTAGTTCTGAGTGTTTCATGTTCTGACGTTTGAAGCAATTAATAACAGAGGTCTACGCAACATAGACTTATGAATTTGATAGTGACTACCCTCTTAAGGAAGTTATGGAATCTGGTTTACTGTTACTTAGCTGATACGATAAAGGCAATAAGCCTGACACATAGTGTGAGCAGTGTAATCACTAACTCACTAGATCATATTAGTTAGTTAATTATTAGTATGACGTATATGGTGCTCTACCACCTAGCTCGCCTCGGGAAGAGTTTCTGTTCTAGTTATGATGGTCCTGAATTCAGATGTGATGGTTTGTTGTTTCTGGGCTTTCTTATGGTTCTCCTATTCACTATAGATCATGCTTCAGGTTTACCATAGATCTCCATCACTTCCTGATGGAAGATTTGTATCCTCGTAAGATTTCGTCTAGGAACCCTCTTTATGAATCCTCTCTGGTTCCTCCTTGGATCCTCTGTTGGTGATTGTAGTGGAGCGGCTATCTCTATCTAGGTTTTTCGCGCGAGAATGGGGATTTCTAAAGAATCCTATAAGATTAAGTAAACATTTCTTCTTATAGTTATTGATGATCCAAACTGGGTCCTCCTATAGTCAAGCAGTGCATGCAAGCTGTATATAATCAAGATCAAATAGACCTTCGAATAGGTGATCCTACTCTAACACCACAACCAAACAAGGAACAGGTAGTAGAGCGAAGATCACCAACTCTAAGTCTATAAGATCCCAATTATATATAACCTTGGAAGCATGCACTTCGCAACTATAGACCTGCCAGTAAAGGTCTTTTAATTCCCATTCAAGTTTGTTATAGTGCCTAAAATACTCCTATAGTATTTTTATCTTTATGTTTTGTTCTAGGGATACTTTTGTATATGGAGTTAGGTAAGTTTTAGACTCGTTGCAACACCACCATTACTCCCAAACACATGTTGGTCATATCTCAAATAAATATAGGTGATCAGGTTATATTTATTCCAGATATGATTACATAACTTCTTAGGTTTGACTCTAGTGTCCAACATCTAAATGCTTTTGTTTGTTTTGTTCTTACTTGTTCTTATTGTGATACTTGTTCTTAGTATGTATACTTATTAGTATACTTATCGTAAAATACTTATATTTTAAAAGTATACTTTTAGTCAGAGCACTCCGGCCCCATTGTATTTATAGTTGTATATCTTTTACTGGTTGATATACTAAGTTCACTATAAACAATGCTCTGATACCAATCTGTCACACCCCCAAACCGAAACGGCGAAAACGTTCGGGGTCGGAGAACGTCATGTATAGTATCACACCAATTGAATAATAGTAATATAAGCAACAACAACCATTGTATTAATAGTATAGTGTTTACATTACATTTGAATCATACATGATTGACTCCAAAAGTAAATATAAGTAAAGACTCAAAGCTACGATGCTCCGTCTTCTTGAACCCAGAGCGTGTACCTGTCTACTAATGTCCTGAGTATACAAGTAGGTTTTGAAAGAGTATCAGCATAAAGCTGGTAAGTTCATAAGCGTTTTGTTTTAGAAACTGTTCTTTTTCTTTTCAAAAGTATGTTATGTTTCTCCAGAAAACCTTATATTTTTTAATGTAATGAATGTTAAATAAAAATGATTCTACTAGTTCCTCCTGCGAGTACTTAGTGTATACAAATCATATACAATCCAGATCGGACAAACAATCGATTGTGTGGTTCTGCCCCAAGCCCACAACCAAACAAGGAACATGAAATGAGGCGGAGGCCACACATTCCACTGGTTGTCGAATCCTCATGTACATAATCCTGAAGTATTCACTAGTTACTTACAAGTTAACTGTATTGATCCTTTGATATCTGTTGAAAGTGTTCCTCAAGAAAATCCATTATTTTCTTATTTAATGCATGATTAGCCAATTCTTTTTATAACTACTTAGCTCATACTAGCTATGTATAAACCAATATCGAACAGACGATTGATTGTGTGGATCTGCCCTAAGTCCACAACCAAAAAAGGAATAGGAAATGAGGCGGAAACCACACATTCCATAGTTTGTCGGATATTCTTCATACATAGCGTGGATGCATAAACTAAGGAATTACAGAATTATTAGTAAATGTTCATTTGTGAAATGAATAACCGATTGTTTGTTAACTACTAATGTTTACCCTGGAAAATCCTACATTTTCCCTAAGTGTAAGTTATTGAATTATCTGTTCCAAACCGAAAAGTATAAGCATCTACCATACTTATGTTGTTAAGCATTGTTTTGTATGAAAATCCTTGTATGAAAACCTTTGTACGAAAACCCTGGCTAGCACCAATAATGTATAGTAGTCTTATTACATAAATAAAAGTAGTTGAAAACGTATTGTTCTGCATAGTGAAAGTGTTGTTAGTACCCTCCTGTGATCACCTAGTACATACGAGTTATAGAAATCTAGATCGAACAAACAGTCGATTGGATGATTCTGCCCTAAGCCCACAACCAAACAAGGAACAGGAAATGAGGCGGAGATCACACATCCCACTGCAAGTCGGATGTTAATTTCATATTGCCCTAATGTACATTCTAAGTCATCACATAGTTACTAACCCTGTTGACTGTCTGTTAGGTATATTATTACGTGAACAAGTCGTTGTTTCACCTGTGGATTCTTATAACCATACTATGGATGATCAACAATACGACGTACTCCGACGTACGTCGAGAAAAATGACGTTTGTCACCCTAGGTTGACTGTAGCTAATAGTCAGGGTGCGGGATTGTCACTCCCGTATAGATTTACACATAAACTCACGCTCTCCCTCCAAGAGACTCTGGTTACAAGGCGTCTCACACTGTTGGATCTCTCAACGAATTCACGAACAATACTCTGAAAACCCTTTTTGTTATGAATCCTTATAAAATAATGTCTTTTATTTCATAATTCGTAATCTTGTTTCTTTTTGTTTGAAAATTGTGTTTGCAATGTTTGTATCTTAACATGTTTATAAAACTGTCTGCAAATCTAATAGTAATTATCTTTACCATGTTTTAGTAGGTTCTATGTTCAATGTATACTAATGATAAGAAAATATAATAAACCAAATTATATTTTTAAACACAAGATTTCTTGTGCTTTTACTTGTATTCCGCCCCTAAAAACATTAAAAACTCGGAAAATATAGGGGTATGAACTCACCGTTAATTGTGTGCAAGCGCCGAATCAATGAACTGTAAGCGAAGACCCTCAAGTTGTTGTACGTGGAACTTAACGGAATCCTAATAATAATTAAATACATATATGTATCTAAATTAGCGATTTCATTAAATAAAGTGTTGGAAAAACACTTGCTTTTGGTTAAGGAATGTTATCGGGACTTGATTGAATCGAGGAAAGCGGGTTTTCAGCCTAATGTACCACTCAGGGAGTGTGTACGGCCGTGAAAGGGAGTGTACGTCCGTGTACCGTGTACGGCCGTAGACTGCCTTGAAGGGTGTACGGCCTTTGAAGGTGTACAGCCGTGGATGAGTGTACGATCAACGAGCTTGAAGGAATACGGCCGTACACTCAAGTACAAGAGTGCTGATAATCGATGAATACGTGTCCTAGATGCTCCGAAATGAACTCCCAATTATGTTTCTCGATGTTTTACGGAAGAATAAAGGTGCTTTAGGGATGTACGATTGATAGTCTAGAGAGATAAGTAGAGGGTGTTCGGCTAGAAGAGTGTAAATGAGGGGGTAGGGTCTCGTATTTATAGGAGTTTTTGTGGTCGGTGGTGGGGTCCACCCGACATGGTCCGTAAACAAGTGTACGGCCGTACACGGGTGTACGGCCGTGAACCCAAGTCCGGCCATGAATGTTGTTTTGATCGAAGGAAAACTCGAAATTTTGCGTAGTTTTGGTCCCGACTCATACATGAAGCTCAATTTTATAACAAAAATGACTTTCCAAACCAAAGGAATTCGACGGGACTAAATAAAAATCCAAATTTTTATTAACGACATTTGGATAACGGAAATGGAAAAAGTTTCGGGTTGTCACATATGTGGACTTGTGTTGACTTGTGTTGAACCAGAATAGCCGGTTGTCACATTATCCCCCCGTTAGAAAGAATTTCGTCCCGAAATTAGCATTTTGAGTGGGAATTCAAGGGTTGAGGAAAAAATGTGGGTATTTTTGTTTCATTCTTTTGATCTCCCGGTCCATGATTTCTTTAGGTTCCTCTACGAAGTGTAGGCTCTTTTTTATCTCGATTTCATTGAGTGGGATTACAAAAGTCTCGTCGGACAGACACTTCTTCAGATTAGACACGTGGAAAGAGTCTCGTCAGACAGAAACTTCTCCAGCGGTAGTTGAAGTTTGTAAGCCACCGGGCCAATTCTAGCAAGAATCTCGAATGGCCCGATGTACCTTGGATTTAGTTTTCCACGTTTTCTGAAATGTATCATTCCTTTCCAGAGTGAGACCTTTAACAGAACGCGGTCACCAAACTAGAAATCCAAGGGTTTTTGTCATTTATCCACCTAGCTCTTTTTTCGATCCCTAGATGCTTTCAGTTGCTCCCGAATGTGGACGATCTTCTCTGTTGTCTCCGTTATGATCTCAGGGCTGGTGAGAGTGCTGTCAGGAACTTGCCTCTTTGCTAGTTGTGTGTCACCCACTTCAGCCCAACACAGAGGTGATCTGCACTTGTATATATAGTGCTTCAAACAGAGTGGCTTTGATGGCGACAGGGTGGTTACTGTTATAAAAGAACTCAACTAGTGGTAGGTGAGCGTCCCATGTTTTGCCAAAGTTTATCATGCAAGCATGAAGCATACCTTCTAATGCTTGAATGTTTTGCTTATTCTAACTGTTTGGTTAGGGATGGTAAGTTGTACTCCAGACGATTTGGGTTTCAAGAGACTTCTGTAACGACTGTCAAAATGCAAGGCGAATCGACTGTCCTTTATCCAAGATGATAGATAGTGGCACACTGTACAGTTTCACAATCTCCTTGTGATACGTTCCTGTCAACTTTTCTATTCTCTCTTTGGCTTTGGTCGGTAAGAAGTGTGTGGGTTTGGTTAATTTGTCTACGATCGCCCAAGTAGTAGTGTGTCCACCCTAGTCCTTCCATAACCGTTTCGTGTATAAAATTCGTATAAAATCAAGATTGAAAAGACAGTCGAATAAGCGATTCTACCCTAAGGTAAACACTTAGTAATCATAGATTACCAGCATGGGTCCTTAGTTTCTACGTGAGTAAAGTGATTAACTCGGGTGAGACCGTATTTATAACTACGTTTTCCATAGCTATTGCGTTATAAGTCAATTTTGAACTTGACTCATCGTATAGGTGGTATTCCCGGAAGGTCTTCTGGGAAATACCTCGGGAAGCTTACAGACTTCTGGTGTGTCACCATAATGACATGGGTTTCGTTAGTCGGTAGGTTAAGGCGAACGACATTTTCATAACACATGATATTGGATGGTGAGGACTTAACCAAAACATGTCGGTGGTCACATCGAAGTTTCTTATTGTAACCGGGACTAGGCCGATTTGGAAAAATTGGTTGTTTTAGTGTTTAGAGAGTATCCTATGTATTTGTCTTGTGTGGTTTCGGTCTTCCCGTTAGCCATTTATACGGTAAATGTTTCATTAAGTGTTTGAGGTTTTTGTTTGAGGAAATGTTAAAATTTATGGTTCATGAAACTCCTCTTCGCATCGCTGTCGTAAGGTATGCATGCATATGAGTTATGTAGGTAGAAACGTACCGGAAATCCTAGCGGAGTCCCTTGTTGCTTCCTCATGTCATGTTGTTGAAATTCTTCCGACGTATCTGACATTTTTGTTTCTAGTATTTGGGCACTCCCTTTGGAAATGCTCCACTTCCCCACATCTATAGCAAGTTTGGCTTACTCCGGCATTGGTGGCTTGAGTGGTTTGTTGGGCCGGTGCCTTACAGAAATGGGTGGTGTGCCCCTTCATGTTGCAATTATTGCAGTGCATCACTCGGCAGGCTCCATGGTGATGAAATTTGCACTTGTTGCATTTTGGAAGGTTTCCAGTATATGGTTTTGTCGGCACTAAGGCAGTAGGGATAGTGGTGGTATGGGCTGCCACAATTTGTTGTCTTTTGGCAGGTCCTTGAGTCGGGCAACCCTTTTTCTTGTTCCAGAACTTTTGTTTCTTCGGTAGTACTCCTCCATTGTTGTGGATGCTCTTAAGTTCGTAATTTGGGGAGTCCTTGCAGGATCACACTCGCTGGTGTCCTTGGTTGTCACCTTGATTGGGACTGGGGTTACCGTTCTCGTTTTTGTTCGTGTTGTTAGCGCTAAGCTGTGTCATGACGGCTGTCATGATGGCTGCTACAGCGGCTTGGAATGTGGTGAGGTCCATTTGTAGAACGGGTGTTGCGCTGGTATGCTGGTTACTTCCACGTGATGGCATGATTCTTGATGTATGGTATAAAACGAGTTCGTAAGTGACTATGGTCATTGCTAGTTGTACACATAAATTTACATGTTTTGTTGCACGTTTCCCAATGTTTCGACTAACATCATCGTAATGTACTTATGGTGGTAGGTAGTGGTAGGTATTGTACAAATGTTATGTTACCAAACTAGAACATAGATGTCAAAATATTAAGTTGATTCGGGTTACATCGGTCTTTGGGGAGGGCGTATCTCGCTTGATTTACTACTACTAGTTGTGATGAAAGATGCAACAAGTCTACCACATAGTGTGGGTACTATAGTCACTAACTCACTAGGATATACTAGTCTATCATTTATCGAAATGATACACAAGGTGCCCTGTCATCTCACACATCTCGCGAGTCGCTTCCTTCGTCCCTGTTCCGTTATGACTGCCCTAGTTTCAGCTGCAAGGATTTGTCATCTTATGGCGGCTATCTTCTCCTCTATCCATCTGTTGGCTACCGCGGTAGGGTAGTAGGGATCGTTGTGGTGAAATCCGGTCATGTTGTCCGTGCGAGAATGGAGGTACATAAAGAATCTAGGTGTCTGGTTCTATAAAATACTCCTATAGTATTTTAAACTTGGTGTTTGATTCTTAGAGTTTCTTGGTATATAGGGTTGGTAAGCTTTAGATTCGTTGCCCACCATGACCATTCCTAAACACATGTTGGTAATATATCGTATAAATATAGTTGATCAGGCTATATTTATCCCAGATATGATTACATAACCGTCTAGGATTAATCGTAGTGTTTAACTCATCTAAATACTTTTTATATGGTACTTATTATGAAACTGTTCCTAATATGTATGCATATACATATACTTTTATAAAAATACTTATATTTTAAAAGTATACTCTTAGCCAGAGCGTTTTAGCCCCCATTGTATTTATAGTTGTATATCTTTTTTGGTTTGATATACTTAGTTCACTATAAACAATGCTCTGATACCAATCTATCACACTCCCAAACCAGGATGGTGGAAACGTTCGGAGGTGGATGACTTTCACGTATTGTATCATAACAAAATGCATAATAGTGACCAAATCAAACATGACCATCATACATATAATTGAAAAAGTTACATCGTTGTAAGTGTTACATGTTTCAAAAGTCAATTACAATATGATGACAAAAGATTTGTTTGACACCTTAGCGTCCCATTCTCAAAAGCTGGTGGTTACCTGTTTTAATGATTCCCTGAGAATACAAGTTGTTTTAAAAAAGTGTCAACAATTAAGTTGGTGAGTTTATAAGAGTTTTATGAATAATTTTAAGCCTTTCCTTGTAAAGTAATCATGTTTGTTTCAAGAAAATCCGATATTTTCCATAGAAATGAGTTGTAGTCTTAAATGTTCCAAGACCGAAATGTACAAGTATTTTCCATACTTAAAATAGTAATATGTAGTTTTATTCGTATATAAAACCATTTGAAGAAATGTGTTTTCGTGTAAAATAAACGTATCGTCATTTCCCCATGTGAGTTTTCATAACCGTGCTAAAGATGAAGTTGCCTGTCGTGATGTTCTTCAGGCGTCGAAATGTTTATGACATTTGTCACCCATAACCTGTCGGTCTAACTGTAGCTAACAGTTAGGGTGTGGGATCATGAGTCCCGTATAGATCTATACACAAGTATCACGCTCTCCAACAGGAGACTATGGTTATAAAACAAGACTTCGTGTATACCTTGGTAGGTACGATGAAGACAATGTCTCACAAATTTATTCAACGAGTTTACGTGTTTTTGTAATGAAAACGTTTGTATATGTAACTATCCCTCTTTCCAGGAAAATAAAATGGCGTAAAATAATTATATATGTATTTTTGTATAATTATACCCTTTGCTCAACGAATTGCAAAGGTGGTAAAAGTTCATGAGTTTGGTAGTAAAGCCATTTCATGTATTTAGCACTTTTTCGCAAAAGGTAAGAAAATGTATTTAAACACTCGTGTTTTAACGTAAGTTTTCTTGTGTTTACTTGTATCCCCCCCCCTAAAACGTGGAAAAGGTCTTGAAAAATGTAGGGGTATGAACTCACCTTAGTGTGATTGTGGTTGGTTAACGAGGTGATGGTGAAGATCTTCAAGCTATGAACACTCAAAATGATTGTATCCTAAGAGTTTTACCACATACTAGTGTGTGTAAATTAGAATGAACTAACATGAAAGTGTTGTATAAACACTAGATTATATAAGGAATACTTACACAAATTCTTACAAACTATCTTGAAGATTTAGCCTCTTGGGAATTGTTTGAAGACGTTATCTGGGACACTTATGAAGCTTTGAAGACATAATACTTGTTCTAGAGAGAAAAATGGGAGAACTGGAGGATGTAAATGAGGTTTTATGAAGGGGTTTTCGGCCCTATTTATGGATGAGGGGGTGAGGTGAAGTGACATGTGCATTGGTATGTGTAATTTATCACCTTGGGAAATGGATCAACCAATCACATTTATGCTTTTGAAAAGACCGGTTTAATTTATGCTTTTGAAATAATTTCAGAGTAATCATTTGATTAAAAGTGTTGCAGAATTTGTTCCCAGAAAAACATAATAAATATGTTATCAAATCATTTCCGAAGAAATGTATTTTATTCACTTAAACCATTGGGATGTCATTGTCAATACAAAAACATAAGCATAAACAAAACTTACATTCATTTACACTAGTGATCTACTTCTCTTTTAATCTCTCAGTGTAAAGCAACTTCGTATCGATACCTGTGATACAAATAAACTGAGTGGGTCAGGCTTGGAAGCCTGGTGAGCATATAGGGTTTTCAACCCACAATAAGTAATAAACTTATTAAGTTCTCAATCAAAAATAAATTTATTAATTTCATCAACCAAAATAACCCTAATAATTACCCATTCCCATTATCCTCACTTTACGTCCCTAAAACAACTATCAAACAAGACATCCTAACATATAACAACCTATATAGTGACAACATTGCTTCCCTCTGCAATATATGTCAAATAAGACAAACATTAGGGTGACAACATTGCTTTCCTTCAGCAATTTATGTCAAATAGGCACGAAGTCACATCGTCACCATGTGCTAAGTCCATAGCTCTTATTTATTGACAGTATTTCCCACGGGAGTCCCCCTCCCGCAATACATGTCAGTGGGTTTTCCATATGCTAAGTCCATAGCTCTTATTCATCGTCGGTATTTCCCACGGGAGTTCCCCCCCCCCCCCCCCCGCAATACATGTCAATGGGTTTTCCATACAGCTGATGAACATACTAAGGGGTTTCCCCAGCCGTACATGCCCTAACGGCACTCATGAGGAGAATAGAGTACAGCGAATGAACACTCAAGTCCATTAACACCTACAGGTTGCGAGCCTGCTAGTGTTCCACAGACCGTCTAGAACAGTCCATGGTTGTCATCCATACTCTGCTGAATGACGGGGGTCAACGTTTGGGTAAGGGCTTTTCTCATATTGCACCACTCACGCCAACGTTTCGGTAAGGGCTTTTCTCATATTTCACCACTCACTCTCAACTCATGATCTATATCACTGATCATCTCATCTATCCAACTCACCTTTCATCTCACACACACTATTTAACTCATGATCTATATCACTAACTCATGAAGCTCGTCCGATCACTTCATAAAAGAACAAAGACTCCAAAGCTCTTCCAAATAAAAGTATAGGGAAAATACTGATAAAGTACTCCCGTACGCTCCCGTACCCCGACACGTAATAGTGTCAAAAAGATGAACTAACGGATGAACACATAGTTCAAAACACCTAATGAACATATAGTTCAAGAACACTTTATGAACATATAGTTCAAACATACGTACTGATTACAAGTCTACTAACGTTCCACTGGACTATCTAAAATAGTCTGTGGCCATTGTCTATACTCTGCTAGATGACTAGATCATCTTAAACATCGATACCTCTCATCACTTTTATTTCATCACACATCATCTAATTCATCTACCCATGTTTTACCTAACATATTTGTAGATAATATATATATATATATATATATATATATATATATATATATATATATATATATATATATATATATACAGTTTAAAACTTGTATAAAACATCTATTCAACAGTCACCTTAATTAAACAACCAATATAATTACACATAGCACGTAATTTAAAGAAAATACTTCATATATATGTGTAAGGTGAAAGTAACTACACACTCACCTGATTTAATGAAAATCGGGCAGCCATCGTTTCCTAAAACGATCGTTTCTAATAAAACCGAGAGTTTTATTGAGAAACCGGGCTCTGCGAAGGGTCGGGCTTCAAAACCGAAAAAATAAATTTTTCGGCTTCTCGGGCACTTCGGGACGTGTTCCGGGTGCTATTATTGAAACCGGGGCTTCGGGGGATGTGAAAATAGCTAAAATATTGAAAAAGGGGCCAAAATTGCCAATTTCTCAAAAGTACCCGGGCAATCTCGCAAGCCCTCTATATATAGCCCGAGGCTGCTGATCGGACGGTTGAGAAGAGTCCACGCGGCAGCAGATCCGAAGAGGGCAGCACCTGCTCGCACGTGGGCTGCGCATGCGAAGGCTGCGCTGGTAGTTTCTGATTGGACCGCAGTCCGAGTCCGAGGTGGGTCGCTCGTGGCTCCTGCGAAGGCTCGGACGGATGAGTCACTACACACGCGTCGGATGCGAGGCTCGCCACCGAGGCACACGCGTCGGACTCTCGGCTGCGCACGTATCACTCCTCGGATGCTTCCACGGCTTCAGATGACTCAGCATATTTCGAACACGTGGCACTCATTCAGCGAAGGTGACGTGGCCGAAGCCACCTATGCGAAATTTGTCGGTTTTCGCGCCAAAACTTCTAAAATCCATAACTTTCGCATACGAGCTCCATTTTTGACGTTCTGTATATGCACGCGTAGGTAAAATTATGCTCTACAACGTTCGTTTAGACTTCGTCGGCTAATTTTGATTTAATTTTTAAATTATTATTTTTAATAGACCGGGACAGGAAATCCATTAAAAATTCATAACTTCTTCATCCGACGTCCGTTTTCGTCAGTCTTTTTACCTTTGTGCTACTAATGACGAGACCTTTGATTCTCGTTTAGGTCGTGTCGGCTAAAAATCTGTTGATCTAAAATTCGAGTTTTTAGCTGTCTACTACTAAGCTGAAACTTCGAAAAATCATAACTTCCTCATACGAAGTCAGATTTGGGCGTTCTTTTTATACCTACTCTCGGTTTAACGAACACTACGAGTTTCGTTTAGATCACTAAGGCCATAAAGTAGTTTATTAAAAACTCACTTTTTACGACATTCGGCACCGTGCCGGTTTATCGTGAAACTTCGACAGGTCATAACTTCTTCGTTATAACTCGAATTTCGATATTCTTTATATATCTATAATCCTTGTCACGCCCACTACAAGTTTCTTAATAGATATCGGCTTTATCTAATATTTAATTTTGACGCTCATTTTTATTCTTAATTAATTAAACCCTAATAATTAAGCATAAAACACATAATTCACATAAAATTCACATAATTCCTTTTCATTTATTCTAAATGAGTTACAAAGGTTAACCTAGACCATTATGTCAATATTATTGCCTAGCCTTGAAACACGGGCGTTACAACTCTCTCCCCCTTAGAATGATTTCGTCCCCGGAATCACACATCAGCAAACAAATACGGGTAGCGACTCATCATGTCACTCTCCGTTTCCCAGTTGAGATTTGGCCCATTCGTATGTTTCCAATGCACAAGCACTAAATCGACCACTTTGTGTCATAACTTCTTAGTCTTACGGTCAACGATTGCCTCAGGTTCTTCAATCAACCTCTTGTTTTCATCCAACCTTAATTCAGAAATGGGAATTATGTCGGGTACATCTCCCGTAAATTTTCTCAAATAACACACATAAAAGATATTATGAATACCCTCCAGTTCTTCCGGTAATTCTAGCTCGTAAGCTTGATTCCCGATCTTCTGAAGAACTTTAAATGGTCCAATAAACCTTGGACTCAACTTTCCCCTTCTACCAAATCCTATAAGTCCCTTCCACGGCGAGACTTTAAGTAAAATCGAATCTCCAACTTTGAATGATATCAGTTATCTTTTCTTGTCAGGATAGCTCTCTTGAGCAGCTAACATCCTTTCCCTAATCACTTTCAACTTTTCAGCAGTCTGATGGACTATTTCAAGTCCCATAAACTGCTTTTCCCAGCTTCCAGTCAACATGACAGCATTCGACACTTTTCCCCATACAAAGCGTGATAAGGTGCCATCTTGATGCTTGAGTGGAAACTATTACTATAGGAAAATTCTACTAGAGGTAAGTGTTTACCCCAGTTACCTTGGAAATTCCAGGGTACATGCCCTCAGCATATCCTCCAACGTTTGAATTGTTTGTTCGCTCTGACCATCGGTTTGTGGATGGTAAGCTGTATTCAAACACAACTTGGTACCCAATTCCTCTTATACACTCCTCCAAAACCTTGAGGTAAAACGGCTGTCACGATCGGATACAATCGTTAACGAAACACCGTGAAGCCTCACACTTTCCTTCACATAAGAATTCGCAAGTTTATCCATAGACCATTTCTCGTTGGCTGCTATGAAATGCGCACTCTTAGTGAAGCGATCAACGACCACCCAAATCATGTCGTGACCGTTCCTTGTTCTGGGCAGTTTAGTCACAAAATCCATAGTGATACCTTCCCATTTACCCATGGGTACAGGTAAAGGATCTAAACTCCCATACGGTTTCTGATGTTGTGCCTTAACCCTAGCACAAGTTACACACTCAGCCACATACTTGGCAACATCGAGCTTCACCATCGGCCACCAGTAATAGGGTTTTAGATCCCTATACATTTTCGCACTGCCGGGATGAATCGAGTACATGGTTTTGTGAGCTTCTTCCATCAGAAGACCTCTTACTCCTCCCATCCTAGGTATCCAAATCCTACCTTTGAATACCTTTAGTCCTTGACCGTTTGTATCAAACACCAACGTTTTTCCCAAACGTTCCTCCTTTCGGTCATTTTTTTCTCTAAAGCTTCCTTTTGAGCTTTCTTTATACTTTCCACAATTGTAGAGACAGCTTCAATTCTCAACGCTCTTGGCCTCTTCCTTTCAAGATTCACCTTCCGACTGAGAGCATTAGCAACAACACTTTCTTTACTAGGGTGGTAAAGTATCTCACAGTCGTAGTCCTTGAGTAACTCTAGCCAGCGCCGTTGCCTCATGTTCAATTTCTTCTGATTAAAGAGATATTGAAGACTCTTATAATCAGTGAAAAGTTTGCATTTAGTACCATAAAGATAGTGCCTCCCTATCTTTAAGCCGAATATTACCACTGCTAACTCCAGATCATGAGTGGGGTAGTTCTTTTCATGCTCCTTCAATTGCCTGAATGCATACGCTATCACTTTATTCCTTTGGGTCAGAACACAACCTAACCCAACTTCTTTAACAATGAACGCAACACTTCTATTGATCGCTTTGATCAGCCTTTACTTCAATTCGGCTTAAGTCAACTGCTACATCGAACTTGGTTCTCTGAACCACATAACAAACTCATCGTAGTCGGACTCAATTTGATATGACCACTAGGGTCGGAATAACAATCATCTTCTTAGTCATTACCGAAACGATGGTAACGACAGACTAAAATAAGACGGAATCAATTACTAACTCCTTGGTAACCTCGTGACTTTCCCTGATCCAAGTGTGAGTCCTGTGCTTCCAGTAGTATAGATCTCTACTACTATTCACACCTACTCATACTCGTCCCAAGTACTGTCTCGCAGTCCCCAAGTCCTAAAATCACAAAACTATTTAACACATACGAATGTGTCCAATCAATCATAGAATTTTCCTAGACTCTACTAGGACTTCTTCCACGCGTATCTTCAATCATCAATTCTACTTCAACTTGGTTGGTGATGGAAATTCCAGACGATGGGACAACTTCAAGAATTACACCAACCATTCATCATCCTGCCAATCGGAGGTGTACTTCAGACGTACCGTACCCCTCTAAACGTTCCGTTATTTTATTAGACATATTCTAAAGGCAAGATACCACTCTTACGATATCTTCTGATAGATATCATTCACTATCATAATCTTTTCAATTCCTCCATCTACTCAATTCTCTACGAGTCTTCACCATAACGTTTTGTACACCCAAACAGACGTTCGGTGTACTAGGCGAGAATTTAAGATAGGAAAGCTTTATTTACGATTGACGTATAAATCTCCTTATCACTTCGAAACGTTTACATGTTAGTTCTAATCTCGTAATCATATGCTTAGAATCCTACACACATAAGGTTTCCAGATCCGGTCGGCAACAGACCATAGATCCGAACAAATAATAGCATATAAGGCATCCTTATAGCTATAACATAAACTATTTAGCACATAAAACATTTTAGGCATCTTTCCTAAAATAAACTTGTGCTCGTGTCTAAAATATAGCAGACACTCATCTCACAATCATCACTTAGCATTCTAAGTTTAAGTCTAGAAATCCTACAATTTCTTAGTTTGCTTAAACTAATGCTCTGATACCAACTGTGACATCCCCAAATTCACGGCCAGAAAAGACCGGTTTAATTTATGCTTTTGAAATAATTTCAGAGTAATCATTTGATTAAAAGTGTTGCGGAATTTGTTCCCAGAAAAACATAATAAATATGTTATCAAATCATTTCCGAAGAAATGTATTTTATTCACTTAAACCATTGGGATGTCATTGTCAATACAAAAACATAAGCATAAATAAAACTTACATTCATTTACACTAGTGATCTACTTCTCTTTTAATCTCTCAGTGTAAAGCAACTTCGTATCGATACCTGTGATACAAATAAACTGAGTGGGTCAGGCTTGGAAGGCTGGTGAGCATATAGGGTTTTCAACCCACAATAAATAATAAACTTATTACGTCCCTAAAACAACTGTCACAAGGGACCTAGCCTAAGGATTTTCACAAGGGGTGACAGCATTGCTTTCCTCAGCAATTTATGTCAAACAAGACATCCTAACATAAAACAACCTATAAAGTGACAACATTGCTTCCCTCTGCAATATATGCCAAATAAGACAAACATTAGGGTGACAACATCGCTTTCCTTCAGCAATTTATGTCAAATAGGCACGAAGTCACATCGTCGCCATGTGCTAAGTCCATAGCTCTTATTTATTGACAGTATTTCCCACGGGAGTCCCCCTCCCGCAATACATGTCAGTGGGTTTTCCATATGCTAAGTCCATAGCTCTTATTCATCGACGGTATTTCCCACGTGAGTTCCCCCCCCCCCCCCCCCCGCAATACATGTCAATAGGTTTTCCATACAGCTGATGACCATACTAAGGGGTTTCCCCAGCCATACATGCCTAAAAGCACTCACGAGGGGAATAGAGTACAACGAATGAACACTCAAGTCCATTAACACCTACAGGTTGCGAGCCTGCTAGTGTTCGACAGAACGTCTAGAACAGTCCATGGTTGTCATCCATACTCTGATGAATGACGGGGGTCAACGTTTGGGTAAGGGCTTTTCTCATATTGCACCACTCACGCCAACGTTTCGGTAAGGGCTTTTCTCATATTTCACCACTCACTCTCAACTCATGATCTATATCACTGATTATCTCATCTATCCAACTCACCTTTCATCACACACACACTATTTAACTCATGATCTATATCACTAACTCATGAAGCTCGTCCGATCACTTCATAAAAGAACAAAGACTCCAAAGCTCTTCCAAATAAAAGTATAGGGAAAATACTGATAACGTACTCCCGTACGCTCCCGTACCCCGACACGTAATAGTGTCAAAAAGATGAACTAACGGATGAACACATAGTTCAAAAACACCTAATGAACATATAGTTCAAGAACACTTTATGAACATATAGTTCAAACATACGTACCGATTACAAGTCTACTAACATTCCACTGGACTATCTAAAATAGTCTGTGGCCGTTGTCTATACTCTGTTAGATGACTAGATCATCTTAAACATCGATACCTCTCATCACTTTTATTTCATCACACATCATCTAATTCATCTACCCACGTTTTACCCAACATATTTGTAGATAAATATATATATATATATATATATATATATATATATATATATATATATATATATATATATATATATACAGTTTAAAACTTGTATAAAACATCTATTCAACAGTCACCTTAATTAAACAATCAATATAATTACACATAGCACGTAATTTAAAGAAAATACTTCATATATATGTGTAAGGTGAAAGTAACTACACACTCACCTGATTTAATGAAAATCGGGCAGCAGTTCGTTTCCTAAAACGATCGTTTCTAATAAAACCGGGAGTTTTTTTGAGAAACCGGGCTCTACGAAGGGTCGGGCTTCAAAACCGAAAAGATAAATTTTCTGGCTTCTCGGGCACTTCGGGACGTGTTCCGGGTGCTATAATTGAAACCGGTGCTTCGGGGGATGTGAAAATAGCTAAAATATTGAATAAGAGGCCAAAATTACCAATTTCTCAAAAGTACCCGGGCAATCTCGCAAGCCCTCTATATATAGGCCCGAGGTTGCTGATCGGACGGTTGAGAAGAGTCCACGCGGCAGCAGATCCGAAGAGGGCAGCACCTGCTCGCACGTGGGCTGCGCATGCGAAGGCTTCGCTGGCAGTTCCTGATTGGACCGAAGTCCGGGTCCGAGGTGGGTGGCTCGTGGCTCCTGCGAAGACTCGGACGGATGAGTCACTACACACGCGTCGGATGCGAGGCTCGCCACCGAGGCACACGCGTCGGACTCTCGGCTGCGCACGTGTCACTCCTCGGATGCTTCCACGGCTTCGGATTACTCAGCATATTTCGGACACGTGGCACTCATTCAGCGAAGGTGACGTGGCCGAAGCCACCTATGCGAAATTTCTCGGTTTTCGCGCCAAAACTTCTAAAATCCATAACTTTGGCATACGAGCTCCGTTTTTTACGTTCTTTATATGAACGCGTAGGTAAAATTATGTTCTACAACTTTCGTTTAGACTTCGTCGGCTAATTTTGACTTTAATTTTTAAATTATTATTTTTAACAGAACGGGACAGGAAATCCGTTAAAAATTCATAACTTCTTCATCCGACGTCCGTTTTCGTCAGACTTTTTACCGTTGTGCTACTAATGACGAGACCTTCGATTCTCGTTTAGGTCGTGTCGGCTAAAATCTCTCGATCTAAAATTCGAGTTTTTAGCTGTCTACTGCTAAGCTGAAACTTCGAAAAATCATAACTTCCTCATACGAAGTCAGATTTGGGCGTTCTTTTTATACCTACTCTCGGTTTAACGAACACTACAAGTTTCGTTTAGATCACTAAGGCCAAAAAGTAGTTTATCAAAAACTCACTTTTTACGACATTCGGCACCGTGCCGGTTTATCGTGAAACTTCGACAGGTCATAACTTCTTCGTTATAACTCGGATTTCAATATTCTTTATATATCCGTAATCCTTGTCACGCCCACTACAAGTTTCTTAATAGATATCGGCTTTATCTAATATTTAATTTTGACGCTCATTTTTATTCTTAATTAATTAAACCCTAATAATTAAGCATAAAACACATAATTCACATAAAATTCACATAATTCCTTTTCATTTCTTCTAAATGAGTTACAAAGGTTAACCTAGACCATTATGTCAATATTAATGCCTAGCCTAGAAACACGGGCGTTACATATGTGGACTTGTGTTGACTTGTGTTGACCCAGAATAGCTGGTTGTCACAGTTAATTTGGGGGTATTTGCGATGTTTTGTTTTATGTGTTTTGTAGGCAAATAGCACCTAGACAATGTGCACCTCTACAACAACACTAAGGTCTGCAAGAGGACCCGAATGACTCCCCTACACGAATTTTATCGGTTTTTTCAAAACATTTCAACCGATAGACTAGCCCGATACAAAAACCGTTTTGGGTGGTTATATAGGAGGAACATTTCTTTACCTCCGATTATAGATTAGGATTGGATAGAACGAAAGCGATTATTAGAGCAAGTGACTCCCAATTTAATGAAAGTGTTCATCGGTGATAGGTTTCAATTCACATGCAACGGTTGGTTGAGGTTGTTTCATATTTCCAAACTAGTCTATAGGGAGCTTTACATAAAATTATTTACCACAATCTAGTTTGAGGAAAGCCATGAAGACTTGAATAACATGAGGGCACTTTTCTTTCTGCTTGGCAGAGAAAGCCAAGAATGTAGCTTGGTAGAACTTGGTTTGAGGCTCCGAATTTACAACCATGTAGATGCAATCACAAGGAACTTTACTGCATTTTTAAATGTCGGGCATTGAGTTTTTCCGACGGGAGTGACTCCGCATGATTTTTGGGCGACAGTAGAAAATGGAGTCTATGAGTCGAGTACTTCATAAGAGGGTGGAATCCACTCACCTATCTACTAGTTCATCCATCGACTTATCACCTCTTCTGTCAACCAAAAGAAAGGTTTCGACTATGACCTACAATCAGATCTATTCATATGTGGTGCATTATCACCCCTGGGTGTTTTGCAATATTACTTATTTCGTTACCTATTTCTTTTTGGATAGATCAGCGAAAGGGTGAGATGGAGCCCGATTTATAGCAGGAATTTAGTGTTATGACTCGCTAGTTCTTATGGTCTATTGGATCATCTCATTCCTAAGATGCTAACTTTGATTGAGGGTCGTCCACTACCACACCGATTATTTGTGGCATCCTACGCACCGAATGAAGAGCCTTCCCATTCGATACGTAACCATGGCGGTTATCCCCTTATTGATCCTTTTTCGGCGAGAGTGGGGTAATACATGGATGACATGTATGGGGCATGTCATATATAGGCAATTTAATTGATTTGATGATCCAACGTCATGGGATTATACGACCGGAGCATATTTCACCACATTTTCCTTACATCCCTACATGGAGCGAGATGTGGGGCCTCGAGGTGATGGAGCTGGCCCGAGCGTGGCTCGTAAATCAGACGAAGACGAGTGATATTATCCTTTTTCATTTGTGCTTTTGGTTATTTTTATTATGTTTGTGTCTTTGTTTTTAAAACTATGTTTAATTTTTGTTTGTTTTGTGTGCTTTTATTTGTTTTTGCATTATTTTGTTTGGATTGTAAACCCGAACGATTTTCCTTTTGTTACCCGCATTGTTTGATTTTGATCTCACATAACTATTAGTAAGTTGGCATTAAGTTAAGCGGTTAGAGAGGGTTCGATGAGATTACCGAGATGTGTGACATACAACAAGTGAGGGTTGTGATATTTGGATGTGAGAGGAATCTGAGCGAAAAACTGGCTTTACAGTCGTACAACTGGGAATTAAAGTATTTAACAATAGAAGATGTTTCATCTCGACACATATCATTTTCATGCAAGGAGTTCACGAATCTGCAATACCACGATGTGGTGGCACCTTTTCCACATTGCGGTGCATGAATTAGTCACGACATTACCCAATCATATCCTCGTTGTCATGCCATGGTCAACATTACACCACGACATGGTAGAAGTACATTTCTATTTTTGCTTCTTGAGCAGCAAACGCATAAGTCCGCTTTGTTTGTGTATTTTTCCAGCACATTCATGTAGTAGTTCAGAAGTCTCGATTTCCAGAAATGACACAAGATATCAACAACTACACACTACATTCGAATTCGATCTCGCCACTACTATCCCAGGGGAGTCTGTTCCTTTATATCCATTTTAGCTTTTATGTTATTTACTTTTGTTATGCATATAATGAGGGAATTATATGAAATAAATGTGAGTAGACATTGAAAAATGTAACAAGCATGCTAAATTTATAAAAATATATGCTAGATTTAAAAAAATTGAAAAATAAAGACTTGAAAAATGGTATAAATTAGGAAAATCTATTTAATTTGAATATTTTCTAATACTATTGCGTTAGAACTAAGTTTGCTAGTGTTGTATGGATACTTTGATGTTAATTCTAAGATTCATTTGAGCCAATATGTTATAATATATTTGTGGCTTCCTAGTTCTAGTGAAATCATGAGACAAGAACATGAACTTGTGTAGTTTGAGGGACATAAAAAGTTTTGCATTGTTAGCTGAAATGTACATGTAACACCGTCTTCCGAATAGTTTCTTAATTTGGGGCCGTAGCCCGAAGATCAGTTATCATTAGACTTTGTGCCTTAGGGAAAGATAGATTTATGCCCTTTGGGCAGGGATAATGTAGATTGGGTGAAAGGTCATAATATAGTGGTTTGGGCTAGGCATCCATCTTGTATAGGTCATGGTAGGATTTTGGGCTTTGTAATGATGTTTGTAGCTTGTTGTGTGGCTATGTACGGCCGGAATCGTGTGTACGGCCGTACACCCTGTGTACGGCCTTACATGGGTGTACGGATGTACACGCGTGTACATCTGGTGGTCTTATAAATAGAGTGTGTCTGTGTTAGTTTTAGGGTGACGTATGTGTGTGTATCCAAGGTGTACCTGACGTTTTTGTGATATTAACATGTGCATGCTTGGTTTAATCTTTCCTCTACTCCATTCTTATTCTGATTGATTGCTATCGGTTTGATCACTGGTTTGGATCATTGAAATCGGGACTTACAATTGGTATCAGAGCCAAATCAGTGTCAAATTGGATCTTCGTGTGTGTACGGCCAGAAAACTTCATCATTTTTTAGACTAATTCGAGATTACCTATTGAGTTTCTGCTTCTGATCAACATTCAAAGGCTTAGAATCAAAACTTACTTGGAAATTCAAGTGTTTTTGGTGTGTACGGTTAAACCCAGTGTGTACGGTTGAGCTTAGTTGAAGCGTGTACGACCGGACTCGCGTGTACGACCGTACTCCATTCAAGATCCTTGACTGTAATCGAGTGTACGGTTGGAGTGTCCGGTTGAAGTGTACTTTTGAAGTGTACGGTTGAAGTGTACGGTTGGAGTGTACGGCTGGAGTATACGGTTGGCGTGTACGGTTGTGATCCTTTGTACGGCCGTAAACTCCTTAGTTGCTTGAACTTCTTAATTTTAAGCGTTTTTCTTGTTAAGTTTTCGATTTGTTCATTTCTGAAAAACCAACATAAAAAATTAAAATTAAATGGATTCTCAAATCTCATCAGCTCATCGGGAATTGGATACCATCATGGGAACCACCACTCGAATTCCTCGCTTACTGTCCGCGGAAGGATTTCCAGAATGGAAGTATCGAATTGAAAAATACATTAAAATGAAAGACTTCAAAATTTGGAGAAGCATTTTAAGAGGACCAATTCATATCACCACAACACTTGAAGATGGAACAATCACTGACAAGAAAATTGAAAATTACACCGATGATGACTTTGAAAAGGTTGAAGAGCAAGAAAAAGCATTAGCTACACTCACAATGGCATTATCCCTAGAGATTGCACAAGGTTTTAGAGAATACACTTCAGCAAAGGCTCTGTGGGAAGCTTTGATTGAAGTATATGAAAGGAATGAGGATATGAAACAAAGTCGTCAAGACATGCTGAGATAGAAATTCAATATGTTTAATCACATTCTTGGAGAAACTTTGGAAGTTCAATTGCAACGCTTTATCACACTCACAACTGAAATGAGTTCCCCTGGGGTTTCAGTGCCAAGATCAGAGGTCAACAAGAAGTTGCTTAATTCTCTCCCAAAGACATGGGATGTGAATGTTGTTGTCATCAAGAAAACCAAGAATCTTAATCTACTTAGTTTGGCTGAACTCATGGCCATCATTAAAGCTTGTGATCTGGATGACAAACAAAGAGAGATCAACCATGTTAACTTATATTCTTCTGCCAATCTCGAGATTCAATCAAATAATGCTTTCTCATCCTTTACTAATCCTCAAGTTCCACCTTTTGCTACTCCTCAGTCATCATTTGTCACTCCTCAGTCATCCTTTGCTGCTCAATCATCATTTGCTGCTCCCCAATCTTATACCCAAGTTGCTTCATCTTCAAAGACAAGTGTTCCAGCTTCTGCTCAAATTCCTGTTTCCAAAGAAAATGAAGAGAACTTGGCTCTTGCAACTGGTTTGGTTAACTGTTATAATGCTTTTGTAGCTGGTGAACTGCCCCCTCAATTGTCATTTGCTGATTTGGACTAAATCCATCCAAAAGATGTTGAAGAAATGGACATAACATGGCAAATTGCCATGGCCGTGTTCAGAGTTAAATAGTTCTCCAAAAGGATAGGCAAAAATAATTGGGGGATGAATGCAGAAAAGAAAGTTGGGTTCAACAAAGGCAAACTCCGCTGCTTTAATTGCCATGAACCAGGTCATTTTGCTAGAGAATGTCCTAAGCCTGATAGGAGAGAGAACAATGAAAGAACAATGCTGCCAGTAAATAATAACAGGGGAGCCACCATCAACAATCAGACCGAAAATCTTGTGGTGGTGGCTTAATCATTTGACTGGGAGGATCAGATTCAAGCTCTGAATATTTCAGGACCTGAAAATGCTCATCTCGCCCAAATTAATGATGTTCCTGAAGGAGAAGCTGAAATAGACCCAGAAGCAGAAATGATGGAACTCCAATTCGCATTCATGGTTCAAACCATGTCGGAGCCTGCAAAACCAGAGGTTAGTGAAACTCCTTGTTCGCAATCATGTATTAAGATTGTAAAGTTTTTACGTGATCAAATCGAGTTAATTAAAAGAGAAAATGAGGATCTAAAATATGAAAGATATACTATTAGGAAAGAACAAAAACCATTAAAAGAAAAATTAGAGGCCAAAACTAAGGACTTCAGGAAATTGCAAGAAGATTACAGCAACAAGTGTGAGAATTATGATCACATCAAAAGCAAACTTGTTGTGTAACTGTAGAACTTGACACATTGAAAACTCGTTTTCAAAATGCTGATTTTAACTTTAAAAAATTTGATGTGTCAAGTGAGAGGGTTGCAACTATTATTGAAAAACAAATGAAATGGAAGGACCAAAAACAAGTAGGTATAGGATATGAGAGTGTCCCTCCTCCATTTAATCACACCTATATTTCTACTCCTTTGACACAAGAAGAGATTGATAGAGAACCATACATGATTTATGGTAAACCAGCTGCAGAACAGGCAACAGGTCCTAGTACTAGGGTTTTGGATACTAACATTTCTACTTCAAATGCAGATGTGTCAGTAAGCCAGGGAAAGCAAGGAGATGAGAAGTCTGAGTCTAATAAATTGGTGTCTAAGTTTGGTGTTCCCATTTGTGATGAGTTCGTGTCTAATGTTAAGACTGATATTTTTGTTTGTGATGATTTGATATCTAAAACTGATGATTTTGAAAATTGTGGTGTTGTCTTTGAGAAACCTGCTAAATCTGACACTAGTACACCCACATCTTCTACATCTGTCACACAATCTAACACCTGCACATGCACATGCGCAAAAGTTAGACACGAAAATCAGAGCTTGAAATCTGATAAGGGTGGTATCAGGTCTAGTGATAATAAGCAAATTTGTTTCAATTGTGGTATTATCGGTCATATCGCTCGAAATTGTCCTAATAGGGAATTTGTGCATTTTTCTTCACCAAGGAGAGAGAACAAGTCTCGAGGAAGGTCTTTAACTAGAAAGTCCTCGAGATCTCGCCCTCGAGATGATGATTGGAAGGTTAATCATAACGAGGAAAGGGCCGTTTTTCAAACGAACAAACACGTTTTAAATAAACAAGTCACAAATAATTTGCCAAAATCGAATAAGGCTAAGCCAAGGTCGATTTCATCAAAGAGCAGATCTGGATCTTCAACCAATTATAGTCGAAAATCCACTTGCTCAAAACAAAGAGAAAAGAAAAATATTTCAAAATCACCCATATTTTTTCAAAAACCTAAATACCAGTGGGTACCCAAATCTGCTTCTAGCCAATCATCATCACCATCTGAAAGTGTTTCCAATAATGTTACAAAGTCAAAAGATAAAATGGATAAATCTGTGAGTGTTAAGGGTCAACCCAAGGTTGTAATGACCTGTGTCCCCAAATATAAATAATCCCGCTCATTGTACAGGGACAGTTGCGGAGGAATGTCGTCAGACCTTGGTATGTCGACAGCGGCTGTTCCCGACACATGACAGGAGACATCTCCCAGCTGAACGACATTCAAACTTTTAATGGGGGATACGTTTCCTTTGCGGGAGGTGAAGGCGGGAAGATCACTCAAAGAGGAACAGTGTCTAATGGAGTGTTGAGTTTTGAGAATGTCAATTATGCTCCCAAGTTAAAGCATAGCTTGTTGAGCGTTTCTCATATTTGTGACAAGGGTTATTCAACTCATTTCACTAATAAGGAGTTTCTGATTCTGAAGCCAGGCATTGTTATCCCGGAAGACTGGATTCTTGTAAAATCTAAATGGGATGGCAATGCATACATCATTGACATGAATAGCAACATTCCTGAACAAGTCGCTTGCCTCTTCTCCAAAGTCTCCGAACAAAATGCTATGTTGTGGACTTCCTGAATCGTCTTGCGAATAATGATATGGTGCGTGGACTTCCTGTCAGAGATTTCATAACGTTTGAAAAGTGTGTGTCATGTGCTCAAGGAAAGCATCAGAGAAAACCACACCTGCCAAAACAGGTTAATTCAATCAACCAGGTGCTCCAATTGTTGCATATCGATGACTTCTCGCGTTTTACGTGGGTCTTCTTCTTGTCCAACAAAGCTGGGGTTGCTGATCTGATTAAGAAGTTCATTGTGATGATAGAGAACCAAACCAATCATCGGGTGAAGGCGTTTCGAAATGACAATGGGACAGAATTTAAGAATGTTGTTCTTGATCATTTTTGCGCAGGAAAGGGGATCGTACGTCAATATAGTGCCGTTCGCACGCCTCAACAAAATGGTGTTGCTGAACGGAGAAATTGAACATTGCAAGACACTGCAAGGACGATGTTATGTGACTCCAAGCTACCAGTTTTCTTTTGGGCTGAGGCGATCAACACAGCTTGTTATGTTCAAAATCGTGTTTTGATCAACAAAGCCCAGATGAAGACTCCATACGAAATTCTCTACGGTCACAAGCCATTTGTCAATCACTTCCGTATTTTTGGCTACCCTTGCACCCTTCTTCACCTGGAATCCAACCCTAAATTCAATGCCACAGCCGATGACTGTTACTTTGTGGGGTATGCTGCTCGCACAACGTATAGGGTCTACAATAAGAAGACAAATGAAATCGTAGAGTCCTTCGATGTGCGCTGGTTGGAAGAGAACGAGACGGATGCTAGAGTAGGTCCTGATTGGCTGTTTGATTACACATATTTATTCAAATCTTTAAATGTGTTTTCAAATAGTTTCTCTGGTTCTATTTCTGGTTCGAAGAATGTGATTGAAGACGAAGACGAAAAAGTTTTTTATAGACCACCGGTAGTGTCTTCTACGACTCCTACGGTGGATGCGTCTGTTCCAATTGCTTGTCCAGAATCTCCAAGTCAACAAAACAATCCAGATGCTAATGTCACTCCTCTTACTCCCGATGAAAGAGAGTTTATGTCCAGAGATGCTTCCGCTGCTACTCAAACATTCATGGAACTACTCTTTCCTGAACCGATTGCCAATGAGTTCGTGGCAAACCCTTCTTACGAGTCAGGACCGTCTGAAGCGGATCATTCAGCAGATGATGGATTTGTCAATATTCATAATCTTCCTGTTTCGATCAATGACATCAGCCAGGAGATACCTTCCAGAATTCAACGCGATCATCCGATCGAAAATGTCATTGGCCAGCTGGGCGATGATGTTAAAACGTGGATTCAGAGTGGAGATGTAAATACATGTCTCTACTCTTGCTTCGTATCTCAAATTGAGCCTTAGAACGTTGAAATGGATTTGAATGAGCCCAACTGGGTGGATGCTATGTATGAGGAATTGAATCAATTTGAAAAACTAAGGGTTTGGAAATTGGTTGAGTTACCTAAGGGAAAGAAGTCTCTTGACACACGATGGGTCTATCATAACAAGCAACATGATTCCGGGGTCATTGTAAGGAATAAGGCTCGATTGGTTGTACGTGGATTTTAACAAATCGAGGGTCTTGACTACACCGAAGTTTATGCTCCGGAGGCTCGCTTGGAGGTTATTCGTATTTTCCTTGCGTAAGCCTCCTACATGAACTTCACAGTATACCAGATGGACGTCAAGACTGCCTTCCTAAATGGCGCTGTGAAGGAAGAAATCTATGTTGATCAACCCCTGGGTTCGTTAACTCAAAGTTTCCCAATAACGTCTACAAGTTGGACAAGGCTTTGTATGGGCTACATCAGGCTCCTCGAGCGTGGTATGCGACTCTTACGAAGCACTTGCTCAAGCATGGCTATTCGTGAGGCACAATCGATCAAACATTGTTCATTAAGCATATTGGTGCGGATCAAATATTGGTTCAGATCTACGTAGATGACATCATTTTCGGGTCCACAAGTCCACAGCTATGCAATTAGTTTGAAGTTGTAATGAAGAAGAGGTTTGAGATGAGTTCACTGGGAGAAATGACCATGTTTTTGGGGCTTCAAGTCCAACAAAAGTCAACCGGTATCCTGCTCCATCAAGCAAAGTATGTTGAAGATATGCTAGAGAAGTTCGGGTTTCGAGATGCAAAACCTGCACTGACACCAATGGCTGAACGGCCCCTGTTGACTCCTGATACTGATGGCGAATCCGTAGATCAGACTGATTACAGATCGATGCTCGGTTCGTTGATGTATCTAACTGCAAGCAGGCCAGATATTATGTTTGCGGTTTGTCAATGCGCACGATACCAGGCTAATCCTAAACTTTCACATCTTATTGCTATCAAAAGAATTTTTCGGTATCTCAAAAGCAATCCAAAATTGGGTCTTTGGTATCCGAAAAGTTCTGAATTTGATCTATATGCTTTTGCTGACAGTAATTATGGAGGCTATGAGCTTGACAGGAAATCAACTTCTGGTGGGTGTCAATTTCTCGGAGACCAGCTGGTGTCATGGCAGTGCAAGAAATAGCACACCGTCTCAACCTCAACAGCAGAAGTGGAATATGTCGCTGCTTCTGCCTGTTGTTCTCAAGTTATCTGGATCCAACATCAGCTGTTGGATTACGGTTTGATCTATCTAGAAACCCCTATCTTTTGTGACAATGAGGCTGCAATTTAGATTTCCAAAAATCTAGTCCAACACTCGAAAACCAAGCATATCGATATCAAAGTACATTTCATCAGAGATTATTAGGAGCATTCGCTCATTCGGTTGGAACAGGTTCCCACTGCTAATAATGTGGCGGATCTGTTCACAAAACCGTTTAACAAAGCTCGATTCGATGTGCTTGTGGGATTCTTGAAAATGATACGTTTTGAGGACTAATGTTTTTGTTTTTTGTTTTAGGTTAGTTTAAATTTGCGCATTTTAATTTCATTCTCTCCCATGCACAAATTTAGGGGGAGAAATAAACAAAAACCAAACAAAAAAAAAGAAAATCAAAAAAAAAATAGAAAATCAAAAATCCAAATATATAGTGTATTTATGTAGGTGTTGTGACTGGGGAAGTGATAACAGGCAATCTGAATCTGTGTAAGGTACCAAAGCTGAATTGGCTAGACTCTGTGTTCAATGCGCCGGTAGGCACGAAAGATTTAAATGGACTTGACTAGGTGTAGATGAACTTAAGGAATCTAGAGATTTGACGAATCTTAACCTAGATAGTTCCATTTAGCCCGACAATACGACGCTTGGGTAGATTGAGCAGGGAGATATACATGAGAATCCACCGGTCACACTAAAGTAATTTGTATCTAGAATCGTGGTTTAACTCTTCCTCGATGTACGGACTCTGTCCTTAATTCCGTTATTGATGGGACGACTGGGGAATTCCGATAAAGTAGGTCTGTAGGAAATTATTTTCTTGCTTTCTTTCTGTTAGCCATATGTTGCCTCCTCTATGTGATCGAAAGATCTGACCTTGAATGCAACATATGCAATTCTGTTTCTCTGCGTCTTCTATCTATGTTATTCTTTCTGTCTGTTAGTCATATGTTGTCTCCTTTGCGTGATTGAAATACATCCAACCTGGTACACAGCATATGCACCATTCTACTTCTCAATCCCTCTAAATCTGGTTAGTCATATGTTTCACCCTCTGTGTGATCGGAAGATCCGACCTGGATGTATAGCATATGCATTCTAAATCTGACTTTTCCCATAATAATTGTCTGCTCACCTAAAGTAAGGAGTACTTCGGAAGTTCCTGATTATTGGGGTATGTCAGGAAGCGGGAAACATGTTCTAGTACATTTAAAATTGAACAATCACTAGGTTGTCTGTAGATCTCGCTGCTCAATTTAGGTGGACAACAATAACCTTGGTTTTCGTCAGATGAATGGTCCTTAGGAATTTTTATCTAGAAACATAAGGTCACAATGCCTTGTCATTAATAGTATGTCAAAATCTTGTCACAATTTTTCGTGCTTAAGTGGACTACAATACCGGCGATCGACCAGATTTATTCATGAAAGGGGAGGTACTAACAAATGGATGAAGGCTGTCCAATAACTTTGATCCCAATATCACAAAAATATTATGTGCATTAGAAATTAGTGACATTTAATTTCAATTTTATTTTATTTTATTTTATTTTATTTTAGTTTATTTTATTTTATTTTATTTTATTTTATTTTATTTTATTTTATCGTATTTTATTTTATTTTATCTTAATTTTAAGTCCTTGAAATGTATTATTTTAATTCTATTGTGTTGTTGGGCTTGAGTTCAATGCTAGTTGGGTTGCAGCCCATAACCGGGTTTGGGGGAATATATAACCCTTGTATGGTCGGACACTCTTCTTCTTCTTCTCACTTTCTAATTACGGTCGTACACCCGACACACTCTCTCTATCTCTTAAAGCCTTAAAACTCTCTATTTTCTTGAAATTAACCAATCAGATGTGTAGGTATCTCATTAACGACCCTTGTGATGTTATTCTTGGCAAAATCGACCAGAAATTCAGGGTTTATTGAAGGAAAAACGGGTTTTCAGCACCAATGAGGCGTGTACGGCCGGACACCCGTGTACGGCCGGACACCCATGTATGGCTGGACAACTGTGTACGGCTGGACACTCGTGTACGGCTGGACTCCCGTGTATGGCCGTACACCCCAATGTTTCCTTAAAAATGAAATTTTCTCCATTGAAAGCTTAATTTAACTGTCAAACGGGAAAACACCTGATGTTTATTGATAAATTTTTGTGTGGTTTTCTCACTTAGCTTGTTTTGTGCAGATCAATATAACAGGACTTGAATTTGCTGAAGTTCACAACTTAGCCATTTACCTAGTTGATCCTCCAGAGGCTCACTCTGATTTCCAATTCATAGTCAATGGCTTAAGAAGATGCTGCTTGTTCACTACTCTCACCACCAGTCCGGTCATCTATCAACGATTTGTTAAGGAGTTTTGGAGCAACGTAGTTGTGATAAAGGATGATAAGGGCACAAAATATCTTGAAGCTTCTGTGCGAGGAAAGAAAGTCTTGGTTACTGAACAAATCCTTCGAGAAACTTTGCAGATCAGCGACGAACCTGAATTTCCGAAGGAGATTGATCTAGATCAGACTTAAGAGATTCTAGATCAAATGGGATACGAAGGGATTTTCCCTCCCACTCTCAACAAATTATTGCGTCTGTACTGGAGATACTTAGCTCATGTATTTGTGAGCTGTATCTCCGATCGGAAATCAGGAGCTGATGAAATCTCTCTGATCAACACCGATGCAATTGCTGCTTTAGCTTCAGGAATAGAGTTCAACTTCTCAGAGTTCATTTTGCACGAGATGATTGTGAACATTGAAGGAAACAAAATAGATAAGTTCCTCATGTATCCAAGATTCCTTCAGTTAATCTTCAATGTCATGCACCCAGAGTTAGAAAGAGGAGAAGAGACCTTGGACCTTAAGTCTGTTGGTTCAAGTGCCTTTGGATTGATGAAGCAAAATCGAAAAGGAAAGTTTAATTTTGAAGGAAAGTATCCTCTGATCAAGTTTGGCATCTTTGCTGAAGAGAGTGATCACTCTGAGTCTGATGATCTCTCAAGCCCCACGGAAACCGAGGATGTTGTTATCTCGGCATCAGAGCATGAAAGCGAAGAAGATCGTGTTCCTCTTGTCGTAATCGTGGCAGAGGAGCATGAAAACAAAGAAGATTGTGTTCCTCTTGTCGCAATCGTGGCAGAGGAGCATGACCAACTGCAAAACGTGGAGATTCGGAGTGATTACGATGGAGATGGTGATGATGAGGATGAGTTTGAAGAAAATTTGTTGGACCATGTGGCGGTGAATGACGATGAAGAGGATGATGAATTTTTTGATGGAATGGATTTGTCTGGTTTTAACAATGAGGAAATCCCACTTAATCTTGATCTTGAGCATGATGACCTTGTTCCAAGTTCAGAGTTCCTCGACAGGTTCTTTATCAATATCAATGAAGTTGCTGAAAAAACAACAGAGACTAAGGTTGTTGATGCTGATCTTGAAACAATGCTTCCTACATCAAAACCGATGGATGATATCTCAGGTCAAATGGATGCAACTTCAGGGATTCCTCCCCTTGTTGGTGCTATTCCAACATCTATGACATCGATGAGTGATCAGATACTGACACAAACCTCCCAGCCTCCTGTGAAAAGAAGACGACTTGATCCGAGGCAGGGAGCACTTATCCAAGAACAAGCACCACCAGCTCAATCCACAATCACAACTAGATCTGTTACTGCACCACCTATACCAACCCAACAAGGCCCAAGTACTATATATGAAACTGGAGGATCTTCAGCTGTTCAAGGATATTCCCCTACAAGGCCTTCGCTAGATGAAGCCTCTATCAGGCTAGCAAGACACTTGTCGCAACAACACAGTCCAATATCTTCCTCACGTGGAAAAGGAATATCTATTGAGGAATGTCATTCAGGGGATGATGATCCTACTATGTCCAAGCTCAGAGAAGAAATCGGCATTCTAAATCAAAAAAACATTGAGAAGGACATTCTGATTGAAAAGCATGATATGAGGATCGCTGAACTTGAAACTGATAATGAAAAGCAAGATATAAGGATCGCTGAACTTGAAGCTGATAATGCTCTAAAGTCAAAGCAAATCTCTGACTTGCAAACTAATCTTGGATCCTTGACTGCATTCTACTTCAGCTTAAAGAACAAGCTTTTTGAAGAATTTGGTGATAAGTTCCAGTCCTTGTTTCAACAGCCTCATGGTATTGAAGATCCTCCCACTGCTCCTGTCCAGCCTTCCGAAAGCGAAAATCCTGTTGATCAACCACCCCCAAGAACAACAAGAACTGTCAATCTGTTTGAGAAAGAGCCTGTGAATTCCAATCCCCAGATCACAATTAAACATGGCAAGAGAACAGTCACAGTTGAGAAGAAAGTAGGTTTGCTCTTCATGAAGAACTCAAATGAGAATCGTAAAGCAAATGAACCTCAACTCACTGTGACAGATCTTGAAAAGAGAAAATTTGGTGATCGTACAGGGATCAAAATGTGGGCCTATGATCATGAACTTAAACTGTGGGCGGTTAAGAGAAATTCTGGAAATACAGAGTACTAAAAAAGCATTCATGACTTCAACTCCTGGAAAAAGGTTGATCTCTCTGAACTCTCAAGGGCTCCATTCCATAATCCTTCAAAAAATCCTAGTGCTATCACCTTCAAACAGTTTTTAGATAGATAGGTCAGGGATAATTTCCACATGATGAAGACGGCGAAAGCTTTGGTTAGAAAAGACAAAGATATTCTTGATCCTAAAACTAAAAAACCGATGAAGATAATGTTGTGGCCAGCTACAAACCAATTGAAGGAGATTCCCATCCCACAACATTTTCATGATGGATATCTTGATGATATGGATTTTTGGGCCTTTGATGCTGAAATAGAAACTGCAGCCATAAAATTCAAAAACAGAGAAGGAGTTCTCATGCTCGTTAGCGCTAAGGATCTTCTGAGATTCAGAGAGAGAGACATTCACACTTTGGCCCATCATCAAATCGTGTGTAGGAGGGAGATCATGGAGGCTTCTGCAAAAGAATTTACAGGAATGGTTGCCATAATTATCAAGGATAGGCTCTGGATGGGATCTATAGGAAATTCTGACCTAAGGCTGTTCGAGAAACCAAAAGATTGAAGACAAGGTCTATGCTAGCCTCAAACCAAGGGGGAGATTGATAGGTCATAATATAGTGGTTTGGGCTAGGCATCCATCTTGTATAGGTCTTAGTAGGAATTTGGGCTTTCTAATGGTGTTTGTAGCTTGTTATGTGGCTATGTACGGCCGGACTCGTGTGTACGGTGGTACACCCTATGTACGGTCATACACCCTGTGTACGGCCGTACATGGGTGTACGGGTGTACACGCGTGTACAGTTGGTGGTCCTATAAATAGAGTGTGTCTGTGTCAGTTTTAGGGTGACATATGTGTGTGTATCCAAGGTGTACCTGACGTTTTTGTGATATTAACGTGTACATGCTTGGTTTAACCTTTCCTCTACTCTATTCTTATTCTGATTGATTGCTATTTGTTTGATCACTGGTTTGGATCATTGAAATCGGGACTTACATTGGGTGATCCAGGAGTTAGGTTTGCATTTTGGAGCCCAAGGGTGATCTGGGAGTTAGGTTTTCCCTCTTGAGTACGCTAGGCATACCAAGATTATGATGGTCGTACTCCAGTAAGGTGCAAACCCTAATTTAGGGTCTTGGACCCTATTTAATGGCCTTAACTCAACTCCAAACCCTTATACTTTCAGCCTCCATCCCATTAAACCCTACATAAGAAACCCATTGGTGTGATTCTTGAGTTCTTGGGGTGATTTCATGTGTTTTGGTGCTCATTTAAGAAGAATGAGCTTCTTCAAGGAGGTTTTGATTGCTTGAAGCTTATAGATCCAAAATTTCAGCATCTTGATCTATCTTTTGGAGGAATAAGCTTCAAAATTTATGGTTCTTTAGTGTAGATCTAGTTATGGGAGTTGTTATAAGCATGTTTGGTCCCAAGATTGTGGTTCTTGTGGGTAAAATCTACTCCACGACCTTTGAGCCTCATATTTGGTATTTGTTGAGGTTATTAAGTCATAAAAATATGATCTTGTGTGATTTTACTCCTTCATGCAAGTATTAGTGACCTCTTATGGAGATTAGGAAGCTTAGATTATAGTTTGGACCCCATTAAGCCATGTAAAGTCATAAAGTTAGGAACTTTATGACTTAAGTCACCCTGTAAGGGTCAGATCTGTGTTTAGACATTCTTGAATTAACCATTAAGAGCTTATTATGGGTTTTTGGCCCTCTGCTGAGTATGCTCAGCGTAATGTGTAGTTTGTGCATCAACATATTATACTATGTGCTTCGGTAGTAGGTACGCGGTGTGTACGCTTCTTGTACGCGTGGCGTACTCCCGGGGAGTCCATATTTCTTTTGCTTTGACGAGTTGTACCACGCACATAAATTACCCGTACGCAGGGCGTACAAGCTTGTACACGGGACGTACGCTTCTTGGGCCCTTTTTGATTTTGGGCCACCTTTTTGGACTCTAGGGTTGTGGACCTTTTGGACTTGGGCTCGTATTGGGTCTTAGGACCCTCTAGGTGGGTTTGGGCCATTAGTGGGCGTAATTTAGGCTTGGTCCATTGTTGGGCCTCATGGTTTATTGTTTTGACCCTAAGAATATAACTAGGGTTGGTATTGGTTGTGTTCAACGTGAGGAGCCATTGTGGAGCCGGTTTGAGTGTGACATTTGCTATCTTATGATTGAGGTGAGTTTCCTTCACTATATCCATGGGTCGAAGCCACCAATGTCGGCCCACCAGTTTATGCTTGTAGTACGATGATTGTCTTCGTGACAATTCTGTTATGCCTGTATTTCCTTGATGTTTCTTTGACTCTTTTTTTATGATATTATGTGGTAGTTGTAGGGGTGAAATAGACCCGATATCGGTTGAAAGAGACCGAAGGGGTTGAAATATACCCATCACTGGTTGAAAGAGATTGTAGGGGTTGAAATATACCCAGTACCGGTTGAAAGAGACCGAAGGGGTTGAAAGCACCCATATATGCTTGACTATTATGGGTGTATGGTATGGAGTATTTTGGGGAACTAACTAAGCTTCGTGCTTACGGTTTTAAGTTTATGTTTCAGGCACTTCCAGATCATAGGGGAAGAGCTCGGGATGATCGCATGGCACATACCATATTGTTCCGTATTTCATTCGACTCTTATGTATTTGGATGATGATTTACATACTCTGATTTTCTTTTAGAGTTTTATAAACATGTTTTGGATGATGGTTTTATTATTTTAAATAGAAATTTTTGGTCTTAAATTTTGGGATGTTTCAAGTTGGTATCAGAGCCTTGGTTTGAGGAATTTGGGCATACTCTTGGGTGTGTCTGAACTCAAACTTAGGGTTTGGTAGATTTTTATAAAATAAAAAGTTTTATTAAAGGATTTGCTAATAAAACAAAAGTGGTGTGGTGCGTGTAATCAACCGATGTCAAGTAAGTGATTCCCAGAATACCCATACATGTTGTTATGTTATATGACATGAGAATTACATGCTAGATTAGGGCTAAGGATCTACTCAGTATTTTCAGATGGTTGGATGGATTGCCATGATTTGTGATGCCTCGTAGCCTAGGAGGATCGAATGTTATCCTAGATTTGGAAATCGGTATTGGTAGAAGTAATGTCTAAGTGTATGCTTTAAACAAATTGTACGGTTAGGATCAAATAGCCCTAGAATGATTGATTTGGCGTTATATCCTATTCCTCGTTTGGTTGTGGTCCTAGGGTAGAGTCTTTTATTCGACAGTCTATTTGATCCTGTATTGTGTATAATTTGCATGCATAAGGCAACCGTTAGTGAGAGTGGAAGATCCTAGCATGGGTTGTAGTAAGTAAGCTTCGGAGGTTCTTTGTTTGTTATGTGGCTTGGAGTGTTTCTGCACGAATGTTGCTTGCTTTGTACTTTGTGGGACTTTTAGTGATATGAATTAACTATTAACTAAATGTGTCAAGTCACATGTTGTGAAGGTTAAATAATCTTAGAGTGATGGATATGACTCTATTTCGCAACTCTCGTTTGATTCTAACCGTTGTAGGGTTGAGTGTGTTACTTGAAGGATTACCTAAGCTTTATGGCATGTGATTATATTCATGAAGTAGTTAGCTGATATTAGTGAGAGTTCTTCAGCAGCTGATGGAAGGGGGAGGTTGGGAACCTAGGGGAACCTTGGAAGTGTTTGTAGCAGGTTCAGATATACTGTTTAGCGAGTACTTGGAGTACCAGATTGAGAAGGTGACTTAGAGGATCCGGGATGATTCTTGAGGAAAGTATGGATAGATGTGGAAGGTAGTATTGGGCCCGTACTACTGAAAGCACAGGATCTATACTCGAATCGAGGATAGTCACGGAGAATCTAGGAAGACTATGGATGAGGATTCTTTAGGTATATTTTTATCATGTGTATGGTTGCTTTTCACTATCGTGATGAGCACTCGTGGATAAGGATCTGATTCAGTCTCAGGTGTTGGTGTTGAGCCGATGGATGAGCGGATGCGGGAATTTATCTCGTCGAAGATTGCCCGCGATATTTTTCACACCCCCAACCAAAGATGGCGGAAACGTCCGGGGGTGGGAATGACTTCATGTACAGTATCATAACAACGAGTATAATAGTGACCAAAGCAAATACAACCATCATAAATATAGTTGAAAAATTTACACCATAGTATAAATTACATGTTTCAAAATCAATTACATTATGATGGCAAAAATGTATTAATTGACGTCTTTGTGTCCCATCCTCAAAGGCAGTTGGTTACATGTTTCACTAATTTACTGAGAATACAAGTAGTTTTGAAAGAGTGTCAACAATTAAGTTGGTGAGTTCATAAGGTTTTGGATGTAGAATTTGAAAACCTTTGTTTGTAAATGTAATGTATACTCAAGAAAAATCTAATATTTTCCTTATCAAATGTTACGTAGTCTTAAATCCCAAGACCGAATGTATGTGTGTGTTGCGTACTTGTAATGATGTATGCAGTTTTACATAGATAAAACCCCTTTTTAAAGTAGAAATTCCTGTAAACTATATGTGTTGTTAACTCCCTATGTGAGTCGCTATAACCATACTATAACTAGATGAACCTCCTACAATGTTTTTCAGACGTCAGAATGTTATAACATTTGTCACCCGTAGACCTGCAGGTCCCACTGTAGCTAGCAGAAAAGTGTGGGGTGTTAATCCCAATATAGATCTATATACAATTATCACGCTCTCCCTACAAGAGACTCTGGTTATAACTTATAGGAATTTTAACCCGTACTCTAAGAGTACAATGAAGAATTGTCTCACAAATTACTTTAGAGAGTTTATGTGTGGTTTGAATGTAAAACCTTTTCTGTGGTGGAAGTAAATCCCCTTTTATGTAGCATGTTTGTAATGTAAAATCCATAAACTATACCTATTATAGTTTATTGTACGTGTTCGAAGTGAATGAAAACCCTTATCATGAATGACTAATTTCTATTTATGATGTTAAACTAACAAGAAATACATTCAACATTTAGAAACTTATTGTTATACACTTTGCTCAACATGTTACAAAGTGTTGTTAATATTGTAAGCTGTTTAACTAGTTTTTAACTTTTCTGCACTGCTTTAGATAAATCACAGAAAAATCATACTAAGTCGAAAACTGAATCCGTAAACTCTGAGAGTTTATAAATTGTGTCTAGTTTGTTCGTAATTTTTATTATGATTATTAGTGATCTATAACTTGTGTGAAAATGTTCATATTCATAGACTGGTCCGAATTCGTTTCTGAAATGATAGGAAGTTTTGTAAAAATCGCCATAAATTGTAGGAAAATCGTATGGAGATGTGCAAGCAGTTATTAGAAAGGTATAAACCTAAAATACTTGCATATTAAACATTTTTGAAAGAAACTAAGCTTAAGAGGGTCAAAACAGTCCGTGAATACAACTCAACTTTTCTGTGAAAAGCTAAAGTATGAGTTTGAGTTGTGTTAAGGTGATTTAACTTGTATTCCCCCCTAAAACTTGAAGAAAACATGAAAATGTAGGGGTATGAACTCACCTTGAGTGATTCCCTGAGATGGATGTTGGATAAAAGAGGTTTCCAAGTCAAGAACACTTGGAGAAAGCTTGAGGATTTGAAGATCCTAAGAACCATTAGGACGATATTTGAATAAGAAATCTGAGATTTGAATGTAGAAGTGAAGAATATTCAAGAGTAATGATGAAGAACTTACCAAGAGTGGAGTAGGAACAATTGCTTCCTGGGGAAAATCTCGAGTTCTAGAGAGAAAAGTGGAAGGAGAAAAAGTGTGATTTTGGAGGATATGGGTGGGGTTTTATAGGTGAATGTTGAAGATCTAATGAGTGGATTTGAGTAAGAAAATCTGGTGGAGTGTTGGAAGAAAGATATGGATTTGACTAGGTACTTTGGGAATAGTGACATAAAGTTGTCATAGAGCGGGTGATTACCCCTTGAATAAAATCATGAATCTTAGATATTTTGTAATAAAAGGTGTTCTAACTCTTCAAGGTTGGCATAAAATAGGAGTTTGGAGAGTTTAAGTCATGAAAATTGCAAGTCTGAGGAAATTTCCGGAGTCAAAATCACTTAAAATCACTAAAAAGTCCGTAATTGCAAAATCCGAAATGGGGTTCGGATCTGCGAGGGCTCCGGAGTCAATTAACCAATTCCGGAGTCAAATATGTAAATTCCAAATCTCATCCTCGGTTCCGGAGTGGTTCCCTTCTGATGCGAAACCTTCCAGTGCGAGATCTACCGAAGCTGCGAGACTTTCCGGAGCGTGCGAGATCTTCCGAAGCTTGGAGGGTTTCCGGAGCATGCAAGATTTCCCGGTTCTCCTTAAAAAGTCCGAAGTCAACAATGTTCCGGAGTCAAAAGGTCCGGAGCGAGATTGTACGGTTCTTGAGAAGGCATTCCGGACTAAAGGGATTCCGGATCAAGAGGGTTCCGGACTGAGAGGGTTCCGGACCAAGAGGAGAGGCTCCGGAAATAAATAGTGTATTCCGAAATGATCTTGTTCTTTTGGGTTTTCTCCATCCGTTTTGAGCCGTTTTCGACAAAGGAAGAGATGGGTTGATGTCGGTTTTTATGGAAAAGTCTGAGAGAGATTTGGGAGAGATTTGGGAGAGATTTGGGAGAGATTTAGGAGAGATTTGGGAGAGATTTAGGAGAGATTTGGGAGAGAGAGAGAGAGATAGAGATTGAGAGATTGAAAGCGACTTTTCTTGTGGCCTTTAATGGAGTTTTTCTACATAGCGCTAGGATTTTAAAACCCGTTACTCCTTGTTATGAATATAAAAAACCCTGAAGGGTACTTAAAGGTGTTTTATCGAGTTATTACATCACTTACTCCTCTTATGATTTAGATTTTCTGAACATTGGAAACCTCTAAGTGATAACTTTGTATTAAAATAAAGAGTTGCCCATTAGTAAACGTAGAGTTTGCCCTACTATACAAGCACTAGTTGGGTTGACCAGTTTTGACTCGTTGACTTTGTTTGACCAAAATTTGACTGTTGTCACAATATTATGGAGTAGACTTGTGTGATGTTTGGTACCATCAAGGAAGGGATCATGGAAATCTTGGATGATCATGAAACATCCCAAAAATACAGATTAAAAATTTCGTTTTAAATCATTAATAAAACCATAATTATCATACAACATGTAAAACTCATAAATCGTGTATCTCAAGAATATCATAACATATGTCAATATATCATAGTATAAGCATCCAGGCTGAACAAATTGTGTGTGCACTGCAATCATCCCGAGCTCCTATTTTAAAAACCGAAGTACCTGAAACCAAAACTGAAAACCGTAAGCACGAAGCTTAGTGAGTCGCCCCAAAATACCACATACCATACACATAACATGCAACTAGGAGATACGGGCCCCGCCCACTCTCATGGAGATTCGGGCCCCACCCACACTCCACTATCTAGGAGATTCGGGACCCGCCCACACTCCGCTGTCTGGAGATTCGGTCCCCGCCCACACTCCGTTATCTAGGAGATTAGGGCCCCGCCCACACTCCGTTGTCTAGGATATTCGGGCCCTGCCCACACTCCGCTGTCAAGGGGATTCGGGCCCCGCCCACACTCCGTTGTCTAGGAGATTCGGGTCCCGCCCACACTCCGCTACTAACATGCATACAAGTATATCTAATTCTATCCAGCAGTCACATATTCATACTCAAATAATACCACGAGATTCAGGCCCCGCCCACACTCGGCTGCTATGAGTTTCGGGCCCCGCCCACACTCACATACATAAAAAAACCACATACATGTATCACATAGACAACAAGGTATAGCAATCCAACAATCTAACTGATATCTATACTCTGGTAATAATGAGATACGGGCCCCGCCCACACTCCGTGTTCCTATCAAGAACGTATAAACTACACGGGCTGGTATTGGTGCCTTAGACTCGTTCCTACTGGAAGAGGACTCACCTTGCACTGCTGAAGTCCCACGAATAAATCTCGGGCTGCTGGCTGACAGATCTCCAAGTTGTCATCATAAAAAAAAACCCAATTAACCATTTGGGCTTCTAATACATAATTCTAAAATCCCCTCTTAGGGTAAAAGGACCATTTACCCCTAACCTAGCTTGGACCAAGATTAAGGCCCAAACTCATACTCTGAAAGCCCAAAATACCATTAGTCAACCAAAGCCCAATTTTCTAAATTGGGCTCAAATCCCTCACATGGTCTTACTTTAAAGCCCCAACCATTTATTTTGGTCCAAACACTTGGCAATCCAATAGTCCAATGACTCATACTCTTCAAGGCCCAAATATGGCCCATCTATGGCCTAATTTTCTAACTTGGGTCCAAGCCTGTCTAATGGGCCTTATCCTGTAGCCCAGTCCAATACTTTAGTCCTTATACTTGTTCTTGGATGGTCCATCAATAGCTCAAAACATCTAGGCCCAACTACAAACCCAATAAAATTAGGGTTTTCACATGAAATGATGATTAGGGTTGAGTGTTTTCACTTAACCCATTAAGGAATTAACCCATTAAGTCCATTCTTCCACTAAGCAATCATACAATGGAATCGGTATGAGTCATAACTTTAGTCCACTGGTCCAAACGCAGGTCCCAAAAGGCCCAAACGGACAAACTCACAATTAGGGTTTTCAAGCCCAATAACGAACTAGCCCAGTCCAAGGTTAGGTGTTTAGGTCCATTAGGGTCCCACTAGGCTGGGCACCACCCACTGCCACCTCGGGCAACGGTGGCCGGCGGCGGCTCACGACGGCAACCACCATTTCTAATGGTGGTGGTGGCGGTTCCTACCAAAATCATATATACAGCCTCACACTCACAAAATACACACTCTCACACATAATAACACACACATCCACCCTTCATGGTGGCTGGTGGCGGCAGAAACGGTGGCAGTGGCGGCAGCCACCACCTTGAGGCGGTGGTGGTGGGTTTTCCGACCATATATCATGCAAACAACTCCAAGACTACGATAAACAGCATGTATATTTGAACACCCGACATTCGGCCACCTCCTATACGGCATGCATCGCCGGAAACAACGAAATAGTGGCCATATGGCCACCGACGGCGGTAACGACGTCTCCGACGTCGTAACCACTGAAAACAACGAGAGAGAGAGAGAGAGAGAGAGAGAGAGAGAGAGAGAGAAGAAGAAGAAGAAGAAGAAGATGGGTTGCGGGGGACTTACCGATCATTTCAGGTGACTCACGACCCACTCACGGAGAACAGAACGAGTTTCTCCGATCCTAGGTAGTTCTTCGGTTACCCTTTGATGTCTCCGGTAGCCAGCATTGCGGTGGCGACGTTCGCCTGGCACTGTAGCGGCGGCGACGGGTCTTGGTGTTGTACGGCGGCTGAAGGCACTCCCACGGTGGCGGCTAAGATTCTGTGCCCTAGGGTTAGGGTTCTTTGGCTGCACCCGTTTGACGAGAGGATGAAGGGATCAGATTAATCCCGTGACTCCAAACCAAACTACACTACCAAAAATACACTTTTAGTCCCTTCTCCCCATATTATTTTCAGCATCAATCCAAAATTTACCTTTTAAACCCTGATCCCATAAATTCCTTTCATAATAGATCCCTATATTACCAATAAGCCCCCTAAGCCTTCAAATATTTTTGAATTTAAATCCATTAATTACCAAACGCACCCTGACTTCTGATATCCTTTTCAAATTAAGTCCAGAACTTGCACTTTTTAACCCCCAACTTCTAAAATCGTAACAATTAACCCTCGAGACCAACGCCTTGACATATTATTACAGATTTCTGGGCTACAATTAATTTATTAATTTGCTCATTTATTTATTTAATAAACGGGGTGTTACAGATCAACTTGGATATTTTCGGGCCGAGATTGCAATAGGACAGTTGGATGCTCATTGGGAGCTGAAGGCTTGTGGAGCCTTAGAATTTTTCGAGGAGAAGGATCCTATTGCTAGATCTTGCTAGGAGGGATCAAAGTTGGGGTATTCATCATGCTTTCAGGTGGATCGATTCCATGATTGGATTGCCACTGAGGTTTTACGAGCCTTAAGCGAGGAGTTACCCGACATTATTGGTCGTGTCACTGATTGTCACACCCCAAAACCGGAACGGCGGAATCGTTCGGGGGTGGAGGACGTCATGTACAGTATCACAACAATGCAAAGTAGTAAACAAGCAACAACATCATCCATTGCATTAATAATATAATTTCATACATGTGTGTTATGTCAAGTTATATAGACACCAAAAATATGAATCAAAATAAAAGATGAGTCTTGAATGAGCTCCATCTTCTCAAAACCTGGAACCGGTACCTGTCTACTGGTGACCTAAGAATAGAAGTTATTTTGAAAGAGTTTATCAACTTTAAAGCTGGTGAGATCATAAGTATATTAGTGTCTGTGTTTGTATGAAAGTGTTTGTATGTATGTGATGTATAAGTTTGTAAAAGTTTGTAATTGTTTGAACTCTCCTAGAAAACCCTATGTTTCCTACTAAAAGTAGCCTTTTACCAAGGCATCATGTGTTTGTGTGTGTGCCTCTTGTAAGAGTATGTATTTTCCCAAATCTGACTATCATTAACCAAAAATATAGTTTTTACATTACTGTTTATTGTGTGAAGATCACAAAGTGAATGCAATGAGAAAATGAAATAGTACTGTAGTGTTGTATTAAGTAACTACTGTTGTACTAACTACCTTAAACCAATTGTTATTTAAAGTACCATGTGATCGGCCTGTACCATACTACTGACTATAAACACGACGATGTAAGACGTCGGAAGAAATGACGTTTGGCACCCGTAGACTTGCAAGTCCCACTGTAGCGAGCAGCAAGGTGTAAGATAGTCAATCCAGTATAGATCTATACACAAACTCAACGCTCTCCACTTAAGGAGATTCTGGATACAAAACGAGCCATGACAGGTGATGCCATGCCCCGTTACGTGGCTCACATAACTGTATTAGTGCACTTGTATATGTATTGTATGTACTAGCTGTATTGTATGTTCTCTCTCTGTCTAGGATGTATGTATGTTCTCTTTGTATGGTATTGTATGTTCTCTCTGTAAGGTATTGTATGTTCTCTCTGTTACGTATTGTATGTTCTCTCTGTATGGTGTTGACTCATGTATGAACTGACTCTTTGTATGTTTCACTGTTCTAGTAATAGTATTAGTAATTCCCTAAACTATACATATTATAGCTTACTAGTAATGTTGTTTGAATATATGAACATGTAACACCGGGTTCATGGTATGATTTTATTTAAGTTTTTATCCTAATTTTGCCACGAACTCGGCGAGTCTGCGTCCCGACTCGCCGAGTAGCAGCAGGGTGGACACGGGATTTGAGCGGTGAACTCGGCGAGTCGATGCATGGACTCGGCGAGTCCACCTATCTAATGAACTCTATTTCAGACATTGCACCCTATTTTACCCATTCTAAAACACCCATTTCGTCCCATTCTCTTCCAGAAGAACTGTAGAGCGAACCCTAGCCCATTTTGATCCTTGTGAGTGATTTTGGCTTGGTGAAGGAAGTTTGAAGCTTAAGAGAAGAAGGAGGAAGTTGGAGGGTGCAAGGAAGTGTGGTAGATCCGAAATCTACCCTGGGAGAAGCTCCTAACCAGGTAAGAAAGCTCCTTCTTGATCTTTAGTATAATAGATTCCCTTTTTGTCCCTTATATGTGGATTGCAAGACCTTAAACCTCCCAAACTCCGTGTGTTTATGCCCTAGGAGCTTAGATTTATGGTTTGGAACCATTGCATGTCTCAGAATTGGCCAGAATGGGTGAAGAGTCGAAGGGTACTCGGCGAGTGCCAAAGTGCACTCGGCGAGTTCCATGAAGATGGCCTTAGACTCGGCGAGTTGGATAAACAACTCGGCGAGTCCTATGAAGATTGCCTGGTACTCGGCGAGTCGTTCTTCAAACTCGGCGAGTCCCTTGAATATAGCCTTGAACTCGGCGAGTGTTCTTCAAACTCGGCGAGTCATATGAACTGTCACTAGGATAAGAAGGGTTTAAGTGTAGGAGGTCCAACCCTTCGTAGTCGCACGTGGAATTAGCAATTTAACGTGTAGCTATAGTCCCAGAATCTCCAAATCTCCAAGGTTGATGTTCTGATGGAAGATTGGAGCGAATTGTGAGATCTGTTCGTCGGACTCGGCGAGTCCCCCCTTGGACTCGGCGAGTCCAGTCGCGGGTTTGTTAGTTGTCCCCGTTTAGCGAGTCAGGCTGACTCAGTGAGTGGGAACAGGGACCCGATGAGTCAGAGTCGGGCTAGACGTAGAAGGACTCGGCGAGTCCAGTCAATCAGAGAGTTGACTTTGACCAAGAAGTTGACTTTGACCAGTCATTTGACCTAAGGGGTATTTATGAGTACCTAATCCATGATTACAGATTTATTGCCGGAGGGTTACCGGTGCGGCAGCCAGGCGTAGGTTGAGCGGGTTTTCAGCAGCTACCCTCGAGGTGAGTTACCTTCCAGTAGCGGTGGGTCTACGGCCACAATGCCGGCCCACCAGTAGGAGTTGTATGTTGGATGATTGTCTTTGTGATATCATCTAGGTTTGCTACTACCTGATATGTTATGTGCTAGTATGATATGATGTTATATGCTAGTAGCAGTAGGGGAGATAGTCCCCAGGGTTTCCGGTCGATAGGGCCGAAAGAGGTAGTCATACCCAGTCATGTTAGACAGATTATGGTTATGTGATATATGTTATGTGGGAGTAGTAGAGGGGTGAAATAGTCCCCAGTATCCGGTCGAAAGGACCGAAGGGGAGGCCAGCACCCAGATATGTTGGGCAGTATCCGGTCGAAAGGACCGAAGGGGTAGGTCGGGCACCCAGATATGCCTGACAGAATCTGTATGTTATGTGATTGTATGGTATGTGGTACGATGGGGGGAACTCACTAAGCTTCGTGCTTACGTTTTATAGTTTTGTTTTCAGGTACTTCTTCAGCTAGGGGAAAGGAGCCGGCGCGGTAGCGGCATATCACACACTCTCATGTTTTCCGCACTATGGATTTTCTGGGATGTACTCTGAATATTTTACTATGATGTTACCGGTTCTCAGACATAAATTAATATTATGAATGTTTTGTAACGATGTTTTTATGAATTAACCTAATTTAAAAATGAAATTTTTAGCTGGTATTTTTGGGATGTTAGAAGTTGGTATCAGAGCCCTGGTTTGAGGGATTCGGACGCACCTTCGGGGGTGTCTGGACTCAAATCGAGGGATTAAAAGATTTTTATAAGAAATGATTTACTAAAGACTAAGTAAAAGGGGGTTTCTAAAAAGAAAAAGGTGTGTGATGTGCGCGACCGGCCGAGCTCAAGTAAGTTTTCCCCAAAGTACCCGTACAAGTTTATGTTATGATTATCAGTTTTAGCTTCAGTAGAACAGCATGCTAGAATAGGACTAAGGATCTAGGAATGATGCCTTATGTGCCTGCTTTATGTGTTTCAGCTTATTGAGAACTACATGCTAGTATTCAGTAGACAGCAGTAGGATAGCCTGTTTAGGTTATGCCTGATAGTAGGAGCTTATCATTGTATGCTAGTACAATTTCTCGTTATGAGGATAGAATTGCTTGAGTAGTTTTCTGTGTCCGAATGCTGCTTGCTTCGTGCTTAGTAGGGCTCGGAGTGATGGGAGTTAGCCATTATGTGAATACGTCACGTCACATGTGATCAGGGTTGAATAATCTAAGAGTGCTGGATTTGGCCCTATTGCGCAGCTCTCGTTTGAGTCTAACCGTTATAGGGACGAGTCTCTTACTCGAAGGATTATCTGAGCCTCGTCACATGTGATGGTATTCAGGTGATGGCTAATTGGCATTACAAGGAGGCCTTCAGCAGCTGAGGACTGGTTTGGGTAGAGTCAGATATTTCCCTAGGGCAAGCCTAGGGCGAGAGTAGCACGAGAACCGCAGTATTAGTAGAAAGGACTTGGTTGAGTTGAGGCAATTCTTGAGGAAAGTACGGATAGACGTGGAAGGTAGTATGGGCCCGTACTACTGAAAGCGGAGGATCCGTACTCGATTCAAAAAGGGCCGAGACGAGACCGGGGACTTGTGATATGAATGTGAGCCTCGTTAGTAGAATATAGTATGATGGTGGTTATGCTATGTTTTGCAGTATGGTGACCACACGACAGGGAGCGGGAGGCTCAGGATCAGGATCGGGTTCGGGTTCGGGTTCGGGTTCAGGGTCCGAACCAGTTGATGAGGATCTACGCGAGTTCATCGCGTTAGAGATTACCAGGGGCATCCTTGAGTCGACTCCCATCATCTTCGGGTCGATCAAGGAGGGTATTGTAGAGTTGATGGAGGATCGACTCAGGGCGTTCAGGAGTGATATGGCGGCTAGCCAGTCAGGACCACGCACACTGTCCTTTAAGGACTTCAGGGGCAGTGGTGCATCAGATTTCCATGGGGCGAAGGACCCCATTGTTGCCAGACGATGGATTGCAGACCTTGAGTCTGCACAGCTGATCAGCTTCTGCCCCGAGGGGTCGAAGGTACGATTTGCAGCAGGGTGTCTACGTGACAGAGCTAGAGATTGGTGGGAGTCGGTTTGTGACTCTTTGGGAGCCACGGCCATTGAGGCTATGACATGGCCGGACTTTGTGACACGATTTAGGACGGAGTTCGCGCCTGTGGTGGAGCTCTAGCAGTTGGCACGGGAGTTCTTGGATATGAGGCAGACGACAGAGACAGTGGCGGAGATCACCGCCAAGTTCCGGGAGAGGGCGTTACTGGTACCTCAGTACGCGGGTGATGAGGACATGAGGAGGACCCGCTACCACGACATGCTCCGAGCCGACATCCGGGAGCATGTCAGTTTTTCAACTTGCCCTACCCTGGAGTCCATGATTGCCAGGGCAAGGGAGAGGGAGATTGATCTGGGGCACATTCTGAAGAGAAAGTCTGAGGAGGGACAGATGACGGGGGCTTCAGGGAAGAAGCCCAAGGGATCAGATCCGGGCCAAGAGGCCCACCGAGTCGTAGCCGCTGCAGGAAATGCGGCAAGTCGCATGAGGGACCATGCAGGTTAGGATCGTCAGGCTGCTACAAGTGCGGCAAGACGGGGCACTTTAGCAGGGAGTGTACTGCTCCTACTCCGGTATTTCAGACGTCCGAGTTGCTGTGTTTCCACTGCAACCAGAGGGGCCACAAGAGGGCCAATTGCCCTCAGTTGACAGCAACAGCGCCAGTACGGGCGCCAGCTCCAACGACCCTGCGGATTACGGATGGCCGGCAGGGCAAGGCAGAGGCTCCGGTGGTGAGGAGCCGGGCATTTCAGCTGACAGCCGAGGAGGCACGCGCTGCACCCGATGTGGTGACGGGTATGATTCTTTCCCTCTGACCTATTTATATGAGATTTATGATATTGATATGTGCTCTGTGTATATACGTTTAGGATCGTTCCATGTGAACGGTATTCCAGTCCAGGTGTTGTTTGATTCGGGGGCTACCCGATCCTTTGTTTCTCTTGCACTTAGCAAGAAGTTTCCTGAGTCCTCGGGCATGTTGGATTGCCCTTTAGAGGTCGAGATTGCGGACAACCGGTCGGTGCGAGCATCAGAGGTCTTCCGAGATTGTGTGTTAAGGTTGTTCGAAGAGCGGTATTTGGTTGACCTAGTTCCCATTCCATTGCGGGGAAACAAGGTCATTATTGGTATGGATTGGCTGAGTCCCAATGGGGCAGTGATAGATTGCGCGCAACAGTTAGTACGAGTCAGAGCCCCAAGTGGGGGAGAGTTAGTAATTCAGGGTGAGAGATCACAGCGAGGGCCAGCCTTCTGTTCGGCAGCGAGGGCAAGGCGTTACCTTCAGCAGGGTTGCGCAGGATATGTCGCATATGTCATGGACACCCGGGAGGCGGGTAAGGCGACGGTGGGCGATGTGCCCGTAGTACGAGAGTTCGCGGATGTATTCCCCGAGGAGCTGCCTAGGATACCTCCAGAGCGACAGGTGGAGTTCAGGATCGACCTAGTCCCTGGTGCGGCTCCGGTAGCCAAGGCACCGTATCGGTTGGCTCCTCCTGAGATGCAGGAGTTGTCTACACAGCTTCAGGAGCTGTTAGACAAGGGTTTCATTAGACCGAGCAGTTCACCCTGGGGAGCCCCGATTCTGTTTGTGAAGAAGAAGGACGGGTCGCATCGGATGTGTATCGATTATAGGGAGCTGAATAAGGTAACGGTGAAGAACCGCTACCCACTCCCGAGGATTGACGACCTCTTTGACCAGCTTCAGGGAGCATCTTGGTTCTCCAAGATAGATTTGCGTTCAGGGTATCACCAGGTGAGGGTCAGAGAGGAGGATGTGCAGAAGACGACATTTCGGACACGTTATGGCCACTATGAGTTCGTGGTGATGCCTTTCGGGCTCACCAATGCTCCTGCCGCGTTCATGGACCTCATGAACCGCGTGTGTAGACCGATGTTAGACCGGTCGGTGATAGTATTTATTGATGATATCCTGGTTTATTCCAAGACGCGAGAGCAGCATGAGGAGCATTTGCGAGAGGTTCTAGAGACCTTGAGGAGGGAGAACTTGTATGCCAAGTTCTCCAAGTGTGAGTTCCGGTTGCGCGAGGTGTAGTTTCTTGGGCACCTTGTCAACCAGAACGGGATTTCGGTGGATCCGGCCAAGGTGGAGGCCGTAATGAGATGGGAGGTTCCGAAATCCCCATCTGAGATTCGGAGTTTCCTGGGATTGGCTGGCTACTATCGGAGATTCATCCAGGATTTCTCCAAGATAGCATTACCCCTGACCAGGTTAACGAGGAAGGTCGTGGTCTTTCGTTGGGGGCCTGAGCAGCAGGCAGCATTCGAGACACTGAGACAGAGATTGTGCGAGGCGCCAATCTTAGCCTTGCCAGAGGGCATGGAGGATTTTGTTGTATACTGCGATGCGTCCATCTCAGGTTTGGGCGCGGTATTGATGCAGAGAGGGCATGTCATCGCCTACGCATCGAGGCATCTGAAGCCTCACGAGGCGAACTACCCGACGCATGATTTGGAGTTGGGGGCTGTTGTGTTCGCCCTCAAGATTTGGCGTCATTACCTCTATGGGGTTCGCTGTACGATTTACACGGACCACAAGAGTTTGAGGTACCTCATGGACCAGCCAAATCTGAATATGAGGCAGCGTCGGTGGCTTGATGTGGTAAAGGATTATGATTGTGAAATCCTTTATCACCCGGGGAAGGCCAACGTGGTGGCCGATGCGCTTAGCCGCAAGGCGGCGCCGATCAGGGATATTTGCATGCGGATGACAGTGGTGACTCCGCTTTTGGAGCGGATCCGGGAGGCTCAGCAGGAGGCTATGAAGGAGGAACATCGGAAGAGTGAGCGGATTGTGGGACAGGTTTCCTCCTTCGACTATGACAGCAGAGGATTATTGACATTACAGCGCAGGGTGTGGGTTCCATATCTCGGAGGCGTGCGCCAGGTTCTGATGGAGGAGGCGCACAAATCCCGATTCTCCATTCATCCAGGGGCAACGAAGATGTATAGGGATCTTCGTCTGTACTATTGGTGGCCCTGCATGAAGCGGGATGTAGCATGGTACGTCGAGCGGTGTATGACCTGCAGGAAGGTCAAGGCCGAACACCAGAGACTGCACGGCAAGATGCAGCCGTTGGATATCCCGCTGTGGAAATGGGAAGACATCGCGATGGATTTCATCACCAAGCTTCCCAGGACCGCGCAGGGAGTGGATTCGATATGGGTCATCGTCGATCGGTTGACCAAGAGCGCCCACTTTATCCCGATTCAGGAGAGCGTCTCGGCCGAGAAGTTGGCCGATATCTACATCAGAGAGGTGGTGGCACGGCACGGGGTGCCAGTTTCAGTGATTTCAGATAGGGATGTGCGGTTCACTTCCAGGTTCTGGAAGAAGTTTCATGACGAGCTGGGTACTCGTCTGCATTTTAGTACAGCCTTTCACCCGCAGACGGATTGCCAGAGCGAGCGGACCATCCAGACTCTGGAGGATATGCTGCGGGCGTGTGTTTTAGACTTCGGTGGTAGCTGGGATACCTATCTTCCTTTAGCCGAGTTTTCATATAACAACAGCTATCACGCGAGTATTGACCGCTCTCCCTTCGAGATGTTGTACGGGAGGAAGTGCAGGACCCCGATATGTTGGGGCGAGGTTGGACAGAGAGTCATGGGGAGCACCGAAGTAGTGCTCAAGACGACAGAGAAGATTCAGCAGGTCCGGAGCAGGCTTCAGACTGCTCAGAGTCGGCAGAAGAGTTATGCCGATAGGCGCCAATCAGACCTGGAGTTCCAGGTCGGGGATATGGTTCTCCTGAAAGTGTCACCGTGGAAGGGCGTCATCCGATTCAGGAAACGGGGCAAGTTGGGTCCCAGGTATATTGGACCGTTTAGGGTTGCAGCCCGGGTGGGCAAGGTGGCATATCAGCTGGACCTGCCAGCTGAACTCAGTCAGATCCACAGCACTTTCCACGTCTCCCAGCTGCGGAAGTGCCTGGTGGACGATTCAGCAGTGGTACCTTTGGAGGACATCCAGGTTGATGACAGCCTGAATTATATCGAGCGGCCTGTGGCTATCCTAGACCGGAAGTCGAAGGAACTGAGGAACAAAAGGGTGGAGCTGGTGAAGGTGCAATGGCAGCATCGGAAGGGCTCGGAATGGACTTGGGAGCCCGCGGATGAGATGATGGAGCATTATCCGGAGCTGTTCCGGAAGGGAGCGGCAGACTTCGAGGACGAAGTCTAAAATAAGTGGGGGAGATTTGTAACACCGGGTTCATGGTATGATTTTATTTAAGTTTTTATCCTAATTTTGCCACGAACTCGGCGAGTCTACATCCCGACTCGCCGAGTAGCAGCAGGGTGGACACGGGATTTGAGCGTTGAACTCGGCGAGTCGATGCATGGACTCGGCGAGTCCACCTGTCTAATGAACTCTATTTCAGACATTGCACCCTATTTTACCCATTCTAAAACACCCATTTCGTCCCATTCTCTTCCAGAAGAACTGTAGAGCGAACCCTAGCCCATTTTGATCCTTGTGAGTGATTTTGGCTTGGTGAAGGAAGTTTGAAGCTTAAGAGAAGAAGGAGGAAGTTGGAGGGTGCAAGGAAGTGTGGTAGATCCGAAATCTACCCTGGGAGAAGCTCCTAACCAGGTAAGAAAGCTCCTTCTTGATCTTTAGTATAATAGATTCCCTTTTTGTCTCTTATATGTGGATTGCAAGACCTTAAACCTCCCAAACTCCGTGTGTTTATGCCCTAGGAGCTTAGATTTATGGTTTGGAACCATTGCATGTCTCAGAATTGGCCAGAATGGGTGAAGAGTCGAAGGGTACTCGGCGAGTGCCAAAGTGCACTCGGCGAGTTCTATGAAGATGGCCTTAGACTCGGCGAGTTGGATAAACAACTCGGCGAGTCCTATGAAGATTGCCTGGTACTCGGCGAGTCGTTCTTCAAACTCGGCGAGTCCCTTGAATATAGCCTTGAACTCGGCGAGTGTTCTTCAAACTCGGCGAGTCATATGAACTGTCACTAGGATAAGAAGGGTTTAAGTGTAGGAGGTCCAACCCTTCGTAGTCGCACGTGGAATTAGCAATTTAACGTGTAGCTATAGTCCCAGAATCTCCAAATCTCCAAGGTTGATGTTCTGATGGAAGATTGGAGCGAATTGTGAGATCTGTTCGTCGGATTCGGCGAGTCCCCCCTTGGACTCGGCGAGTCTAGTCGCGGGTTTGTTAGTTGTCCCCGTTTAGCGAGTCAGGCTGACTCAGTGAGTGGGAACAGGGACCCGATGAGTCAGAGTCGGGCTAGACGTAGAAGGACTCGGCGAGTCCAGTCAATCAGAGAGTTGACTTTGACCAAGAAGTTGACTTTGACCAGTCATTTGACCTAAGGGGTATTTATGAGTACCTAATCCATGATTACAGATTTATTGCCGGAGGGTTACCGGTGCGGCAGCCAGGCGTAGGTTGAGCGGGTTTTCAGCAGCTACCCTCGAGGTGAGTTACCTTCCAGTAGCGGTGGGTCTACGGCCACAATGCCGGCCCACCAGTAGGAGTTGTATGTTGGATGATTGTCTTTGTGATATCATCTAGGTTTGCTACTACCTGATATGTTATGTGCTAGTATGATATGATGTTATATGCTAGTAGCAGTAGGGGAGATAGTCCCCAAGGTTTCCGGTCGATAGGGCCGAAAGGGGTAGTCATACCCAGTCATGTTAGACAGATTATGGTTATGTGATATATGTTATGTGGGAGTAGTAGAGGGGTGAAATAGTCCCCAGTATCCGGTCGAAAGGACCGAAGGCGAGGCCAGCACCCATATATGTTGGGCAGTATCCGGTCGAAAGGACCGAAGGGGTAGGTCGGGCACCCAGATATGCCTGACAGAATCTGTATGTTATGTGATTGTATGGTATGTGGTACGATGGGGGGAACTCACTAAGCTTCGTGCTTACGTTTTATAGTTTTGTTTTCAGGTACTTCTTCAGCTAGGGGAAAGGAGCCGGCGCGGTAGCGGCATATCACACACTCTCATGTTTTCCTCACTATGGATTTTCTGGGATGTACTCTGAATATTTTACTATGATGTTACCGGTTCTCAGACATAAATTAATATTATGAATGTTTTGTAACAATGTTTTTATGAATTAACCTAATTTAAAAATGAAATTTTTAGCTGGTATTTTTGGGATGTTACAGAACATGTGTGTATACCTTTGCTACCCAAAGGTATTGAATAGAAAGAAGTAACCTTTTATAGCTATACACATATACATGATATATGACTAGGATTCAAACAACCTTCGGACAAACAACCGATACCCTAAGTCCACAACCAAACAAGGAACAGGAGGTAAGGTGAGCTATCAGTCCTAAGTCCTTTCAATCCTACTTATATAACTATATCTATATAGATACACATTTAACAGAATATAAGTTTAAAAGAATTTAATAAGAGTATTTGACACGTAAAAGAGTTTGTAAAACAGTTTGAAGTAGTTGTTTGATAACACAGTTTAAAAAATAAGAAATCCACTTGTTTGGTAGTTATTAATCACATGTGATTGATATAATAACTATAATAGTTCAACTTGTATTTCCCCCCCCCCCCATAAAAGCATTTAAAATCATTTAAAAGATTGATTAAGGGGTATGAACTCACCTGTAGTGAGTGGTTTGGATGAACTGAATGTTTTAGGATGCTAAGTGTCAAGTGGAGATTTGAACACAAACAAGGATCCTAGTTAACATATAATAACACATATATGTATCCAATTAGTCATTAAACAACTAATTAACCAAGTTAAGACATCCTAAGACATGAAAAACACTTGATTTAAATGTTATTAGTACTAAGGATTGCATCTAAGGGTTGTAGGGTCTTGCATTTGAGTTTAGGGTCCAAGGGTAAACTCTTTATGAGTTTACGGTTTTGTGACCAACTCCCTTGGAGTTTACGGTCGTGAACCCATGAGTTTACGGCCATAAACTCATGGTACTTCAACCATTTTGTGTTTTGAAGCTTATAAGGTCATAAGAAGCATTCCTACTTCAAGTCTAAGCCTTTGGAAGTGATTGGGGCATCATTTCACCTCTTTATGGAGTTTACGGCCCATGGACCATTTCTCCATGTGTTTACGGCCGTAAACCCTAATGGTTTATGGTCTTTTTTATGTTTATGGTCCTAAGCACATCAAGGATATGATCTAGAGTAGTATCCAAGGCTTGGTAAGGGACTAGGGCACACAATGGCCCATTCATTAGGGTTTACGGTCCAAGAACATGTTGGACCGTAAACACCTTTGATCTTGTGTTTCTTTGTGTTTTCTAGTTGATTAAGAAGTGTAAGAAGCCTTATAACAAGCCAAGGTAGGAGTACTTACTATGTGGAAGCTTGAAAGGGTGTTAAAAGTCCAAGAACACTAGTGTGTGTTCTTGGTGTTCTTTGTGAAACTAAGAACACTTGAAGATCTACACAAATGGAATGATTTCACGGATGAAATCATATAAGATCACTAGCTTAAGTAGGATATCAACTAATTAGGACAAGAAACACTTACAAAGTTGAAGATCAAGAAGGAAAATCGGATGATACTTGAGAGGATTTGAGTTCTAGTTCTTGAAATGGTGAAAAAGTGTTAAAAATGACTAAGTTTCACTTTTATACCCCTTGGGGTTTACGGCCGTAAACACCATGTTTAGGCCGTAAACTCCAAACTATTGGAGTTTTGGGACTTTATTGTTGTACAATAAACCCTAGGGCATCCTCTCTCCAGTTATCTCCTGAAGTACTAAGCTTTAAAACACTCAAACTGACTCTACACAGCTCAAAAGTTAGCAGAAATAGTTCTGACTTCTATTGAAGTGAATGGTTATACATAATAGAAATTTCGGGTTGTCACATCATCCCCCCGTTAGAAGGAATTTCGTTCCGAAATTAGAATTTAAGCAAATAAGTAGTTATAAATAACTAAGTAAATAGACGAGGATATTTCAGTTTCATCTGATCCTCTCGCTCCCAAGTGAATTCAGGTCCTCGCTTGGCGTTTGCTTGAACTCTCGATCCATGATCTCTACAGGTTCTTCCACGAAGTTGAGGCTCTCATTGATCTCGATCTCGTCGAGTGGGATTACAAGAGTCTCGTCGGACATACACTTTTTCAAGTTCGAGACGTGGAAAGTAGAATGTACGTTACTGAGTTCACGAGGTAAGTTAAGTTTGTAAGCTACAGGGCCGATTCTTGCGAGAATCTCGAAAGGCCCTATGTATCTTGGATTTAGCTTTCCACGCTTTCCGAAGCGTATTAAGCCCTTCCAGGGTGAGACCTTCAATAGAACACGGTCGCCCACCTGGAATTCCAATGGTTTCCTTCATTTATCTGCGTAGCTTTTCTGTCGGTCTCTAGAGGCTTTCAATCGTTCACGAATCTGAACGATCTTCTCTGTCGTTTCCTGAATGATCTCCGGACCCATGAGAGTGCTGTCAGGAACTCGTCCTTTAGCTAACTGGGTATCCCCCACCTCAGCCCAGCATAGAGGGGATCTGCACTTTCGGCCATAGAGGGCCTCGAATGGAGCAGCCTTTATGCTCGTGTGATAACTGTTGTTGTAGGAAAATTCGACAAGGGGTAAATGAGTATCCCATGCTTTCCCAAAGTCAATCACACAGGCTCGCAACATATCTTCCAAGGTTTGGATAGTCCTCTCACTTTGTCCGTCGGTCTGTGGATGGTAGGCTTTACTCATGTCCAGCCTAGTTCCTAGGGAACTTTGTAACGACTGCCAGAACCTCGAAGTGAACCTACTATCTATGTCCGAGATAATGGATATGGGAACACCGTGCAGTCGTAGAATCTCCCGTATGTAGGTTCTTGTAAGCTTCTCCATTTTGTCTGTTTCTTTGATAGGCAGGAAGTGTGCGGACTTTGTCAACCTGTCGACGACGACCCATATGGTATCAAGTCCACCCGTGGTCTTGGGAAACTTGGTTATGAAGTACATAGTGATCCGTTCCCACTTCCATTGAGGTATCTCCGGTTGCTGGAGTAATCCTGATGGTTTCTGGTATTCGACCTTGACCTTGGCACAAGTAAGGCATTTACTCATGAAGGTAGCAATCTCTGCTTTCATGTTAGGCCACCAGTATAGCTTTTTAAGATCCAGATACATTTTATCTGAACCTGGGTGGATGGAATAGCGAGTGTTGTGTGCCTCGGTCATCATCAAGTCTCTGAAACCACCATGTTTCGGTGTCCAGATCTGATCCATGAGATATAAGGCTCCGCCACCCTTGACTTCCAAGTTCTTATCCATCCCTCTCAGGTATTCACTCGCCACATTTTCAGGTTTCAAAGCGTCGAGCTGAGCCTCCTTAATTTGTGTGGATAAGTGTGAATGGATAGTCATGGTAAATGATTTGACCCTACGACCAGAGTATTCTTTCCGACTTAGGGCGTCAGCTACTACGTTGGCTTTACCCGGATGATAACAAATTTCACATTCGTAGTCACTGAGTAGCTCGACCCACCGTCGTTGTCTCATGTTGAGCTCCTTCTGGTCGAATATGTGTTGTAGGCTTTTGTGGTCTATAAAGATAGTGCTTTTTGTACCGTACAGGTAGTGTCTCCAGATCTTCAGAGCAAACACAACTGCTCCTAGCTCAATATCGTGTGTGGTGTAGTTGACCTCGTGTGTCTTTAGCTGTCTCGAGGCATAGGCGATGACCTTACCTCGTTGCATCATAACACAGCCGAGCCCTTGATTTGACGCATCGCAATAGACAACGAAGTCTTCTATCCCTTTGGGGAGGGACAGTATTGGTGCGGTGCACAAGGCTCGCTTGAGCGTTTGGAACGCTCTCTCCTGCTTCTCTTCCCAGTCAAAGGCCACGCCCTTCTGGGTCAAAGTCGTGAGAGGTTTTGCAATTCGTGAGAAGTTCTGAATGATCCTGCGATAGTAGCCAGCGAGGCCTAGAAATTGACGAATTTCGGTAGGCGTCTTCGGTGCTGACCAGCTCTTAATGGCTTTGATTTTGGAAGGGTCCACGTGTATTCCCTCTTTGCTAACCACGTTCCCTACGAATTCGACTCTTCGGATCCAAAATTCGCATTTCGAGAACTTCGCATAGAGCTTCTCCGAATGCAGTGTTTCTAAGACCTGTTGTAGATGTTGACTATGCTCCTCCTTACTACGAGAGTAGATAAGTATGTCATCGATGAAGACGATGACGAACTGATCCAAGTAAGGACGACACACCCTATTCATTAAATCCATGAATATTGCGGGCGCATTTGTTAATCCGAACGACATCACTACGAATTCGTAGTGCCCATAACGAGTTCGGAAGGCTGTCTTCGGAACATCCTCCGCTAGCACTCGTAGTTGGTGATATCCGGATCTTAAGTCGATTTTTGAAAAGAAGTTCGCCCCTTGAAGTTGGTCAAATAAATCATCAATACGAGGCAGAGGGTAACGATTTTTTATGGTCAGTTTGTTGAGCTCCCTGTAGTCGATGCACATACGAAACGATCCGTCTTTCTTCTTGACGAACAAGACTGGAGCTCCCCGGGGTGAGAAGCTTGGTCTTATAAAGCCCTTGCTGAGCAGTTCGTTAAGTTGACAGGATAGTTCTTGCATCTCTGCAGGTGCTAGAAGATAGGGCGATTTGGCTACGGGGGTAGCCCCTGGAACTAAGTCGATTCTGAACTCGACTTGACGTTGCGGAGGTAATCCTGGGAGTTCTTCTGGAAAGATGTCGGGAAAGTCGCGTACTACTGGAATATTCTGGATGTTTTTCGTTTCCTGGCTCACATCGACCACATGAGCAAGGAATGCACGACATTCCTTTCGCAAGAATTTTTGAGCTTGAATGCTCGAGATGATACGAAGGTTCGTGCCGGTTTTGTCGCCATAAACTACTAGAGTTTCGCCAGACGGCAGATTAAGGCGAACAGCCTTTTCATAACACATGATGTCGGCGCGATGAAGACTCAACCAATCCATGCCGATAATGACGTCGAAACCTTTAATTGAGACTGGCATGAGGTCGATCGAAAAAGAATGGCTATCTAGTGTTAGGGTACACCCTATGAATATACTGCTAGTGTTATCCGTCTTTCCATTAGCCATTTCTACAGTGAACGGTTCTTTAAGTGTTCGTGATTTTTGCTTAAGTAAATGAGCAAATTTTTGGTTCACGAAACTCCTCTCCGCTCCACTATCAAACAGTACGCATGCATAAGAGTTATCGAGGAGAAACGTACCAGTGACCACGGTGGGGTCGGCAACTGCTTCCTCGTGGCCTATGACCAAAACTCTTCCCACTCTACCGGCATTCCCTGCCTTTGGGCAGTCCCTCTTGTAGTGGCCCACCTCGCCACAACCGTAGCAAGCTTGGCCCACTCCTGCACCGGGGACTTGGTTGATTGGCTTTGCCGGAGCTTTGCAGAAACGGGCGGTGTGCCCCTTCCTGTTGCAGTTTGAACACTGCATTTCCCGGCAGGCTCCCGTGTGGTGGAAGTTGAACTTGTTGCACCTAGGCAAACTTCCGGCATACTGCTTTACCGGAGTAGCAGCGGCAGGTGCTATCGCAGCATGAACTGCCACGACCTGCTGCTTTTTGGCAGCCTTCTTCTTCTTCTTGTCATCCCAGAACTTCCACTTGGAATCAGCGGTTTTCGAAAGTTCTGAGATGGCCAGGGTTGTTGTTGCGGCCGGGGTACGAACCCCATGGTCAATAAGCCGCTGTGCCAATCGCTTGGCACTATCGAATGTAGTGGGGTTTGAAGCCAAAACATTTCCCTGGAATGGAGGCACCAGCCCCCATATGAATCTCTCTATCTTCTTTCCCTCTGTATGAACCATGTTAGGACAGAGGGCCACCAGTTCACAGAACCTGGCGGTGTAGGAGACTATGTCGGAGCCCTTCATGGTTAGGCTCCACAGTTCCTCCTCCAGTTTTTGGATTTCGCCCCTCGGACAGTACTGTTCGATTATTAGCTCTCTCAGAGCTTCCCAGCCCATAGCATTTGCCACTATTAGAGATAGTGACTTGACATGGCTATTCCACCATGTCAGGCTTTTTCCTCAAAGGTGCAAGCAGCAAACTTGACCTTGCTCCCTTCTGGACAGGAGCAGATTTCGAAGACCGATTCGGTCTTCTCGAACCATTGCGAGAGGGCAATGACTTCGCCAGTCCCTTTAAAGGACTTGGGCTTGCAGTTAGTGAAGTCCTTATAGGAGCACTCTCTCAAGCGCACCGGAGCTTCACGATGAGTAGATTGAACAGGGGTTCCTCCACCAGTGGAACCAGAAGAATGATATTGAGCCATGGCGGTTGCCACAGCCGCAGCTACAACAGCATTCAGAGTTGCCGTATCGATTTGAGGAGCAGGTGGTGTTGCAGTTGATGGAGGATTGCGTCTTGTTGATCGACGTGGAGGCATCTTTTATCTATAAGTTTAGAAAGATGAAGATATTGATAAGAATTTAATAGGGAGAATTTGATGAGAATGACTCATGGACTAACTCTCCATAACCCAACAGCACAAATGAATAGCACGATTAAATGTAGATTTAGTACTAACAGATGATAGTATTTGGATAAAAATTTCCATGAGATTAGATATCTATCAATAATACTGGTACTACAGATGTAATAAGTTCGGGAAAAATGACCTAGAAGTAGGCCTTACATCAAACCAAGATGGGAAAATTTTTGACAGAACTACGACCTAATCAAGACCTAACAGGTCTAAGATTTACGAAGATAGGAAATTAGACTAGAGTTTTTACATAACTTAAGTTATATCCAAAAGAGAAGTCGAGGATACTCTAGCGGCGACGAGAACTACTCGGGTGAGTTCTTGATTTAGGCAGACGGCGCTCTATGTCTCGCATGCGCCTTTCATACATTGACTGCCTAGCCCGAAGTTCCCTAACTTCAGCTTGGGATGCAGTTAGCTGTTCCTGCAGAGTCCCATTGGTTATCCTAGCCCTTTCCATAGCTACCTCGAGTTGGCGAATGCGGATCGTGTTAACGCCAGAGTTGGCGTCAATCTCCAACACTCGGTCGATAGTTGCTCGACCTTGCTCGGTGTTCCGAGAAATCCTATGGACCATGATGGGCAGGACACGATCAGCTGAACCTCCCTCGGTGAGGTTGTAAAAGCTTCTGTCCCCATTGTAGGGAATGGGTTGACCCTGTTCCTGACTCCATCCATTCAAGTTTGTGGCCCACATAGGTGTGGGTCCTTGAAATGCTGGACGAGGGTTCGGGTTTGGGTCTTGAGAAGCTGGGGGTAGGTTGTTGACTTTCGGCTCTGAGTCAGAACCATCAGAAAAACCCTCAGCATAGTGATCATCCAAAGGGATTGGGTGATCATCTTCTGGCTCTTCTTCAAGCCATCCAGCATTGTCGTGGTTGGGATAGTATGGGTCTCCAGGGATATGGAATCCAGCCATGATATCTACACGAGAAAAGGGATATAAGAAATAACTAAATAGACGACTAATTAGATAATTATAAGATGATCTTTATCGGTTACTTCAATACTTGTTTAGTGCATACCGGTTATATGTACTCAAAACAGGATAGACCTTCGAATAAGTGACCCTAACTCTAAGTCCACAACCAAACAAGGAACAGGAAGTAAAGCAAAGGTCACAGATTCTAAGTCTATGACATCCTAGTACATATAACCTTAGTGTATCCACTCAGCAACTATTGATATACTAATAAAGACCTTTAGTTCTCAGATAAGTAATTATGGTAAAACAAAATACTCCTATAGTATTTTAAGTTTATGTTATGTTCTAATGTTCTCATTGTAGTAGTGTTGGTAAGTTTTTAGACTTGTTGCAACCTCACAACCACACTTAGGCACATGCTAGTCAATCCTCGGATAATATAGTTGATCAGGCTATATCTTCCTAGCTTTGACTATATGTCTCTAAGTCTACTTGTGCTGCCCAACAATCGTAATACTTTTGTTCTGTCCTAGTGACACTGATTTTAGTATGAATGCAGGTATGTATACTTGGTTAAATATTTTATTATTTAAAAGTATAAACTCGTTATCAGAGTATTTTAATCCCGTTGTGTTTATAGTTCGTATATCTTTTATGGGTTGATATACTCGATTCACTATAAACAATGCTCTGATACCAATCTGTCACACCCCAAAACCGGAACGGCGGAATCGTTTGGGGGTGGAGGACGTCATGTACAGTATCACAACAATGCAAAGTAGTAAACAAGCAACAACATCATCCATTGCATTAATAATATAATTTCATACATGTGTGTTCTGTCAAGTTATATAGACACCAAAAATATGAATCAAAATAAAAGATGAGTCTTGAATGAGCTCCATCTTCTCAAAACCTGGCACCGGTACCTGTCTACTGGTGACCTGAGAATACAAGTTATTTTGAAAGAGTTTATCAGCTTTAAAGCTGGTGAGATCATAAGTATATTAGTGTCTGTGTTTGTATGAAAGTGTTTGTAAGTATGTGATGTATAAGTTTGTAAAAGTTTGTAATTGTTTGAACTCTCCTAGAAAACCCTATGTTTCCTACTAAAAGTAGCCTTTTACCAAGGCCTCATGCGTTTGTTTGTGTGCCTCTTGTAAGAGTATGTATTTTCCCAAATCTGACTATCATTAACCAAAAATATAGTTTTTACATTACTGTTTATTGTGTGAAGATCACAAAGTGAATGCAATGGGAAAATGAAATAGTATTGTAGTGTTGTATTAAATAACTACTGCTGTACTAACTACCTTAAACCAATTGTTATTTAAAGTACCATGTGATCGGCCTGTACCATACTACTGACTATAAACACGACGATGTAAGACGTCGGAAGAAATGACGTTTGGCACCCGTAGACTTGCAAGTCCCACTGTAGCGAGCAGCAAGGTGTAGGATAGTCAATCCAGTATAGATCAATACACAAACTCAACGCTCTCCACTTAAGCAGATTCTGGATACAAAACGAGCCATGAAAGGTGATGCCATGCCCCGTTACGTGGCTCACATAACTGTATTAGTGCACTTGTATATGTATTGTATGTACTAGATGTATTGTATGTTCTCTCTTTGTCTAGTATGTATGTATGTTCTCTTTGTATGGTATTGTATGTTCTCTCTGTATGGTATTGTATGTTCTCTCTGTATGGTATTGACTCATGTATGAACTGACTCTTTGTATGTTTCACTGTTCTAGTAATAGTATTAGTAATTCCCTAAACTATACCTATTATAGCTTACTAGTAATGTTGTTTGAATATATGAACATGTGTGTATACCTTTGCTACCCAAAGGTATTGAATAGAAAGAAGTAACCTTTTATAGCTATACACATATACATGATATATGACTAGGATTCAAACAACCTTCGGACAAACAACCGATACCCTAAGTCCACAACCAAACAAGGAACAGGAGGTAAGGTGAGCTATCAGTCCTAATTCCTTTCAATCCTACTTATATAACTATATCTATATAGATACACATTTAATATAATATAATTTTAAAAGAGTTTAATAAGAGTATTTGACATGTAAAAGAGTTTGTAAAACAGTTTGAAGTAGTTGTTTGATAACACAGTTTAAAAAGTAAGAAATCCACTTGTTTGGTAGTTATTAATCACATGTGATTGATATAATAACTATAATAGTTCAACTTGTATTCCCCCCCCCCCATAAAAGCATTTAAAATCATTTAAAAGATTGATTAAGGGGTATGAACTCACCTGTAGTGAGTGGTTTGGATGAACTGAATGTTTTAGAATGCTAAGTGTCAAGTGGAGATTTGAACACAAACAAGGATCCTAGTTAACATATAATAACACATATATGTATCCAATTAGTCATTAAACAACTAATTAACCAAGTTAAGACATCCTAAGACATGAAAAACACTTGATTTAAGTGTTATTAGTACTAAGGATTGCATCTAAGGGTTGTAGGATCTTGCATTTGAGTTTAGGGTCCAAGGGTAAACTCTTTATGAGTTTACGGTTTTGTGACCAACTCCCTTGGAGTTTACGGTCGTAAACCCATGAGTTTACGGCCATAAACTCATGGTACTTCAACCATTTTGTGTTTTGAAGCTTATAAGGTCATAAGAAGCATTCCTACTTCAAGTCTAAGCCTTTGGAAGTGATTGGGGCATCATTTCACCTCTTTATGGAGTTTACGGCCCATGGACCATTTCTCCATGTGTTTACCGCCGTAAACCCTAATGGTTTATGGTCTTTTTTATGTTTAAGGTCCTAAGCACATCAAGGATATGATCTAGACTAGTATCCAAGGCTTGGTAAGGGACTAGGGCACACAATGGCCCATTCATTAGGGTTTACGGTCCAAGAACATGTTGGACCGTAAACACCTTTGATCTTGTGTTTCTTTGTGTTTTCTAGTTGATTAAGAAGTGTAACAAGCCTTATAACAAGCCAAGGTAAGAGTACTTACTATGTGGAAGCTTGAAAGGGTGTTAAAAGTCCAAGAACACTAGTATGTGTTCTTGGTGTTCTTGGTGAAACTAAGAACACTTGAAGATCTACACAAATGGAATGATTTCACGGATGAAATCATATAAGATCACTAGCTTAAGTAGGATATCAACTAATTAGGACAAGAAACACTTACAAAGTTGAAGATCAAGAAGGAAAATCGGATGATACTTGAGACGATTTGTGTTCTAGTTCTTGAAATGGTGAAAAAGTGTTAAAAATGACTAAGTGTCACTTTTATACCCCTTGGGGTTTACGGCCGTAAACACCATGTTTAGGACGTAAACTCCAAACTCTTGGAGTTTTGGGACTTTATTGTTGCACAATAAACCCTAGGGCATCCTCTCTCCAGTTATCTCCTGAAGTACTAAGCTTTAAAACACTCAAACTGACTCTACACAGCTCAAAAGTTAACAGAAATAGTTCTGACTTCTATTGAAGTGAATGGTTGTACAGAATAGAAATTTCGGGTTGTCACACTGATAGACTGGTAGCCATGTTCGAGGATCGGATCTCGGCCATTCAGGTAGCTGATGGGATGGTCGAGGTGACTCGGGAGCAAGAGCTTAGTTTGAAGAGGTAATTGGGGAAGAGGAATCGGACTCTTGATCCGATTCTACTAGCATCATTTGAGCATTTTGATGTTTTCATGCCTGGTGTTAGAGATCTGAGGGGTTGCGACATTTTTGTTGGGTTTTGAGCATTCTAACACTCCTATGGTGTACATGTAACCCTATATGCTTTGGATCTATGTTTTCTCTATTATACATGCAAACTTTCATTTTTCCAAAGCATCATCCTAACTAGCATACAATGGAGTATCTATACTACAAGATTCTAGTTAGATGACATACCTTTTGTTGTAGCTTGCTATCCTTGATGTATTTGGCCTTTAAGAGCTTAGCACCAATAGTGTGAATGCCTCAAATGGAATCACAACACACCTAGGACAAAGGATAACTTTTGAGAGAGTATGGTGCATACAAGAAATCGGCTCTATGGCTCTCCAAGAACCCTCTACTCTCTCTAGCACCAATTCCACCAACCAAGGGGTTTAATATATAATGTGGCACAACTAGGGTTACACCATGCAAACCCTAATGTTCATGACTTTCCACATTCCTTAGGATCCATGGGTCTTAACCTCCATGGAGTATCCATGGGTCACCACATGGGTTTAGCCCAACATAAAGAACTATGGATCATAAGCCCACTTTATAAGAATGAATGATTTACACAATCAATCCCCATATATTTAATTAGTCTCTTTTGATCACAAAATTAATTCCAAATTAATTCTTGATCAATACTAATTAAATAATATGAGTTCATATTAATATATTAGAACTTATAATATATTAATAAATCATAAACAACCTCTTCTCAAAAGTCCATCCTATCAAATTGTCCTTGTGATATGCAACCCAAATTGACCATGCTACTCTCGGGTCAAGTACATACCAAATATATTTATGGACTTAGACACTAATCCAATAATTTTTGCTAAGGGTCGAGGAACCAATGAGCGTGTGTGCGACAAGTCTAAATGTGGCAGGTGTGGATAGAACAACCACATTTGCCAAGAATGCACCCTGGAAGTAGAATTGTATCATCGTTGTCATCAGCCTAGTCATATCAGTGAAAATTTCCCACATTTAGTGGTTGGAGCGGCTAAGGTTCCATTTAAAGTAATTCTGCAGGAAGGGGGCAGAACCATAAGACACTACGGGTATGTATTGTATTATTCTCTTTCACACTTTAATCGTTATGCTAATAACTTCATATTGGTGTGTGTGAAATGTTATGCCCTGATTGACTATGAATGGAAGCACCTGTATGATTAATATGGTTATTTTATCTGGAAAGTTGTCATATGCCATTCTTTTGCATGCCTAGATTTATGAGTGGGATACGTCTTGTTGAAATGAATTTAGATGGTCAGGAAGATTGTTGTGGGTCATTGGTGAAAACAATTTTTGGGTATCGCTTGGGAGATTAGTGAACAAAATAGATTGATTAGTCAACAATGGAGTCAAAGTTTAGAGCTGTTGTGTCGCATAATATTGATGACATATGGTTATGGAATGACTTTTGGGTCCAATTACTACCGTTACTAGGAAAGGGACGGTAGCAAGTGGATAATGATGGAAGTCGTGTGGGCCTCTTTAGACGCCAGAATTGAAAAAGGAGTTTCTGAATCATATTGGTTGAAGACGGTTAGAATGCAGAGAACCTTCGGTGAGTGGGAAGTTGTATTGGTGATCCGTCTGTTCCGGTCAAGGCTTATAGTCTTGTCACGAGCAGTAATGACTTAAAGGTTTGGAGCAGTATCATGGGAAGTGATTAGGATTATTGGACCAAATGTAATCAGCTGGATATGGAATATGTGTGTGATCGTTAAAATTGGCTAGTGATGGAACGCTAGTTCTTATAAGCTCAAGTTGTCGATAATATGAATTGTAAGGATGTAAGCGGGTTGGAAACCCATCAATTTTGTGAATTTGACGAGGTTTAGTCACATCCAAATGGGGGAGAACCGTTTGGATTCCAGGGATAGAATCAGGTGCAAAAGCAGGAGGAGTTCCACATCCTAGGCGAGTGGGAAGCCAGTCCAAGTGGAAGTTTGGATTGAGGTTGCACAAGGTTGGAGGTTCAGAACTTCTAGCGACAGGTTGGTGCATTCATTGTTATGCATAGCAGATATGAGTTTGGATCCAAGTTGAGGGTTGTGTTAGAGCCTCTATGCATGTTCTTATCTAATAAAGGATTTGTAGTTCGGGGCATGACCCGAACACCTGTTTGAGATACAGACAATGTGGTTTGACCCATGATTGATCTTGAGTTGGTATGGTAGATAGAGAGCAGGACCATGGGTTAAGACCATGGCAAAATGGAAGTGTTGTAAGACTATGGGGTAGTCGTAGCATACACAAGGATGATATGTTGTCATGGAAGTGTTGTAAGACTACGATGGGATCGTAGCATTCACCAGAATGAGGTAGGCCATTGTGGGAGTGGTCATGGAATTGAGGAATAATCAATGCAAGCCCGGGTCGGGGCAGATAGTATTGTCGGAAGACTAATCTTAGTTGGTATGAGGATCGTTGGAACCAAAGCGAGTTTACACCTGTACAACACTTGATTGGGTGAGACATGTGGACGAGGCCCATATGGTTATGATAGTACGGGTGAGACTCGGTGGGGTTAGGTTGGGATAAGGTATTGGATTATGTTTAGAGTGGACCAACTATGTGGTCAGTGATTGGTAATCTTATGATGTATAGGCTAGGGCAGCCTTTATCAGTTAGACTCTTAATAGGGGACTAGTGGTGGGACCAGGAGTGAGGTTGTCAGTCTCAGCGATGGATTGGGGATGTTATATATTATTTTAGTGGAAGATCGTCGGGGAATCAGAAAAAAAAATATTTTGATGGAATGGGAGTCGTTATTATTTTCAGGGAATAGGATTGGCATTTGGTCGAGACTCACATTGGGAGCCATTATTATATTCAGGATATGAGTTATGTATTGGGCTGGAATTTGGTCGAGACTCGCATTGGGAGTCGTTATTATATTCAGGGAATAGGACTTTTCATCACCAAGTTATGGTTAAGGAATTTGTCTGCCAAGGGTATCGGTTGGATGGTTCAGGATCAAAAGGATCATTCTCAGTTCAGATTGCAGTAGGAGGTCCTCGTGAGTGTGTTTCAGAATGGTTCTACTTGGGTGGAGGTCAAGCCAGTTATGAGGTTTCAGAATTATATCAGTAAGGTGTTGGCTCGTCAGTTAAAGTATCAATGAATTATTCATCATTAGGAGGTTTTGGTCAGAACGTTTGGTTCCCAGGAAGGTGGTAAGGAGTGATTTCGAGGATGAAATCTATTTTAAATGGGGGAGAGTTGTAACACCCTGTTCCGAATCATTTCTTAATTCGAGGTCATGACCCGAAGATCAGTTATCATAAGGCTTTGGGTCTTGGGGAAAGAGAGATTTAGGCCCTTTGGGTGGGGATAATGAATATTGGGTGGCCCGGGAGTTAAGTTTGCGTTTTTCAGCCCAAGGGTATAACTGTAAAATGTCAATTCGGGCCTTTTATGAATTTTAGATTTAAGTTCGGAAAGCTTTAAGTCAAGTGAGAGTTTATAAAAGTGTAGAGCTTCTCGTCACCTTTCCGGGGATATAAAGATCATCGAAATCGGACTTAGAACGAAGAAGTTATGGCCTTCGAAAGTTTGGTGGTATTAGGGCTAAGCCTAGTACGGTGTGCGTACATAGGAGTACGTTGGGCGTACTAGGTAGATGGATCGTGGATGACCTCTTGAGTACGCTGGGTGTACCAAGAGTATGTTGGGCGTACTCCAGTCAGGTGTAAACCCTAATTTAGGGTATTGGACCCTATTTAATAGCCTTAACTCAACTCCAAACTCTTCTACCTTCAGCCTCCATCCCATTAAACCCTAGATACGAAACCCTAGCCTCCATTGGTGTGATTCTTGAGTTCTTGGGGTGATTTCATGTGTTTTGGTGCTCATTTAAGAAGAATGAGCTTCTTTAAGGAGGGTTGGATTGCTTGAAGCTTGTAGATCCAGACTTTGTGCATCTTGATCTATCTTTTGGGGGTATAAAGCTTCAAACTTTATGGTTCTTTAGTGTAGATCTAGTTATGGGAGTTGTTATAAGCACGTTTGGTCCCAAGATTGTGGTTCTTGTGAGTCGAAGCTACTCCAGGACCTTTGAGCCTCATATTTGGTCGTTGTTAAGGTTATTAAGTAGTAAAAATGTCATCTTGTGGGGTTTTACTCCTTCATGCAAGTATTAGTTACCTCTTATAGAGATTAGGAAGCCTAGATTATGGTTTGGACCCTATTAAGCCATGCAAAGTCATAAAGTCAGGAACTTTATGACTTAAGTCACCCCTTAAGGGTCAGATATGTGTTTGGACGTTCTTGAATTAACCATTAAGAGCTTATTATGGTTTTTTAGCCCTTTGCTGAGTACAATGGGCGTACATAGAAGTCAGCTCAGCGTAATACGTAGTTTGTGCATCAGCATCTTGTACTTTGTACTGCGGTGGTGGGTACGCGTTGCGTACTCTTCTGGTATGCGAGGCGTACTCCCGAGGAGTCTGCCTTTATTCTACTTTGACGATTTGTACCATGCACATAGATGACCAGTACGCAGGGTGTACAAGCTTGTACGTGGGGCTTACGCTTCTTGGGCCCTTTTTGATTTTGTGCCACCTTTTTGGACTCTAAGGTTGTGCACCTTCTAGACTTGGGCTTGTATTGGGTCTTAGTACCCTCTAATTGGGTTTGGGCCATTAGTAGGCCTAGCTTGGGTTTGGTCCATTGTTGGGCCTCGTGATTTATGGGTTTGACTGTAAGAATATTACTAGGGTTGGTATTGGTTGCGTTCAGTATGAGGAGCCATTGTGCAGCAGGTTTGGGCGCGAGATTGGGGTAAGTTTCCTTCACTGTATCTGTGGGTCGAAAGCACCAATGTCGTCCCACCAGTTTATGCTTGTAGTATGATGATTGTCTTCATGACAGTTGTCTGTTATGCCTGTATTTTCTTGATATCTCTGTTACACTTTTGTTATGATATTATGTGGTAGTGGTAGCGGGTGAAATATACCCGATACCGGTTGAAAGAGACCGAAGGGGTTGAAATATACCTAGCACCGGTTGAAAGAGACTGAAGCGTTTGAAATATACCTAGTACCGGTTGAAAGAGATCGAAGAGGTTGAAATATACCCAGTACCGATTGAAAGAGACCGAAGGGGTTGAAATATACCAACTACCGATTGAAAGAAACCGAAGGGGTTGAAAGCACCCAAATATGCTTGACTGTTATTTATGTATGGTATGGAGTATTTTGGGGAACTCGCTAAGCTTCATGCTTACGGTGTTCAGTTTATGTTTCATGTATCTCGGGATCGAAGGGGAAGAGCTCGGGATAATCGCATCATACACATCATATTGTTCCGCATTTCATTCGGTTCTGATGTATTTGAATGATGATTGACAAACTCTGATTTTCTTTTAAGGTTTTATAAACACGTTTTGGATGATGGTTTTATTATTATAAAATGAAATTTTTGGTCTTAAATTTTGGGACGTTTCAGTACCCTAGAAAATTTATGTAGTCATTTCACATTAGACTAATATATTTAACCAATAATGGTTGATGTTAGGTTCCCAAGCTAAAGCATATGTTTTTCTTTTAGGTTTTTAGTTGAGAAAAAAAGTGAAAAAAGTTGTGAAAAAGAAAAAAAAAATTGATAAATATGAAAAAGAAACAAAAAAAGTTGTCAAAAGTTGTTGAGTGAATAAGAGCTTGCAAAATTATGAAGGTATTGAAGAAAGTGAAGAAATAAGGCAAATTGCCAAAAGCCAAAAGCTTAGTAGTCAAGTTGTAATTTTTATTTTTAGCTTATTTTGTGGTATGTATGCTTTGGGAATTTGACAAAAGTACCTTGAGGTTAATAAATTTTTTGAAGTGTGTGTTTGAAGGGATGCAAAGATGAATGTTGTTCAAAATAAGTGGGGAATGTTTATGAAGATTGTGAGTATTTAGGACTTGCGAAGTAATCAGGATTTAGACACAAATATATGCATTGAGGCGAGATGTAATTGGCGAGTTAAATTTGGCTTATTCTATGTGGTGTTTTTGAGCAAGGTTTTTATGTATGGTATTGAAATAGATTGATAATAAATATTTGTTTTGCTTGGGGACAATTAAAAGACAAGTGTGGGTATTCTGATATCGCCATATTTACTCATACAGTTTAGGTGATACCTTTGTACTTTTAGCTGCATTTTAGTCATTATTTCCAATAAATGATACTTAAAATGTTTATATTTTGTTTCGTAGCAGCAGAGACATGCTCATGATAAAAGGAGTGGAAATGTGGAGCTAGAAGAGCGATTGATGGATAGAGTCAACAAAAGTCAAATTATATGGGATTTTAAAGTCTCAAGATGTGGTCACATGCTTGCCACATCATGATGGAGAGTCCTTATTCGATATACATGTCATAAGAATGACATGTCATAAGTCTTAGAGGTCACGCATAGAAATACCCACCACGACGTGGCAAGCCATATACCATGGCGTGGTAGCATGAAATATGGAAACCTTATTAATTCGATTCTAAATCATTCTCAAAGGCTATGCGGCGATTTTCTACGACTAATTGCGACAAAAGAACCTTTAGAAACAATATTGTGGCCATAAATCAATCGAACAACGAGATTTGAAGGGATCGAGAGATGAAGAACACATTAATCATTCAGTTTGTTTTACTTAATCATGTTTAGTGAAGTTTACTTTGTTTTTATTTGTTTTTCTACTTTAGTTGTAGGATAATAACCCTTTACTTTCATTTAGTGGAGACAACCTTCAATACTATATGTTGATTTCGATAATATTTGATATTATTAGCTTGGTTATTAGTTTTGTTTGATAGATCGTTTACCTTGCATATTAAAGTTCTGGTTTTTACTGCCTATCTATGAGTTATGTGTAGTTAGATTATCACTCCAATTACATTAACTTGATTTTTAACTGTTTTGTATCATTAAATTGTTAGATCTAGAGATTGAACCAATCCTAGGGTTAGGTAGTATTAATCAGTAACTTTAATTGTGCTAGAGAGCATTAGATATCCATACTATTTGCTTGATTGATTGTCTTGATCATAGATAAGAAACCATTAGATCATATCATTCGCAATCTGAGTATATTTAATCAATTGTGTTGTTACTAATTGCATGATCATTGTATTTTTCGTTCATTAATTGTTAGCACTAGGAAAGCCAAACAAAATAACTAGTTGCATTAGAATTCGGTAACCAATTAATAAGTCTATTGCACTATTAAAGAAATCAATACCATAATAGAAAGGTGAGTCGAAGCTAAACGGGAGTACTATTTTATCTTGATTTAAAATCGTTATCTGTTTTTTTTTACTTAAGTTTAAGTAACCGTTAGTTAATTCGATTATTTTAAATTGATTTAAACGGGGTACTCTTTTATATTATTTTTCTATTTAATTAATAGTAGGTATTTTTAATTAAAATTATACATGTTCCCCCAGTGTTCGACAACCCGTAATTGACATTTATATACTGTCAAACGAGTAGGTACATTAGCCTAGTCGTGTAGATGTCTAGTTGTGAATAAGTGTTATAAATTTAAAACTAGTAGTAATAAAATACATAACATTGGCAGATTGACGTTAAAGTTGAATATGTGGTATACTCTGGAACTCTCTAACCTTTATGCTTAAAGTTGTGGATTTAATGTTTTACTAGCTGTTCGTGGGAAGAGCCTAATGGGACTGTACACTCACATCAAAGATATTGGTTTCTGTTGTTTTGTAATTCAACTCTACTCAATCTTGTGTTTTCAAACAGTTGGATGTTACCGCATGATTTCATGTAACATATTTTAATTGTTGGACCTATTTTAAATGAAATTTTTGACTTGTAATTTGGGATGTTACAAATTGGTATCAGAGCTTTATCAAAGCCATAGTTTGAGGGATTCGGGCACACTCTACAGTGTGTCTGGACTCAAACTAAGGACTGAGAGATTTTTTTAATTAAGTTTGGGAAAAAAAACATTTTAATGAAAGGAAATTAAAGAACATAGTTGGTGTTGGGTACAAAGTTAACCATGTATGACTTTGTAAATGGTTTGACTTTTGTAGAACCACTTGCATGTGGTAAAGTAGCCTTGTGACATGAGATATAGAGTGAGAGAGAGAGAGAGAGAGAGAGAGATACATGTAAACACCTCTATATATGGTGGGTTCATACCACTTTTAGAGGTGTGCTTGAGAGATGTAACATTGAGAGTGTTAGTGTGACCTATTTATTTGTCTAGATCTAGCTTATACTTTTTTGTAACACCTTTCATGATCGAATGCATCTCTTAAACACCCAAATCACCATGTTCTATGTGTGTTCTTTAATTCTGCATGCCAAATCAATTCTCATAATTAACATCAATTGGTATCAGAACGGGTCTTCGAAGATTGAAGTAATTTTTGAAGAAACAGTTCTCGATTTGGCAATAATCATCATAATTGGAACGTTTATGGTGAGTCTCTCAATAATTTCTCTAAATCTATTTGATTCGTGCTTGAGTTCTTGAATTTTTGATCATTTTGACTCATTGGATCAATACTTTTTGAAAAACCCACTTGTTATGATCCAATAAAATTTTCATTGATCAAGCCCAATCCAATTGAGCCCAAAGATTCTCTAAAACCAATTCGATATATCTGCTTGCATCGTCTTTTTTTATCATAAGCATTGATCGGTTGTACATTTATCTATTCACCATACGCAGGATCCGAGTTCTTGTGTATCGGTTTCTTCTCGTCATTCTTGCAAATCGATTAATCTTGTTTGTGATTCTAAACTTGTGAATCAGTTTTATTTTATGTGTTCAATCTTAAAATCGATGATGATCAAGTTATGACTAAGAAATCGAATATTGGATCTTTGATCTTGATGAAATTGATCAAGAACTTTCAAATTTTTGTGAAGAACATGTGAAGAACAGATGGTTTATCAAGTTTTTGATCCAAAATTTGGTGTTTGAATCATCAATTTGGTGTTTGACTTCGAAAAGTCAAACTGTTAAAAAGTCAAAGTTGGAATTCAAGAGATGAATTGGTGAATTGTATGCTGGAATCGATAGTTACAAGTTGTTTTGAGGTTGAGAGAGTCGAAATCTAGTCTAATTTGAGTCTAATTTCGAATTTTGGTCGATGTTGTTCTTGATGTCAAAGTGACGAACTGAAACGAAGGTCGAATCTTCTTTCGCTATGTGCTACAAATTGATTTTGTTGGTTCTGGATTAACACCAAAAAGCGAATGATGGTTCAATGGTTGATGAGGTCAGATAATGGAAGATTTAGATGTGATCGATGTCAAGGATCAACGAATTGGATGGATTGGTTATAGTCAAAAGCAAAAGCTGTAAGTTAATCGAAATTTTTGGTGGAATTGACACTCGATTGTTGATTTGGGATTGAAGGTCGATAGATGGGTTTAAGGTGAATGGATTTTGAAGTCGAAATGAGAAAGAGATTAAGAACAAAGGCTGTGAAATCGATACTTGGCAAACGAACTGGGAAAAATCAATTACAGATTTTGGGGTTAAACTAGATTCGATTCCTTTGATGTCAAACTGATTTCCATTTTGATGTTCGTTAGTTGCTTGAATGATGATTGACGATGAACGAAGAACGAAAGTCAAAAGGATGGTATAATTGTTTTGATTTGAAACTCAAAAAGCGAAGGGTATTTGTTTTGATGATTGTTCGATAGTTGATGATTTTGTTTTGGAACTGGGATGTGATATCGATGGTTTGGATAATCGAATGTCGGTTGCTTGGTATCGATTGGGTAGCAAAATAGATTTTGAAAGCAAATGAACCTAAAAGCGAATGGAAAATAGTGATCAAAAAGCGAAGCATTGTGGTCGATGTTTCGAAGGCTTGATGGTTTTAATGGTAAATTGAATATGGACTTACTTTCGAAGGTCGAGGGTCCTTATGGAAGTTGATTTCGAATGTCGACATAGAGTGCATTGTGTCGATGGGAGTATTGACGGTTCGTCACTGGTAACACGATGTGACAACCCGAAATTTCTATCTTGTACAGTTGTTCAACACAATCACAGTCAAACTTATTTCTGCTAACTTTTAGCACTGTTTAGAGTCTGTTTGTGTGTTTTAATCATATGGCATTCAAGAATCAAATGTTAGGAAGTATCTTCTAGGATAAATGTGCAAAAATCAAGCCTTAAACCCCATTATGAGGTGTTTACGGCCAAACTTCATGAGTTTGGGCCGTAAACTCATCCATGGCCGTGAACTCATGCTATATGCATGAGTTTACATCCTTTTTCATCATTCCTTTCCTTTCAAGTTCAAGAACTCCCATTCTCTCTCAAGCATCATTAAGATCTTCATCTTAATCTTCCAAAAATGTAAGAAATTCTTCCTTTGAATTGTTGTTACATTTCATTAACTAGTACAACCCTTTGATTTCATCCATGAAATCATTCCATTTTGATAGATCTTCAAGTGTTCTTCATTTCACCAAGAACACACACTAGTGTTTTTGGACCTTAAACACCCTTACAAGCTTCTTATAAGTAAGTACACTACTCTTAGCTTGTTATATGCTTGAATCACTTGTTAAACTCTTAGAAAACATCAAGAAAATCAAGAACATATGGTGTTTACGGCCAAGGCAATCACCTTGGGCCGTAAACACTAATAAGTGGTGCATTTGTGCCACCATTCCTTCCTAAGGCTTAGACTTGAACCTAGAACACTTCATAATGACTTGTAAGACCTTAAAACACAACTTGGTACAAAATACCATGAGTTTACGGCGGTAAACTCGTGGGGTTTTACCCCTGGGCCGTAAACTCATGTGATGCATCCATGTTGGCCGTAAACTCCAATGTGAGGCCATACTTCCCTTAGATGCAACCCTTTGGTACTTCTAGCACTTGAATTAAAGTGTTTTCCATGTCCTAGGGTGTCTTTACTTGCTTAATTAGTTGTTAATTAACTAATTAGATAGATATATGTGTCATTATATGTTAAATAGGATCCGTGTGTGTGCTCAAGTCTTCACTTGACACTTAGCATCCTATACCACTCGTTCATCCAAACCACTCACTACAGGTGATTTCATACCCCTTCATCTACCTTTTAAATGATTTTAAATGCTTTTATGGGGGGGGGGAATACAAGTTGAAACATTATAGTTATTATATCAATCGCATGTGATTAATAACTATCAAACAAATGGATTTACTATACTTTTAGCTGTTTTATCAAACAAACTACTTCAAAATGTTTATCAAACTCTTTTGCACGTTAAACTCTTTATCAAAGTTGTTCTTCTATGCCAAACTGCTTTTAAATCGTCTTATAAAATGACATCAAGTCATCAATATTATATAAACTCTTCAAAAGGTTTTACAAAACTTCTTTCTAAACTTATATATATATATATATATATATATATATATATATATATTAGAAAATCATGTCTAATATATATATATATATATATATATATATATATATATAGTTATATAGTTATATAAGTAAGGTTTGAAGGACTTAGGACTGATAACTCACTTTATTTCCTGTTCCTCGTTTGGTTGTGGACTTAGAGTACCCGGTTGTTTGTCCGAGTGTCGTTTGATCCTTAGTTATATGTTATGTATATATATGTACAAGACATAAAAGCTTTTATCTCAGTTCAATACATTCAGTTATACAAACAACATTGCTAGTAAACTATAATAGGTATAGTTTAGGAAGTTACTAATACTATTACTAGAACGATGAAACATACAAAGAGTCAGTTCATACATGAGTCACTACATACTATTATGAGAAACTAAGAGAACATACTATTATGAGAAACTAAGAGAACATACAATTATGAAAAACAATACATACTATACATTATACAAGAGAACATACTATGATGAGAAACAAAGAGAACATACTACATACTAGACAGAGAGAACATACATTACACTAGTACATACAAAACATATACACGAATACTATAACATAACTGTGAGCCACTGTTTCGGGGCATGGCATCACCTGTCATGGCTCGTTTTGTATCCAGAGTCTCCTAGAAGGAGAGCGTGAATTTGTGTATAGATCTATATTGGATTGACTATCCTACACCTTGTTGTTCGCTACAGTGGGACTTGCAAGTCTACGGGTGCCAAATGTCATTTCTTCCGACGTCTTTCATCGCCGTGTTATTAGTCGATAGTATGGTGCAACCATTTCACATTAAACCTTAATTAACGGCCGGATTAAGGTAGATAGTACAGCAGTAGTTACTATAATACAACACTACAGTACTTTATTATTTCCACATTGCATTCACATTGTGATCTTTTCACATAAAAGGTAATGTAAAACTATATTTTTGGTTAATGATAGTCACACTGGGGAAAATACATACTCTTACAAGAAACAAACATATAGAACATTTGATGCCTTGGTAGAAGGCTACGTTTAGTAGAAAATATAGGATTTTCTAGGAGATACAAACTTATACATCAAACATTTACAAACTTATACATCAAACATTTACAAACTTATATATCAAGCACTTACAAACATTTTCATACAAACGATGACACTAAAATGCTTATGAACTCACCAGCTTTAAAGCTGATAAACACTTTCAAAATAACTTGTATTCTCAGGTCATCAGTAGACAGGTACCGATGCCAGGTTTTGAGAAGATGGAGCTCGTTCAAGACTCATCTCTTATTTTGATTTACATTTTTGGTGTCTTATAAACTTCACAGAACACACTTGTATTAAATTATATTATTAATGCAATGGATGATGTTGTTGCTTGTTTACTACTATGTTTTGTTGTGATACTGTACATAACGTCCTCCACCCCCGAACGTTTCCGTCGTTCCGGTTTTGGGGTGTGACACACGAATTGAAGAAGAAAACAAAAATTTTCGAAATTGGTCCTTAATGTTTCGAAAATATGACAGTTTTAGTCCAGTTTCGAAATAGTGACAAAAATAATGAAGAATGAAGAAGTTTCGTTTCGAATCCCTGAAGTTTGTGAGAAATGACAGAATTTACCCAACTTCGACATTGGGCTGAAAATTTTGAGAAATGGGATACTTTTCGAAACAGGCCCCTGTAATTAATGTGAATTGACGCTTTCTACCCAGTTTCGCAAATGGGGGAGTGTTTTGCGTTTTTAGATTTTTCGAGCGCACCGGGTTACTGCAGAATTTTGAAATTGACAATTTTTACCCAAATTTGTGAAATTTTGTCAAAGGCGGTCCGTAAACGAATTTGAAAATTGAAGATTTTTTGGATTTTCCGGATTGAAGCAAAATGTTTATGCCATGTGTTAAGGGGGAGTTTTGGATAGAAAAATTCTGAATTGCGTGCTTTCTCATTTCCTTTTTGGTTTTATAATCATTTTTCGATTATAAAAGGGAGGAGAGATTTAGATATGGAAATTTGAAACACTATTGAATTTTTCATATTACACGGACTTGAATACCGAAGTGACCTCGAGTATTTGAAGTTTATGAAATGACTCGATTGGAGATTCGGAAGTGATTTCGGTTCATGATGGGTTTGGGTTTATTGAAGATTTTTGGGGTGTGCATAAATGCTCAAATTTTGGGTAACTTTTTGGAGATTTGGATACTCCTAATTATCCTTTGATGCTCGGTTTGTATGGTCTCACATTCTAGAACCCGGATTGAAAAGTCATTGAAGAATTAAATATTTAAAGTTCACTTCTACATGTGTCACGTTTGAGGCTCGGTTTTGATGAAGTTGCTAGAATTTGGAAGATTTAAAGCGGGTCATCCATTCCTAACTTTGAGGGGGAGAATGTTGGATACAAAGTTATCCATGGATGACTTTGTAAACGGTTTGACTTTTGTAGACCCACTTGCATGTGGTAAAGTAGCCTTGTGACATGATAGATAGATAGATAGATAGATAGATAGATAGATAGATAGATAGATAGATAGAGAGAGAGAGATACATGTAAACACCTCTATATAAGGTGGGTTCATACCACTTGTAGAGGTGTGCTTGAGAGATGTAACATTGAGAGTGTTAGTGTGAGCTATTTATTTGTCTAGATCTAGCTTATAATTTTTTGTAACACCTTTCATGATCGAATAGATCTCTTAAACACCCAAATGACCATGTTCTTTGTTTGTTCTTTAATTCCGCATGCCAAATCAATGCTCATAATTAACATCAGTTGGTTTAGAAACATGAACTCGTCCTTTTGTCATGTTCTTGTTTGATTGTTGAATTGAGACCACGAGCATGGTTTCTTGATCTGACTTTGGTTTATAAAAGAAGATGTGATGCGTACAGTCAGTCGATGCTCAGGAAGTAAGTGATTCCCAATATACCAATATGGTTGTGTGTTCTATGCCATGGATAATTATGCATGCTACAATATAGGTTATGGATCTGTTTAGAAATTACGTGCTAGAATCGATTGATTCATTTAGATGCCTTGTATGCCTTATATGTGTTGTAGAATCTTTGTTTGGTATTATTGAATTGTTAATCGAGCTCCATATGGTTTGTAAATAATTAGGATCTGATAGCCTTCGAAATTTTGATTCGGCCTAATTACATGTTGTAACATCCTGTTTCCTGCAATTTCTGAGCTACATACTGGAAGTCGATTGTGTAAGGTTTTGGGCCTTAAGGAGGCAAAGTTTAGTCCTTGTGGAAGGAGGTAATGATAGTTAAGAGATTTTACCCTTGAATTGTGTTCTGGGTCGAAGGGTAGAAAGGAAAAAGTCATAGGTCGGGTCCTTGCATGAAATATGGATTTTTGTTCGAGAAGTTTTTAGTCCAAGATATTTAGATAATATTGTAGAGCTCTTCAACACCTTTTCGTGGATATAAAGAATGTCGAAAATAGAGTTGGAACGAATAAGTTACGACCGTTTTAAGATAGGACGATTTTTGGGTTAGACGCGTATGTAGGGCGTACAGGGAGTACGCAGGGCATACTTAGGCATCCCTAGTACGCTGGGCACACTAGGAGTATGCAGGGCATACACAATCAGTGCCCAAACCCTATTTCCGTGGTTTGAGCTCTATTTAATCCCCTTAACTTCCCCAAACCCATTCCATTCTCAGCCTCTACCTCTCCAACACCCTCTCTTGAAACCCTAACCCTAGATTGAGCCTTGTGAGCAAAAGAATGTGCTTTTAAGTGATTTGGAGTGTTCTTGGTGCACCTTGGAGAAGAAGGAACTCATTGAAGAAGTGTTGGTTGCATTTGAGCTTGTTGGAGGATGAGAATTTGGGCCCTGTTGGAGGATGTTGGAGGATGATTGGGCGTCTACAAGTTAGTTGGGATGATGGTCCACTGAGATGTTGGCTGTGAGCAGACTAGGAGTCTATAGGTCAGATAGGATGTTGGATCAATGCCTATTGGCCCACTGAGCTGTTAATTGTAAGCTTACTATTGGGATCCATTGTATGTATGATATATTAGGAAACTCACTAAGGTATGTACTTATGTTTTAAAGTTAATTTTTTTTTCAAGTTGTTCCGGTGAGAAAGGAAATGGTGCAACATGACTGTACTCGCATTCGCATTGACGTGATTGTACTCGCCTCAGTGTTTGACTTTGTTTTGAGACTTACACTGATATTTATGGTATGCCTCTAAATTGATACTATGTTTTTATGATGTTTGAAAAATGAATTATTTGTACTTTTAAGAAGATGGTTTTTGGTGGTTTAAAATCGTTAAAAATTTGAGACGTTAGAGATTTCGTCTCCCTTCAATCATGCAACACTAAAACATCAAAGAGATAATCAAGTTTTGGATAAAATTACAAAAACAAAATATGGATATCATGAAAATTAATTTAAATCCTCAAATACAGAACTAGCCACCCTTTCGTGACGGTTCCTATGTCGTGTTACTAAAATTACAAAGGACGAGTCTTGCGACCGCTTGCACGCCCACAAGTAATCGCGTTCTTTGGTATCGGGTATTCGTCTCTCCATGAATTCACAGGTGAATAAACCCGAAGATAAAACTGTTGACCTAAATACTGTCGAGCCCAATTTTGAGACCTTATGTTCCACATTCCCACGTTGTCCATTGGCACATACAACGCAGTCCACGAATTCGGATAAACCTAAACAATAATCACACATGGTAGATCAACAAAAAATTGTTTCATATTTCATAATGTTAAATACAATAAATAGAAAAATGTACTACTTTCTTGTATTTCTTTATTCTAACATCCTATTTCCATTTCGACATATTACATCTATTTTGAAAAAAAAAATGTAATAATAATATTATCCAAATATAAAATAAACTTTTATAAAAAAGTACCTGAACTGTAGACCGAGAAATCCCATCTCTTAAATTGTAACTTGTTCTGCTGTCAGCTGACCATGGACCTCCATCCATCCTATTTATTGAATCGATTTTTCAGTTTTAATGTTTTCAAATTTTGATCCAATATTTATTTAAAAAAGTTAGCAATGGGGGACTTGATCGCTTACCCGACAACGAAGAAGAAGTGGCCATCAATGTGCCATGATTGTACAGTATCTTCCGAATTCTCAAACACAATCTCAGCAAACGCTCTGAAATCAGCAGCCATGACGGAAGTCTGGAGGTACCCACCACCACCGGTGGGGCTATCGGAGATCGTTCCAATGGAAAACACGCCGGAGATCTTGAAGTAATCAGCGATCTTGAGAGGGGTGTCCGCTGGAATAAAAGAGACGCTGTTGACGGCGTACCTCTGTTTTCCATTGATGACCGGAGCAGAGTTTGCGAGCCTGATCGTTCGAGTGAAGTTAACCATTCCGTAATGGTAGGAGCCTTGTGGGTTTGGCCTCGGTCCACTCGCCGTCAAGTTTTGTCTGATAGATCGAGCTTGATTTAGAGACCAGTCGATTTGAATGGTTGGGCCACCAGGTGGAGGAGCCGGAAAAGTTCCCGGAGAGTTGCTGTAATGAAGAATGGAGGTTGCGGAGAGGACTTGAGAGGTGAATCGGGTTGAAACGACCATGTAGTAGTCCTGCGGTGGTTGATCGGCGATGACCAAAACGGAGTACGACTGGCCTAGATGAATATCAAGAGAAGAGTATGTGTTCTGAAGAGTATGAGTCCCTTCAACCTCAACCAACAGCATCTTATGCCCTTGGATTCTGAAATTGATCGATGTTGTAAGCCCCACGTTTGAAATCCTGAATCTGTAAGTTTTCCCTGGAAAAAAGAATTCAAAAGTTATGAGTTTAAGAGTTTGGTTAGTGTCAAGAAGATGATTGTGTAGTGTGTACCTTGATCAACAGTGAATGTAAATCCATTAGATCCACGGCCATTGATGAGAAGTCCATCTGGGAATGGGAGATCATGGCCTCCGTCTAGAATTGCTTTCAAGTCCTGAACAATTTCAATATTTCATGTCAGCTGATTACAAAAAAGGTGATGAAACAGATAAAACTGAGATGTTCAAGTTAGAGGTTACTTACAGTGTGGTTTTGCTTGAACCAGTCACCGGCGAGAATGGTGAAATCTCCGTCGGGTGGTGGGAATGGAACCGGAATCCTAGGGCGGCTGGAGACGGTGATGCCGCCGAAGCCTCCGGCAGCTCGATGAAAAGCAAGGGAGGGGAAGTAGAAGAAGCTACCGATTTGATCCTTTACTTGAAGAATGTAGGTGAAGTTTTGACCAGATGGAATGGGACAATTCGTGCCATAAACTCCATCTTGCCATGAATTCCTTCTCTGTTGTATCCCGTTCCTGATCCATCATCCATACAAGTAATCAGTTCATCAGATTCCGCGATTCTTTCATCGATTATGAACACTTAAACAACAAATTCAAAAAAAAATTGATAAAGAACAAACCAGGTAATGAGGAATGGTTCATCCAAGCTGTTGTAGATACTAACAATCACATTGTCATTAGTCACTGAATCGATTTGTGGCCCTGGAAATTGCCCGTTTATCAAAATCCCCTGCAACCCGAGTTCATGAATTCAAAATGTGGATTAGATGCAGATGAATGTAAGTGAAATCTGAAGGAAGAAACAGAGACTGTAATCGATAATGATTAATTACATACCTGTTGTTTAACTCCAAGAGGGTAGATATCACCATAAGTAACATTCCAGGTGAAGAATCTATAAGGGTCTTCTCCGTTGCTAATTTCTGCCATTGATATGACGATGAATATCATCAATGTCGTCGTCATACCCCATTGCTTCATCTTGTCTGAATCAATGGTGGGTACAACTGATTAGTGAAACAGGGTGATGTTGCAATGAAGCTTTGTTTGAAGAAAGGACGATGGATTTGTACTTTAGATTCACTTCAGCTTTAAAGGAAGAATGTGATTGAAGTATGGAATCGAAAAGGATAAAAATGGAGGTGGGGATATATACAGATTTTCAGATCTTGTTCAGAAGAAGCAGATGCTTCCCCGCAAGTTGTATTTTGAGTATGCACCAGTCCCCAGTCCCACTCTCCACACTCTCCAACTTACATGAATGTATGGTCAACTAGGGTTAATTTTGTTTGAATGGTAGATGAGGATTGAGTAATTATATAACAAGGGTTTGGTTTGAAGTTATTGAAATAATGGTGCACAATTACATAGCCTTATTTTATTTTAGATATTAGTGTGTCTTTTTTAATATTTATTAATTGTTTATTAAATCAGATCTGATTAAGTTAAGATCTGATTGAATCATATCCAATCTCTTATCACATCCGATAAGATACCTATCAGATGCTATAAGACCACATCAAAGATTTTTACTTGTGGTATCAAACAATTTTAATATGACCGAGTCAGATCTAATCGCTTACCATACACAATAAAAGGTATATCAAACAACCCTTAAGAAGAACTGTATATGTCATAGTTACTTAAGAATAGAGCTAGTTTCAGGAGTCATTTTCATCTTCTACAATTGAAATTGAAAAAGTTTTAACAATATAAGTCCTGAGGAATTAAAATACATTTAAGATAGTTCAATTATTTTTAAACATTAAGCTTTTTTGAAACATAAGAAGTAAGAGTTATAAAATGGTCCAAAATCACATTAAATGTTTGATTGCCTTATTTAGAATTTATCTTAGGAAAACTACAATGCATAATGGCAATTTCTTTGATTAAAAAAAGGTAAACCTAAAAACCCTGCTTTAAAATAAGTAAATAACTAACATAAAACGGTGGGCCAATTGCAATATATATAAATTACTCTTACTAATAGAGCTTCTATGTGATTTTTGTTTGGTTTACTTTAGAGTAATAATATAATAAGACAAATAATTTTACACTATATAATGGAAACAAAAAATAAATATATAAAATAAGGCAGGCAAGTTGTATGAGGCAGCTGTATATCAACGACATATGACCCTCACCGGCATCTCCGCCGCATGTCACTTATTTTCGGCCAGTGAAGGCTGGTGACCGGTGGGTTTATTTCCGGTGTATCTTCTTTTCAACGCCTTTCTCTTTATAACAAATATGTTTGCTTCAAGATATATAAGTCTAAAAATAGAGAGAAATTGATCATCACAATTAAAACATTTTTCTAGATTTTTATTTGTTATCCTACACCGATTTAAAAAAAAAATCTCTTTTAACTTCATTTTCACAATATTAATCTTATTTATTTATTTATTTATTTATTTTGTGAAATGGTTTTTGAAAATCTCTATGACAAAAAATATATATATGATTTTGGTTGTGTATTATATGAGAAATTTCGAGTATATAAAATGAATAATTTTGCAAAGAAATATTTTCGCCATATATTTTCTTTATTTTATAGAAACTATACAAAAACAAATTTTATATCAAATAATTATTTTCTAATTGGACATTGTACAAATAATGGTTATTGGAAAAAAGTAGAAAAAAAAACATGTGTATTTGACAGTTGTCGGTTCTTAGTGATTGAATATTTAAGAATCATGGTAAACAAAATATATGAATTTATGAGTAAATTAGTATGTGAGTTAGTGTTCTAAAAAAACGTTTAAACTAATATATAATTAAATAAAAATACTTAAATATTTAATATAACTTAGAAATAATTGAAAATAAATACAAACTTGTATTTGAAAATTAGTCAACAAATGATAAATAATGGTTTAATAGACAAATCATAAAATGTACAATATCATTGATTTTAATATATATATATATATATATATATATATATATATATATATATATATATATATATATATATATATTGTTAAATGAGCACAAAGTACTGTCAAAGGGTATAAAAAACTTGGGAATAATTGCTAGCAATCCACATATCAAATCTGAATTGCAAATCTCAGTTTGGCTTTAATAATTTTCTTTTTAGAAATTTAAAGTTAGCAGATTGATTGTTTCCGCGTGGGCCAAACTTCAATGCAACACTTCTACTTCAACCACATGGCCCATTTGTGAGAGTTAAATAATATTGATATTTTTTTTTTAACGACAAATACAATATAAGTCTAAACTATTCCTAAATCCATCTACTCCAACGAGACTTGACCCCTCAACTTCAAGGAAGGAGGGCAACACCTGATATCGCTGGGTTAGAAGCTCTTTGGTAAATAATATCGATATTAAGGCTGACGCCGGAGGGAGAGCATCTTGCCGCATAAATTTCTTTTTTAACCCAATTTTTTTTCCTAAAGCTAAATAGGATACAAATAATGGTAGCATCCAAATTGTTAAAAGATAGTAAATTGTAACATCCAAATAATATGTTACTTTTAATAGATTTTATTTTGAAAAAAAAAACTACAAATTATAGCCTTTGAAGACCACCTTCTTCCACCTTATTTCCCTCTGTCCTCACGCTACACTTGTAGCATACTCTTTCTAGCGCCCCCCATAGTATAAAGTAGGGGTGAGCGCGGTGCGGTTATTGGCAAAAACATCACCACTAACCGCAAATGCGGTTAATCCATTTTCAAAACCGCTTGGTGCGGTTATTTTTGCGGTGCGGTTAGGCGGTTATTTTTGCGGTGCGGTTTTATTTTTTTGTGTTTCGGTTATTAACCGCATGGATTTGGTGCGGTTATTTTGTGTGGTTTTTAACCACAGTTTAGAGTTCAAATTGTTTTAAGAGTTCAAACATATTACTTGTAATAAAAAAAAAGAATAAGGTATAAGACAATTAACTTAAATCACGAACAACTAATATCTTAAAAACATGAAATCACTAGTAATTAACAATAAATATCTTAAAATTGTGAAATTTCACTATTTTGCAACATTAAACATAACAAAAAACCAACATTTTTGTCTTCTAGAATTTATCCTTCTTTCATCCATAAAACTTGTCTTATTTTTAATATTTAATATATTAATAATTAATAAAAAATTGTATATAATATATGCGGTGCGGTGCCGTTTTTTTTGCGGTTTTTGAAAACTAATAACCGCACCGCACCGCAAATTTACGGTTTTTGAAAAACAGAAAACCTCATCATTGGTTTTTATTGCGGTTGCGGTTTATCGGTTGCGGTTTTTGCGGTTAATTTTAGTTGCGGTGCGGTTTTTGCTCACCCCTAGTGCAAGGTAGGGGGTGGTGAAATACATCCCTATCAAGCTCCTAGCGAGCCTTGGTGTCGAACGACTCCCATCGCCTAAGACGGAAAAGCTTAATAACCATTACTTTCTTTATAGGGAAATGTCACTACATCACAATAAACTTTTATTATTTATTCGATTTTTTCATTAATATTTTTTCGTAATAAGTCATTAAGTTGTTATTTTACCAATTAAATAGGGGAATGATTTAAATTCTTTTCAGTTTCACCGGTTACCCTTTGGCTATGCGGCTATTTTATTTTTTATTTAAATTAAAATTCAATAGTGAATCTATGTGGCATTTTTTGCGGATGAAATTATGATGTCCATGAAACATGAAGAAGAAGCCACATAGGTCATCAATTTCCCATCATCACCTCGTCAACCTTCAACCATCACCATCCTCAACCTCACACAACTACCATCATCAACCTCCCATGAATCCAATATAACATCCTAAATTTTAAGCCTAGGTTCTTAAATTTATAAAGTATATAAATGAAAGATGATTTATATAGTTAAATCATCAAGGAATCATCATATTATTAGTTGATATGGAGTATAGAAAGTTAGAAGTGAACATAATAACATTTTAAAAGTTAAAGAGCCACAGTTGTTAAGTTCGCAAAGTGAGTTGACCAAAGGGTTGACTTAATTAATGGAAGGGGTTGACTTAATTAATGGAAGTGACTACCAAATTTATATAATAGATGTTCACTTAACTAAAACCTAAAGGCTCTGATACCACTATTGGATTTTTAAAACATGTACCCTAGGATCTAGGTTTTACTAATTATAACAACCTATTTTTGAAATCAACTAGGAAAAACGTAAGAACACTAACCTCTTGATCTTTTGATTGAGACCTTGTGATTGACAACTCTTGCAATTGATAAATGACTCAAAGTAGAACCCCTCTAATGTAGTCAGACCCAAGACTCTAAGATGAAAAACAAGGAAACCCTAAAGAAGGGATATTTCAAAAATCAATAACCCTTGGAGAAGGGTTATATTTTTGTCACTATGGGAGTTAGAGGAGAGAGAGAGAGGAACGAAATTATGTGGCTCAAAAGAATGCTAGGGTTTAATCTCACGCCCTCTATTTATAGGCAGTAGCTTGAATCCTTAAGTTGATCAGATTCCTAAAGATAATCATTATCCTTATAAAAAACTGCCATATACTGGGGTATCTTCTAGATTTCGTCCACATCTTCTTCCAAGAGGCTTCTAAAATATTCCAATTAATTTAAAGAAATTAATTAATATTCAAGCCTTTTAATTAATTAAAAATATTTAGTAATCACCAAAAAAAAAATTTTAATTAATTTATTAGTTCATAATAAACTAACAACTTATTTTTCTTCATTTCTTTATTACTAATTGTGTCATTAAACCAATCTATAAAGACCCCAATATTATTTAGAATACTATCAATTGTTATTAACCTTGGACACTATCTCCAACATTTCGATGGTTGTGGTGTTTTCAATTTGATTATCAACGAAACTAGGAATTGGGGTTTTCTTTTTTAATTTGGAGAGAGAGAGAGAGAGAGTGTGTGTTAGACCTACTTTTTTTAATTAATAAAGCATTAAAATAAATATGGAAAAAGAATAAATAAAATAAAATAAAATAAAAGGTTAAAACGGTCATTTCAAGTGCTCTACATACTAAAACCGTGGGAATTATCTAATTTTTGACTTTTTATGCAAGTTAAAAACTTTTTGGATTCTAACCATGATTTTTTGCAAACCAGTTGTCCAATTTTGCAGGTTTTTCTAACATATATCTTACAAATACGACAACATATGCAAAATTAGTATTATAGATAAATAAGTTTAATACTTTGGTTGATCATTTATAAGAATAGTTTTCCAACATATCGATATGTATTGGTTTTTTCAATAAATTCATTATTAATTCAAATTCATTATATAAGAACAATTTATTTTGTTATAAGTTTCGAATAACATAATTTATAATATTATTATAATGAAAAAAGGATAAATTATATATTTGTTAGAAGCTAATTAGTAGATTGAGTGTGTTTGACAATTTTTATATGTTTTTAGAATAAAAACATACTAAAATTATTTTTTTTAAGTAAAAATAGGATAAAGTAAAGTTGGATCAGTGATAAAATATTATTTACTTCAATAGAAATCAATTGGAGATAGTCTAAGGTGTTGTTTGTTTTTCTAAAGCCAAAATGTCTGCAGTCTGCGGACCACATCTGCAAGCCTCTGCAGCAGAAGAGATGGACCAAACGTCTGCAGTCTGCAATAAGAAGACTGTTTGTTTTTTAACGTCTGCTGGCTGCTGAAATAAACTGAAATTTAAATAAAATGATTTTACAAACTTAAAATGATCTTTCAACACCAAAATTTTAATAATAATAGTCATACAACACTGAAAATAAAATTCATGCAACTAAATTAGTCATACAATAAAAAAATTTGGCTTTATAATAACAATTTCATTTAAAACAATTCAATATATATTGTGCATCAATTGCTCAGCAATTTCATCGTGTAACTGAGTCATATATTCATGGTCTGTTGTAGTACCATGTGTTGGAATCTCGTCTTCATCATCATCAACAACCACATTGTTATTTCGAAACGAGACATTGGGTTCATCGTATCGTGCGAAATACTCATCACTCAGTCCTTCTCTCCTTATACAATTATGTAGCGCGAAACATGTCATGACAATGTTTCTTTGTGTAACAAATGGGAATGGTGCCATCCTCTTCAATATAGGGAAGCGTGCTTTCAAAAAACCAAAAGCATGCTCAATGACATTCCGAAGTTTTGCCTGTCCATGGTTAAATTTTTCTTTATCGGTTAATGTACGTTTTAACGAAAATGTCCAAGCCAATACCTCACATTACGATAAGGGGCCATAAATCCTCGAGTGTGTGCATACGTGGCATCACAAAGATAATATTTGTCTTTAAAAAATGCAAAACACTAATCAATTTTCAAACTAAGATAAAAATATTTAAAAAAATAAAACTTACCTGGTGGTGGAAACGAGAATGATACTTGTGGATCGGATACTGCTTCTGATAATATTCTAGAGTCATGCGCTACCCCTTCGCACCTGGTCACAACACATGTAAAAATCATATTGAAGTCACAAATTTCCAATACGTTTTGGTAGCAATCTCCCTTTCCCCTAATTCTATATAAGTCTTGTTTCTTAGTAGGGAAAACAACCTGTATCAAAGTGCCATCAAGTGCACCAACCGCCCCTTTGAAAACCCGTTGTAGCCTCCTATTATGTCCTGGAATGTTTGGATTTGGATTAAAAGAAGTTGGTACTATAACGTCTTGTGCGAAAAGCATCATTTTTTCCAACACTTCATAAAAAAATTCATGAATTGTTTGCTTCGAGTGTTGAAGTCTCCGCTTGATAATCACGTAACCTTGATTATGGCCGATCATCATAAAAAACATAGCCATCTTTTGTTGAATCGATACATGTTGAGCGTTTAGCCCTTTTGTTGGGGTTACCGGATGGTGACGCGGTATATGGTGAAGCAGCAGAAGGTGGTGGCTCATGAAAAGGCTCACTAGCATGATGGGAAGTGTCATCACCATCATCATCTATTGCAAGAAAAGGGGTGGCGGTAATCTGAAGTGGTGGAAGTCAACAAAAGGATGCTCCAACTACTGATGATGATTGGGTTGATGTGATAACTCGTAAATTATATATTGTAAAGTCAATCCAATCAACCAAAAGTCAGACTTAACTCTATTGCCTTTTAGCCTTGTTAAGGGTCATTCTAATGAGTTCTAAGCCTAGTACACTTATGGATTGAGTGTTTTGAAGTATTAGCTCGAGATCAGAAGGCTGCACCCGAACCAGAAAAACCAACACTCTTCTAGCCGTGAACCCTTAGCCTATATAGGAGTTTTTGCCATTTTTCCTTCACTTCTTCTCCTCTTGGCCGTGAACTACCCTTTTCTCTCTCAAGTATCATCAAGTGAAAGCTCTCATTTCACTCCCAAAACATAAGCATTTCATCCTTTACTTGTTCATGCTTAACAACCCCTTTGTTCTAGCCTTGATACATCACCTTTCATCACCATCTTCAAGATCTTCAAGATCTTGAAGGGTTTACGGCCGTAAACCCTTCATGATGGCCATAAACCCTTCAAAAGATCTTGGGCCGTGAACCATTGTAAGACCGTGAACCCTCCTCCCAAGGTCGTAAACTCATGGAGTTTGGCCGTGAACTCCTTGTGATCAATCACATATGATTCTAACACTCCATTGAGAGTGTTTCCTAGTTCCTAAGGTTGTTTCCCTTCATGGTTAGTTGTTTTAAGCACTAATTATATACATATATGTATCAATATATGTCATTTAGGACTCGTTTGTGCCTCGGGACTTCATTCGTGGGACTTCTCATCCTTACACGAATCTTCAATTGAATCACCCACATAAGGTGAGTTCATACCCTTATAATCAATCTTTTACATGTTTTAAATGCTTTTAAGGTGGGGGGGGGATACAAGTTGAACACAATGATATTGTGTAAATGTTTATCTATGATAACCATCACATTAAAGGATTTCTTATGCTTTTATAAGTGATCAAATCAATTCAAAAACTCTTTTAAGTTATGTTACTTTGTTGTTTATAAAACTCTGTTTTTAAAGTACAATCATAACTCAGTAGATAATCGAGTCTTTTCTACAAATCAGGGACAGTACAAAACAAACATACTAGTAAAATATAATACGTATAGTTTAGAGGTTCAGAACATACTATAACTAGAACAGGGAGGAACATACTAAAACAAGAACAGGAAGGAACATACGATAACAAGAATAAGATAACAATAATGTGAAACCACTACTTCACGGCATAGCAATATACTTGTTATGTCTCGTTTTGTAACCAGAGTCTCCTGGAGGGAGAGCGGACATTGTGTACATATATCTATACGGGACTGACAATCCCGCATCCCGACTGTTCGCTACAGTCTGGCCGGCAGGCCAAGGGGTGACAAATGTCACATCAGTTTCGGCGCAAGTAGGTCGTCGTGTTAAACACTCGTCAATCAGTATGGTTATAATCACCTCACATTTTAACCTTAATGAACAAACTGGTTTTAAGGTAGTTAGTCTTCAATAGTTACTTTATACAACATTACTATACACTTTCATTATCCCATTACATTCATATAGTGATCTTCTCACATAAAAGGTAATGCAAACTATTTTCTAGTAAAGATAGTCTTAAACTTGGGAAAACTTACATCATTACAAAAGACAAACAGAACAGTCGAGTCTTAGTACATTCAGTTAGAATGGGGCCTATACTGCTAAGTTTATGATTCCTCGGTAGATACATCAGGGATATATATTAATCGGGTCCGGTAGACAGTAGAATGTGTGCTTTCCGCTTCATTTCCTGTTCCTTGTTTGGTTGTGGGCTTAGAGAAGATTCACCCAGTCTACTATCTATTCGATCTTAGCTATATATATATATATATATATATATATATATATATATATATATATTCTGTATACACCAAGTAATCATAAGGAGTACCATGTATGGGTCAGGTAATAGCATACAAATTTAATATACCATTTTCTAGTACAAAAACATACTTTTCAGATAGAACATTTAGTAGGCTAAACTAGAAACTTATTAGTAAAAGGGTTTAATTCATTTTATTAAACCAGTATAACTTAAAGGACCTTTAGTGGTTAATTCTATAATACCTTAGTTTATACATCAGGGTTATATATAATTAATATCTGATAGACAGTTGGATGTGTGCTTTCCGCCTTACTTCCTGTTCCTTGTTTGGTTGTGGGCTTAGGGCAGATTCACCCATTTAACTGTCCGTTCGATATTAGATTATACATAGCTAGTATAACCTAAGTGATTATAGAATGAACTATTGTGGTTACCATTTTTACTAAAGGAAATATATGATTTTCTTAAAGAATGTTTTCGTCAAATATAAAGAACTATTACAGTTAAATCCGTAAGTACCAAATGAATACGCCAGGGTTATATACAGTGAAGATCTAACAAACAATGGGATGTGTGACTTCCGCCTCATTCCCTGATCCTTGTTTGGTTGTGGGCTTAGGGCAGATTCACACAATCGATTGTCTGTTTACTCTAAGTTGTATATAACTTGTATCCATTTAGTACTCATAAAAGGAATTGTAGAGTCATTTTTACTTTCATTCATCACATCAGAAAATATAGGATTTTCTGGAGGAACATGCGAACTTTTCTAAAAGAACTTACAACTTACTTTCATCACTTAAATACTTATGAACTCACCAGCTTAAATGATGATCTACTCTTTCAAAATAACTTGTATTCTCAGGAAACTAGTAGACAGGTACGCGCACTGGGATTCAGAAAATGAAGTATAGTAGCTTCATGTATTGTTTTGTTATTTACTTTTGGAGTCAATCTTTTGTGAATCACATACTTTGTAAACACTTTAATATTAATGCAATGGTTGTTTGTTACTTTGATTACTATGATGCATGTGTTGTGATACTACATATGACGTCCTCCCCCCTCGAACGTTTCCGCCGTTCCGTTTTGGGGGTGTGACAAATTGGTATCAGAGCATTGTTTGTAGTGAACTAAGTATATTAACCTATAAAAGATATACAACTATAAATGCAATGGGGCCGAAGTGCTCTGACTAAAAGTATATTTTAAAAATATAACAATATTTTATAAAAGTATACATACATGCTTATACATATATACATATTAGAACAAGTATCGCAAGAAGAACAAAACAAAAGTATTTAAAGGTTGGACACTGCGGTCAAACCTGGACAGTTATGTAATCATATCTGGGATCAATATAGCCTGATCAACTATATTCATTTGAGATATGACCGACATGTGTTTGGGAGTGATGTGGTGTTGCAACAGTCTTAAAACTTACATAACTCTATTCAAGGGATTTCTAGATTAGAACATAAAGTTAAAATACTATAGGAGTATTTTATGATATTATAAGACAACAACAAGTTTAAAACATACCAAGTTCATTACATTAAAATACTATAGGAGTATTTTAGGCACTATAAATAACATATGTGAAAATTTAAAAGACCCTTATGGTAGGTATATGATTCCGAAGTATATACTTCCAAGGTTTTATATAATTGAGATTTTATAGACTTAGAATTTGTGATCTATGCTTCACTTCCTGTTCCTTGTTTGGTTGTGGTTTTGGAGTAGGATCACTTATTCGAAGGTCTATTTAATCTTGAATTATATACAACTTGTATACATTGCGCAGTTATAGGAGGACCCAGTAAGGATCACCCCATAAAGTTACTCTTAATCTCATAGATTCATTAGACACTTCCATTCTCGCATGACAAACCCAGATAGATGTAACCACTCCATCATAGCAGTCAGCAGAGGAGTCAAGGGGAAACAAGAAGAGATTCAAGAGGAGTTTTCCAAGAAGGGATCAGCCGAAGAAAACTAAAACGTCTTATGCATCACAATAATAAATAATAACCTTAATTGACTTAGTGAGCTAGTGATTTCACTACTCACACTATGTGTTAGGATTATTTCTTTTCATGCAACCAATATCAGTTATTCAATTCACAGAAATTCATTCGAGGATAGCTACTTCTGATTCATAAAGTTTATTTTATATAGACTCCCGTATGAATTGTTTCCAGAACCCTATGAAAGTCAGAACCAGATACACTTAGAACTAGGATAACTTTGTCATTCAGCTTTAGGCTGATAACCACTTCTATAGACTTATTTCCGTCTCATCTTTGTATTCTTTTTAGCAAAAGATGCCTCGCGGTATACCTGTAAGGCGCATAGTCAATAGCACAACAGAGAATCCACCACCACAATTCGATCCTGCTGCTCTCCAAGCAGCGATAACAGCCGCAGTAACAACTGCTCTAACTCACATCCGTGAAAATGGTACCAGTGGAACTGGTAGCGGTACCCACTTAACCAACGCTGGAGTTACCCACGGACACCCACGGGAGTGTTCGTACAAGGACTTCATGAACTGCAAACCCAAATCCTTTAATGGAAATGGGGGAGTCATTGCTCTAATGCGATGGTTCGAGAAAACAGATTCAGTCTTCGAAATCTGTCTGTGCCCAGAAGGGAGCAAAGTTAAGTTGCTGCCTGCACCTTCTCCGACAGAGCCCTAACATGGTGGAATAGCCATGTTAAGTCACTGGCCCTATTAGTGGCTAACTTAATAGGTTGGGAGAACCTAAAAGAGATAATGTTGGAAGAATACTGCCCAAGAGGCGAAGTTCAAAAGCTGGAACAAGAACTATGGGAGCACACCATGGTCGGCTCAAACATAGTGACCTACACTGACAAGTTTAGCGACCTGGCAGCACTATGCCCCGGGTGGTTACCCCGGAGAGTAAGAACATAGAAAGGTACATCTGGGGTTTATCTACGCCGATTCATGGGGATGTACTATCTTCTAATCCAACAACCTTCGATAGCGCCAAACGCTTGGCCTAGAGACTCCTTGACCATAGAGTCTGCCATGGCGTGGTGGTCCCTGTTCCTGAGCCATCAAAGGGAGGGGACTATAAACGAAAGTCGGGGAACAAGAGGAAGGAGCGAACAACATAGGAAACCCCACAGGAGCAACAAATGGTTACTGTATACGCCGCCACAACACCTACTACTCTAGCATCTGTCAGCCGATATGCTGGAACTCTCCTGAAGTGTGGTGAGTGTAACTACCACCATACTGGAGTATGTCGGGAAATACAGTGCATGAATTGCTGCAGGAGCGGGCACACTGCCCGGTTCTGCAGGGCGCCGGCACAACCGATCTCCCAAGTCCCCAGAGTAGAAGTAAACCAGGCCTGCTATGGCTATGGTGAGACAGGGCACTACAAGAGGGACTGCCCGATAATGAAGAACTCAGGAGCGGATGGACGAATTCTGATGATCACCGCAGGAGAAACTACCCCAGAGTCACCAGCGACCAGCAGTACGTCTTCGAAATAAGAATTACTTTAAAATTTAATTTATATTTATATAAGATTAAAACTTGGGGAACATTTAAAAGTAATTATAATAACTCACTCGTCTGAACAAGTCACAACATTCATAAGAGAACTAAAGATCCGTTCAGGTTACTTATGATGGCTTAGTATGTACATCAGGGTTGTGCCTAGCTAAGATTTTGCAGACTTAGAGTGAGTGATTCCGCCTTAATTCTTGTTCCTTGTTTGGTTGTGGATTTAGGGCAGAGTACTCAGTCGACCGTCTTATTCATCTTAATTATACATAACTTGTATATGCCATGCGATCATAGAGGTACCGAGGAGGATCATAATATAAAGTATCGACACTAGTTATCAAAGCACTTTCACTGTTAGTACTCGCTCATCGTGGTACAATTTGTGGCAGTGGTAATATCAAGGAGAAAATTGAAAGTACTTGAAAGAATACACATAATACATTGTCGATGTAACATCCATAAAATTTGAGCCAAATTAAAACATTTTAATTCATCCAAAAACCATTAAGTTCATACATCTCGTTTTCAAAATAGTTTAAACATCAGAGTATCCCCCAGAACCATATCACATAAATCATAAAACATGAGGAGCGGTACGATCACACCTTCGCCTTGCCACGATCTCCTGAAGTACCTGAAACAATACACTGAAACTGTAAGCCCGAAAGCTTAGTGAGTTACCCCCAAGATACCAACCACACATAAACATACTCATAGCATATCACAATACATAACAGCCATGCACATCGAGTCTACTATGTGACTGGTCCGCCCGCACCGGGCCTTCAGTCCACCTGGTCCACCCTCCGAGTCTAGCCATGTACATCGAGTCTACAGTGTGATTGGTCCGCCCGCACCGGGCCTTCAATCCACCTGGTCCACTCTCTAAGTCTACAGTATGACTGGTCCGCCCACACCGGGCCTTCAGTCGGCCTGGTCCACTCTCCGAGCCTCGACACTTCTGGTCCGCCCTCTTGGGGCCTTCAGCCTATCCGTACCGCTCGTTGGGCCTTCGGAATACCCGGTCCGCCCTGGGTATGTTGGCCTACAGCACAAAGCAGGACCCGCCTCAACCCAACCCCGTCAAACAACCATGTGAACATAAAACAATTATTCACATAACAAATCCTTAACCAGACAAACAGTCTAACAGATCACATAACATAACAACATCCTAACCAGGATTCCGACCTATCCGGTCACTAGCATAACATTACCCTATATACCGGGTACCGACCTTAACCAGATCACTAACATAACACCACCCTATATACCAGGGTGCAGACATAGCAAATCAATACATATCAAACAATTACCCGGATTTCCATCCGATAAAGGGCCGATCTTGGTGCCGTAGACCCTGTCGATATAGTGAGGATAACTCACCTGCAATTGCCAACTGAAGAGATACGACCAAGCTGCTCCGACCACCGATACGAACTTCACCACAGCACACTACCAAAGAACCAATACTGAAATTACCAAAATACCCTTGGAAGTCAAACTGGTCAACTCTTGGTCAAAGTCAAAGTCCTCAATCAAAGTCAACCTTCCTGGTTGACTCTACTCGCCGAGTCAACCCGTCGACTCGTCGAGTCCTCATACTCAGAAAACTCTTAGAACACGACTCAACTCGCCGAGTCACCCCAAGACTCGTCGAGTCCAACGATCTCCGAGTCCCATCCTGTCCAACTCACTGAGTCACCCCTCGACTCACTGACCTGCGTCTTAACCAGAAGAGGTTAGGGTTCTGCGACCTGACTCGCCGAGTCCAAGAACAGACTCGTCGAGTCCAAGGCAATCTTCGACAGACTCGCCGAGTTGTTCTTCCAACTCGCCGAGTCCATGCACATGTTCATACAACTCGTCGAGTACACCCATGTGACTCGCCGAGTCTCTTCAGTTCTCAATCCATACAGAGGCTTTTCGAGCCATGCAGGGGCTCCAATCCATAGATCCACTCTTCTACAACCTAACCCTCACATAAAGTTGCAAACTTTACGTGAAACCAAGGAGATATAAGCCCAAAACACTCTAGGGCTAGGGTTTATGACAAAGGGGCTTCACCAATAACTCTTAGAAAGGAGCTTTATGGGATTAAGGACCATTACAAGCTTAGATCTGGAGTAGCAACCTCAGATCTAAACTCCAAACCCGAAATAGGTCTCAAACAAGCTAAGGAACTCCAAATCAACCACCAAAGATGAACCCAAAAAGGAAATAGCTTAAGATAATGGCTCCTTACCTCTGAGATGTGCCCAAACTGATGTAGATCCCAGATCTACACAAGCCCCTTGATGCTAGCCTCTAATTTCTCAAGCTCATTCCACCAAATTCCTCTTCCAAGCTCCAATCTCCTCAACAATGAAGTCTCACACGAAATTAGGGTTTTCTGGAACTCTCTGGGGGATTAGGAGGCTGGGAGAAGGACATAAAGTCCTTTAAATAGGGTGCAACCCTCGGGATTAGGGTTTTCTCATTCCAGCACCAACTCGTCGACTCCAAGCCGCCGACTCGGCGAGTTGGCCACTTAACCCGCGATCAATCCCGCTCCGACTCGACGAGTAGCATACCTACTCGTCGAGTAGCTTCCTTTATTTACACTTAGCACCCTCCAACTTCTTGCTTCCGAACTTGGGATGTTACAATTGTCCCCCACTTAAATTAGGCTTCGTCCTCGAAGCCTGCGTCAACACAAACTTCCGGATTCTCCCACAATGCACCCATTGATCTCAAACAGACCCAGATTCCTTCAAACACAGTTATCGAGTCTCTAAAATCCATCTCTTCCCTTGCAGGGTCCTGATCAACTGCTCCAAGCCGGCCACCGGCTTTTTTTCTCTGATGACAACACTCATCAACTAAGTGTCACCTGAAGACACTACCTCACTTCCATCTTAAGCATTCATTCGCAACGTGCGAAAACTGGATACCACAACACCCACTGAGCTCCGCCAAGACACTAATCCATCTTCCTTCGCCCAAGATTGGTGATAACCCTGATAACTTGCAACCTGGAACGAATCCTCATGATGGAATACCCCAGATTGGAATACCTCCACATACATAACTCAAGCCTTCAACCATATTCGGAACTAAGGACCTTGTCCTTGCGTTACCCTCGAACCCTTCGGTTCGACACAACGGAGTGCAACCCACTCACACCTCCCTATCACGATCTCTAGGTCCTTGACCTCCGACTGTAATATCCTTATACAGTCCTCAGCATCGGTCCAGACTACTCCCGAGTCTGTTAACCTGCTATCTCACCTTCCTCTGTCCCAATCTCCAATTTGGAACCACTTTCCTCCTCCTCTTCCAAGGAGACTGAAAACATGCCTGCGCATCATCCAACATTGCCACAACCTCAACGGGCATCCAACCCGTATGTGCTTCCATATATTTGGTATAATCCCAGTGCTTACTACCAAGCACTTTCGATCATCCATTTACTCCACTGCCTTCCTTTCAAAGGACCCAAACTCCTTCCGGAGCTACATACCTTCCCTTTTCCAGGAAGTCTACTCAACAACCCATACCACACCTATAAGTGCCACAGAGCTAAACTCCACTCTACACTATCCATGTAGAGCAACTGCTATTCTCGAACTCCCATATACTCCGAATCCGATCACATAACTAACAAGGCCCACGCACGGCCTCCAGCCAACTTCATCATCATGATCAATACTTGGGGCTAGACCATATCAATTACTATTGCATGGCGACACAGTCACTCATTCTCCGCATACAGATCTACTAACACATACAGAGTCTTCAGCATGACTGGACCGCCTTACCAGGCCTTCAGCCTATCTGGACCACTCTCAGAATCTTCAGCATGTCTGGACCGCCCTCCTGGGCCTTCAGCCTGTCTGGACCGTTCCCCGAGCCTTCGGTCTGACTGGTACGCCTTCTGGCCTTCAGTCTATCCGGATCGCTCAAAACTGTCGTACTTCACCCTGAACCATCCTTCCGGGAATCTCTCTCATGCAGTCTGTTCTAACCCTCTTGGGGTTTCGAACTCCAGTTTCGTTCCCAGAATCCTTTCCATGCCCTAAACCCAGGCCTCACATCGACCAACTACCTTTCCTGAAACCATGGTCTGTTCCCTGCCCCACTTGTCTATCACTTGCTCCAATCATGCCACACTCTCGGCTAACAACACTGATGAATCTAAACAGCTAACCAAACCTGAATACTTGCTGTTTTCACCAGAGAATTTTCCAATTCTCCCCCACTTAGTGTACCAACTACTAACTTCCACTGACAAACCGGCATAACTCGATCGACCTTACTTGATAAAGTCCCCCCCTTTACCAGGAACTAATTCTCTCCGGAGTGAGCAACCTCAACAGTACACTCTCCCGTCAACGCACATCCCGAACTCCAAGGAAGTTCGAATCTCAACCGAACACTTCTCGCATCGCAGTTGGTATTCCTAGCAACGAGATCATAAACCTTATCTTTCGACCAAGAATCCTCCTGAACGCTAACCAACTACAACTCCTAACTACTAAGATCCTCAATCATACTACGAAACATGCGGAACAAGGCAGATAGATTTACAATACCACATAATCAACAAGATAACAGGATATCAAAATGGAAACATACCCGCAGCTGCATCCGACTCTGCCCTGACCTCCTCTGCTGTAAGCTGGAAAGTGCGTCCCTGAGCCCTCGGAGGCTCCGCTCCCCCCTGACCTCCACCTGTAATCCTCAAAGTGGCTGGTGCTGGAGCCTGCACCGGTCTTGCAACAAGTTGTGGACAGTTGACCCTCAAGTGTCCAAGCTGATGGCAATGATAACAAATCCTCATATCCTGAGCCGGGACCGACTGACGGCAATCCCTCGCATAATGCCCCTCTTTCCCACACTTGCGACACGCACCACCGAACCTACAAACTCCGGTATGACCCTTCCCACACTTCTCACAAGTGTGGCTGCTCTGACCTCCAACCCTAAAGTCAACGGTTTTGGACCGTTTCGGCGCCGGATGCGACTGCACCGGGGCCTGCCTCTACTCTCGCAACTGCAACTCTATCTCTAACTCCCGCCGCCTGGCAGCCTCCTGCAACTCTAACAAGGTATCACATCTCTGTGTGGACACAAACTGCCTGATGTCCCTTTTGAGCATACTCAGATATCGGGACATCTGAGCCTGCTCCGAAGCAAACTCCGGGCAAAACATCGCCCTCTCAGTAAACATCCTGGTGATCTCCGTTAACGACTCTGAATCCTGCTTCAGCTCCAGGAACTCCTGAGCCAACCTCTCTCTCTCAACCCGTGAAACATAACGAGTGCTGAACATCTCCCGAAACTGATCCCAAGTAACCGCAGCCCGCTGCGCATCAGAATAAGATCCCGTAGTCAACCTCCACCAATCCTTCTCCCCGAGCCTCAAAAGGTTCAGAGCACACCTCACCCTCTGATCCGCAGGGCATGAACACGTGAAGAAACAACCCTCCACGTCTGACAACCATCTCATAGCAATGAGAGGATCCTGAACTCCATCAAAGGTAGGGGGCTTCGTATTATCGAAGTCCAGATACTGAAAACCTCGACCGGTTCCTCCCCCTGCCGCTGCTACAGCCGCTGTAGCTGCCGCGGCAGCCGTCTCCGCAAGAGCTGCATAGCGCTCATCAAAGTACTCAACCATGGCGGTCTTGATCGACCCAAACATCTCTGGCAACTCAGCCCGGAACATGGTAGCAACCTCATCATGCAGGATCTCACGAATCCTGGCGTCCAACTCGTCCGTACTCATCTGACCAATGACCTCGGGTGGTACTGGTCCATCCTGACCATCCTCTCCTGATCCCGATCCCGAACCGGATCCTGCCCCGATCCCGAACCGGATCCTGCTGTAACCAGGATTCCGACCTATCCGGTCACTAGCATAACATTACCCTATATACCGGGTACCGAACTTAACCAGGTCACTAACATAACACCACCCTAAATACCAGGGTGCAGACATAGAAAATCAATACATATCAAACAATTACCCGGATTTCCATCCGATAAAGGGTCGGCCTTGGTGCCGTAGACCCTTTCGATATAGTGAGGATAACTCACCTGCTATTGCCAACTGAAGAGATACGACCAAGCTGCTCCGACCACCGATACGAACTTCACCACAGCACACTACCAAAGAACCAATACTGAAATTACCAAAATACCCTTGGAAGTCAAACTGGTCAACTCTTGGTCAAAGTCAAAGTCCTCAATCAAAGTCAACCTTCCTGGTTGACTCTACTCGCCGAGTCAACCCGTCGACTCGTCGAGTCCTCATACTCAGAAAACTCTTAGAACACGACTCAACTCGCCGAGTCACCCCAAGACTCGTCGAGTCCAACGATCTCCGAGTCCCATCCTGTCCAACTCACTGAGTCACCCCTCGACTCACTGACCTGCGTCTTAACCAGAAGAGGTTAGGGTTCTGCGACCTGACTCGCCGAGTCCAAGAACAGACTCGTCGAGTCCAAGGCAATCTTCGACAGACTCGCCGAGTTGTTCTTCCAACTCGCCGAGTCCATGCACATGTTCATACAACTCGTCGAGTACACCCATGTGACTCGCCGAGTCTCTTCAGTTCTCAATCCATACAGAGGCTTTTCGAGCCATGCAGGGGCTCCAATCCATAGATCCACTCTTCTACAGCCTAACCCTCACATAAAGTTGCAAACTTTACATGAAACCAAGGAGGTATAAGCCCAAAACACTCTAGGGCTAGGGTTTATGACAAAGGGGCTTCACCAATAACTCTTAGACAGGAGCTTTATGGCATTAAGGACCATCACAAGCTTAGATCTGGAGTAGCAACCTCAGATCTAAACTCCAAACCCGAAATAGGTCTCAAACAAGCTAAGGAACTCCAAATCAACCACCAAAGATGAACCCAAAAACGAAATAGCTTAAGATAATGGCTCCTTACCTCTGAGATGTGCCCAAACTGATGTAGATCCCAGATCTACACAAGCCCCTTGATGCTAGCCTCTAATTTCTCAAGCTCCTTCCACCAAATTCCTCTTCCAAGCTCCAATCTCCTCAACAATGAAGTCTCACACGAAATTAGGGTTTTCTGGAACTCTCTGGGGGATTAGGAGGCTGGGAGAAGGACATAAAGTCCTTTAAATAGGGTGCAACCCTCGGGATTAGGGTTTTCTCATTCCAGCACCAACTCGTCGAGTCCAAGCCGCCGACTCGGCGAGTTGGCCACTTAACCCGCGATCAATCCCGCTCCGACTCGACGAGTAGCATACCTACTCGTCGAGTAGCTTCCTTTATTTACACTTAGCACCCTCCAAATTCTTGCTTCCAAACTTGGGATGTTACAGTCGAGCACACTCAGAATACACCATCGTATAACAAACACTTCTTTCAAAATCCGCCTAACTTTTGTTTCTGTAAAGAGTCCGTTGTCATCATTCGTCATGGATTGGCGTGGTCCTCACCATACTAAGTTCATATGTTTCGAAATTCCATCGCCTTAACTGTCAAATTCACAAAACCCTCGTCATTCGTAACGACAACCCGACCTAGACCTCAGTGTTGTCTCTTGTCTTCTACACCCCGAAGTGCTTATGCGAGGAGTACCTTGCCCTCCGAAACCTTGCCACCTTTTTACTCAACAGACCTTCTCGAACTACCGCACATCCAACAGATCAAGTTCAAGCATAGAGGCTAAAGACGAATACAGCCCACCTATCACTATTAAGTGTATACGCGAGGGTGGTATATAATTATGATTATGCAGATTTAGTATGTGTGTTTCCGCCCTATCTCCTGTTCCTTGTTTGGTTGTGGACCTGGGGCAGAGTCGCACATCCGACCGTCTTACTAATCTTAGTTATATACAACTGGTATACACAAGGTGATGATAGATGGACCAAGTAAGAATCTTATCATGAGCGTCAGGGCAAAGTTGCCCAGGTCTACGAGTGGGTATTCTGCCAATCAGAGGAGCACAACCCCAGGAGTACTGCTAGGAAAGCTAATTTCGGGACCAAATTCCATCTAATGGGGGGATGATGTGACAACCCGTAAATTCTATCTTGTAAAGTCAATCCAACCAACCAAAAGTCAGACTAAATTTTATTGCCTTTTAGCCTTGTTAAGGGTCATTCTAATGAGTTCTAAGCCTAGTACACTTATGGATTGAGTGTTTTGAAGTATTATCTCGAGATCAGAAGGCTGCACCCGAACCAGAAAAACCAACACTTGAGGTTCACGGCCGTGAACACTCTTCTAGCCGTGAACCCTTAGCGTATATAGGAGTTTTTGCCATTTTTCCTTCACTTCTTCTCCTCTTGGCCGTGAACTACTCTTTCTCTCTCAAGTATCATCAAGTGAAAGCTCTCATTTCACTCCCAAAACGTAAGCATCTCATCCTTTACTTGTTCATGCTTGACAACCCCTTTGTTCTAGCCTTGATTCATCACCTTTCATCACCATCTTCAAGATGTTCAAGATCTTGAAGGGTTTACGGCCGTAAACCCTTCATGAGGGCCGTAAACCCTTCAAAAGATCTTGGGCCATGAACCATTGTAAGACGGTGAACCCTCCTCCCAAGGCCGTAAACTCATGGAGTTTGGCCGTGAACTCCTTGTGATCAATCACATGTGATTCTAACACTCCATTGAGAGTGTTTCCTAGTTCCTAAGGTTGTTTCCCTTCATGGTTAGTTGTTTTAAGCACTAATTATATACATATATGTATCAATATATGTCATTTAGAACTCGTTTGTGCCTCGGGACTTCATTCGTGGAACTTCTCATCCTTACACAAATCTTCAATTGAATCGCCCACATAAGGTGACTTCATACCCCTATAATCAATCTTTTAAATGTTTTAAATGCTTTTAAGGGGGGGGGGGGTGGGAATACAAGTTGAACATAATGATATTGTGTAAATGTTTATCTGTGATAACCATCACATTAAAGGATTTCTTATACTTTTATAAGTGATCAAATCAATTCAAAAACTCTTTTAAGTTATGTTAGTTTGTTGTTTATAAAACTCTGTTTTTAAAGTACAATCATAACTCAGTTGATAATCGCGTCTTTTCTACTAATCAGGGATAGTACAAAACAAACATACTAGTAAATTATAATAGGTATAGTTTAGAGGTTCAGAACATACTATAACTAGAACAGGGAGGAACATACTAAAACAAGAACAAGAAGGAACATACGATAACAAGAACAAGATAACAATAATGTGAAACCACTACTTCACGACATAGCAATATACTTGTTATGTCGCGTTTTGTAACCATAGTCTCCTGGAGGGAGAGCGGACATTATGTGTATAGATCTATACAGGACTGACAATCCCGCATACTGACTGTTCGCTACAGTCTGGCCGGCAGGCCAAGGGGTGACAAATGTCACATTAGTTTCAGCGCCAGTAGGTCATCGTGTTAAACACTCGTCAATCAGTATGGTTATAATCACCTCACATTTTAACCTCAATTAACAAACTGGTTTTAAGGTAGTTAGTCTTCAGTAGTTACTTTATACAACATTACTATACACTTTCATTTTCCCATTACATTCATATAATGATCTTCTCACATAAAAGGTAATGAAAACTATTTTCTAGTAAAGATAGTCTTAAACTTGGAAAAACTTACATCATTACAAAAGACACAGAACAATCGAGTCTTAGTACAATCAGTTAGAAGGGGTCCTATAATGCTAAGTTTATGATTCCTCGGTAGATACATCACGGATATATATTAATCGGGTCCGGTAGACAGTAGAATGTGTGCTTTCCGCTTCATTTCCTGTTCCTTGTTTGGTTGTGGGCTTAGAGCAGATTCACCCAGTCTACTATCTATTCGATCTTAGCTATATATATATATATATATATATATATATATATATATATATATATATATATATATATATATATTCTGTATACACCAAGTAATCATAAGGAGTACAAGGTATGGGTCAGGTCATAGCATACAAATTCAGTATACCGTTTTCTAGTACAAAAACATACTTTTCAGTTAGAACATTTAGTAGGCTAAACTAGAAACTTATCAGTAAAAGGGTTTAATTCATTTTATTAAATAAGTATAACTTAAAGGACCTTTAGTGGTTAATTCTATAATACCTTAGTTTATACATCAGGGTTATATATAATTAATATCCGATAGACAGTTGGATGTGTGCTTTTCGCCTTACTTCCTGTTCCTTGTTTGGTTGTGGGCTTAGGGAAGATTCACCCATTTAACTGCCCGTTCGATATTAGATTATACATAGCTAGTATAAACTAAGTGATTATAGAAGGAACTATTGTGGTTACCATTTTTACTAAAGGAAATATATGATTTTCTTAAAGAATGTTTTCATCAAATATAAATAACTATTACAGTTAACTCCGTAAGTACCAAATGAATACGCCAGGGTTATATATAGTGAAGATCTAACAAACAATGGGATGTGTGACTTCCGCCTCATTCCCCATGCCTTGTTTGGTTGTGGACTTAGGGCAGATTCACACAATCGATTGGCTGTTTACTCTAAATTGTATATAACTTGTATCCATTTAGTACTCATAGAAGGAATTGTAGAGTCATTTTTACTTTCATTCAACACATCAGAAAATATAGGATTTTCTGAACAGGTGAACTTTTCTAAAAGAACTTACAACTTACTTTCATCACTTAAATACTTATGAACTCACCAGCTTAAATGTTGATCTACTCTTTCAAAATAACTTGTATTCTCAGGAAACTAATAGACAGGTACGCGCACTGGGATTCCGAAGATGAAGTATAGTAGCTTCATGTCTTGTTTTGTTATTTACTTTTGGAGTCAATCTTTTGTGAATCACATACTTTGTAAACACTTTCATATTAATGCAATGGTTGTTTGTTACTTTGATTACTATGATGCATGTGTTGTGATACTACATATGACGTCCTCCGCCCCCGAACGTTTCCGCCGTTCCGGTTTGGGGGTGTGACAGTTGAGTAACTCCTAAAATTACCAGTGGCACTATTTCCATCAAAAAGACGTGCATAAAGATCTGGAAAAGGCAGTGACATTGTTCTCAATGAAGCAGCCTTCGGATGCCCCTAAACCCAAATGTAACAAAAAATAGTATAAGAATATTTGGCAACTTCAAACGTAAATGTTTTATATATATATATATATATATATATATATATATATATATATATATATATATATATATATATATGTACCTTTTTAAAATCATCCCACTCCTCGGCTGTTAAGTTAAAAGTGTTTGTTTGAGAATTGTATATATTATAAGTTTTGTGTTCTTAAATATACTAATCCTGTATATTTGGCTTTCAGATTGTCATATGCGTTTTTCATTTGTTTTTTACTCAAGTCAACGCCAAATTTTTCCTTAAGAACTCTTCCAAACCTTATCCATGATTCTTTCTGCAAACTCAATCCTTTTCTACCAACACTCTCTACTTCTTCAATACAAGTATCCAATAAGCATTTTAATTGATCATTGGTCCATTGATGTTTATCTCCCATTTCTAATAACCAATATATCATAGACAAATAAGATTTTATAAGGTATTGTAGCATTCACAAATTCACAAATATGATTTCATAAGGTATTTTCAACAAAAATCACAATATTCACATTATTATCTCAAAATTATAAAACCAAATAATGATTTTAAGCACATTCAACAAACAATTTTAAGCACATTCAACAACAATTTGAGACAATAAAGAGTATTTTCAGCAAAATCACAACGTTCACATCATTATAATCATAATTCTAAAACAAAATAACGATTTTTAGCACATTCAACAACAATTTCAGCATATTCAACAACAATTTGAAACAATAAAAAGTATTTTCAGCAATAATCACAACATTCACAACATTATTTCATATTTTCAGCACAAATTTTCATATTTTAATCAAGAAAAAAACTTGATTTCAGCACATTCTAACAACAATTTCAGCAAAAAAAAACATTATTTTCAACAAGAATCATAACAATTTCAACAAAAAAAAACAATCAAACAACAATTTCAGCAAATAACGATTTTCAACAACATTTAACAAGAATATGAAGCAAGAAAATCTATTTTCTTCAATATTTTCGGATTTCCAATATCAAAAAACAAGATTTTCAGTGCGTTAGAGAGTTTTCCAGCAAGATTAATCCTCAATTTCATGTTGGAAGTGAAAAAAAAACAATACCAATTACAAAAGGTAAAAACATGTTCGTCTGGTGGTCGTCTGGACGCCTGCGATCGGAGAGGAGGGCGGCGATGGTCGGTGCTGATCGGAGGTGATGGTCGATGAGCAGTGCCAGATCGAAGATGGAGTGAGGGTTCTGTTTCGATGGTGGGAAGTTTGGACGATGGAGGCGGAAAAGAAAAGAAACACGTTTTTTTTAAGGTTAAAACATTTCGCAGACTTTAGAAGAGGTTGGGCCAGGTCTGTATGGTGAAGACCTCGCACAGACCTTTTTATGACTGCGCACTTCAGAAAAACAAACGCACTGCAAACCTTTATGCTTGCGCGTGGTCTGCGCCGCGCAGACAGATAGAAAAAACAAACTCCCTCTAAGAATAATATAGATAAGGTATCTCAAAATGTAATGAACTTGTCAAAAAAAAATCAAATTAAACTATTTTTTAAAGACTCTATTTAAAACCATTGAAAGTTGTTTTTAAATACTTTTAAGTTTACGAAACATATTTAAAAAAAAATATATTTTTACTTTTCGTTTTTATTTATTTATTTTATTTATAAAAAAACATTGACATGTATAATTACTAATTTTTTTTTATTTTTAATATCATCTTTTGATTTCAACATATTCTTTGATGTAATATGTTTTGATTTACTCCAGTAATAAGTATTCCTAACACCCAAAAGAGTCAACTCATTTAAAGTTATACCAACTTTTTCATACGCTCATCCATGAATTTATCAAATCTGCAGGCAGGCATCTGCTACGCATCACTAGGAAAAAGGAAAGAGTAAACTAAAAAACTCAACCATGTGAACTAACCAAGTTCACCATATCTATAGGTTATTTAATTAGATAATATTTGGTAATTTAAAATTACAATACTTCATGTGCCACCGACACTCTCAGGCCATCAATTATTATCATCTTTTACAACACCACATATGTCCTTAAGATCATACGAAACTTCATTTGAACAAGGGGAGTTGATTTACCTAAATAAGGTTTTTATGATGGTGCAAAATTTGCGGCTAATGTTGCAAAATACGACAAAACAAGAAACGAATCTGGAATCCACATGAAAGAAACATTGGTGCTGTCTTCTCTAAGACTGATCCTAGAACCAATCATAAGGTTCACAATCCCACTCATAATCCCACTTCCAATATAACTAGCGGTAGAAGCTGGATGCCCTTCATGGAACCTCTACCCTACTACAACCATCGAACTGCTCAAAACCTTTGAAATCGGTGGCCATTCCTCCTGAATATGGTGTACAGTACGGATTATGGAAAGTCCGGTCTTTAATTGGTGAGGTCTGCAATATGAAAAAAATGGCCAACTTGGTGGTGGGCTTAAAAGCGGATGGTGTCACTAACATCTCTGTTAAATTCTTGGGTGGCCTACGAGTACCGGTTATTTTCAAGAACGAGATGGATGCTAATAATTTCTTGGCTAACGGTAAACCTATGTGGTCTAACCGGTTCTCCTCTCTCGAAATCTGGAATGGGCAAGATATTGAGTATCAACGTGTTGTTTGGTTAAAAATTGATGGACTTCCCTTTACTGATTGGGATAGCCAATGCTTTGAATCGATTGGAGGACTTTTTGGTAGGGTTGTATCTCCAGCGGCTTCTCCACTAAAAACTATGGATGTGTCAGTGGGATGCATGTGTGTTTTCGTCAAATTGATTGAGAGGATCGAAGAAATGGTGGAGGTTGTTGGGTTAATCGGTTTAGGGAGTTCAAAAATAGTTTTCTTGTTTCGAGGGTAAAATTGGAAAGTTTCCTTTTATTGAGTTTATTCCTAGTTTGTGTTTGAGTCAAACACCTTGTGTTTTAGTATAAATATAGGACGTGTCTTTTTCTTAATTGTATTCAGAAATTAGTTTAGCTTATTAATAAAGCTTTGACAGCAAGTAACTTCCGTTGTTTGATTACCTTTGGTCTTACACTTGGTATCGGAGGTTGAAGAGGGTTGGTTCGAGTAAAGGGGGTGTAGGCTTCATTATCCTTTGATCGGAGGCTTGTTCGGCTGAAAGAGACTAACCGGGGAGGTGCAGAATAAACGAACGGAAGAGATCTGTCAAAGCAGGTGGCTTTGGATTTGGTTCGTTTTGCAGGTGCAAGAAGACGGTAGAGCGGGTTGCTTGTTTTCTTGGTCGGTAGAATAGATCTCTTTGAACAAGTTTGATCGGAATAGGGTTGAAGCTATAAAAAGGAAGAATGATGATGAAAGAAGGTTCGATGACATATCAAGTTCCGGTTTTGACTCCAACGAATTATCCAGTGTGGGCGGTCAAAGTCAAGTCGATTATGGATGCACACGTCATATGGGAGACGATCGAACCAAATGCGTTAGGTGAAGCATCGGATCAAAAGAAGTCAAAACAAGCTCTTGCCTTTTTGTTTCAAGCGATACCCGAAGACATGGTGTTGCAAATGACGAGTTACACCGACCCAAAGAAAGTATGGGATGGGCTGAAAACAGAGTATTTGGGAGTGGATCGGGTGAGAACGGCTCGGCTTGCAACGTTAAAGAGAGAGCTTGAAAGTTTGCACATGAAGGAGGGTGAAACGGTTGATGATTTTGTGACAAAATTATCCGGTTTATCTTCAAAAGCAACGAGTCTTGGATATGAGCTTGAAGAAGGTGATTTGGTAAAAAGGTTACTAGATTCGATGCCTAAGTCGTTTCTTCAAATCGTGGCTTCAATAGAGAAATGTTTCGAGTTGGATTCAATGTTATTTGATGAAGCGGTTGGTAGATTGAAGGCATACGAGGAGCGTATAAGAGGAACCGAGAAAGTGGAGGGCACTTAAGGTGGGTTGTTGTTGGCTAGTGAGGAAAAATCACATGTTTGTAAGCATTGTGGCAATGGATGTTCAAATCGGGATGACTTTGGACGTGGTCGGGGAAGAGGTCGGGGGTCCGGGAAAAATCGAGATGGTAATGAACGTGTCCGGGATAAAAGTCACGTTAGATGTTACAAATGTGGTGAGCTTGGTCACTATAACAACGAGTGTCATAAATGGGAAAAAGAAGAGGCGGACCTAATCGAAGAGGAATCGACAGTGTTTTGAACGAGTGGCTTAACCGATTAAGGGGGTGATTGTTGGGTTAATCGGTTTAGGGAGTTCAAAAACAGTTTTCTTTTTTCAAGGGTAAAATTGGAAAGTTTCATTTTATTGAGTTTATTCCTAGTTTTTGTGTTTGAGTCAAACACCTTGTGTTTTAGTATAAATATAGGACGTGTCTTTTTCTTAATTGTATTCAGAAATTAGTTTAGCTTATTAATAAAGCTTTGACAGCAAGTAACTTCCGTTGTTTGATTACCTTTGGTCTTACAGAGGTTCAGTGGTGAGAAAACCGTTGCAGGATATTTGTATGTGAATATACATGGCCAGGGGTGCTGAATTTTGTTGATGCAGAACCTGAAACTCCCAGATGACGATGAAAGGAAGTTTTTTTGGCAATATTGCAGATGATGTTAATGATCCTGCAGATGATGGAGTGCTTGAGGATGGGGAATTCCAGGCAGATAATGGGCTTCCTGATGAAGATGTCGAAGAAGACGAAGGCACAGATATGGCTTGCATGGATGAGTCCCCGATCAAAATGATATCGGTCATAACTTTATTGACTCGCCACCACCTCCGCCGGTGGTGAACCCTCGGGATCATGTTGGGGAAGACGAGGAGTCTGCGGTCCTATAATCTCGTTTTGACATTGATGACAACAATAATGACACCTTAAATGCATAAGTTCCTCCCAATCAAGGGGTTAGGAAGTATGGAAGGTAATATTCTATTGGATACACACTTGCTAGATCAGGTCACATATCATACAGTATATCGCGGTGTCAGCTCCACCCGACCTAGAAAATGGGGCCATTATCCCAGATCTTCCTCTTATTCATGAATTAAATACATCCGCATCAGCCTCGGAATCACTAATCAGTAATTATGCTAATGTTAATAAAAGACCTCCAAAAAATCCTTTCTTAAAGCCCCTCTCAAGCGCCCACAACATTTTAGGATGAAAGACACTATCCAGATGTCGCGTGTATCTCAATCAACTTCCTTCAGACGTCCACAATCGCCTCATAATCCCATATTCATTTTCCCCCATCATAAACCTATATGATGTCGAGGTAAACGGAACTTTGGTTATTGGTAATTGTTTGGGCTTTAATCTTAAAGGCTTTGAAGGTCACGTGAAATCTCTGTTAATGAAGAATACACCTATATGACTAATGGTGGAGAAAAGCTGAGTAAAATTGATCGTATCCTTGTAAAAGCAAGCTTTATGCATAGATGGCCGAATACAACACTCACGACGTTACCTCATGAATACTCTGATCACTACCCTCTGGTTCCACACATGACCTTGATAGACTTTGGCTCTTCTCCTTTTCTTTTCTTCAGTAGCTAGTTATCATACCCCGGTTTTTCTAAGCTGATCTTGGGTACCGTATCATCCTTCACTTTAATGGGCTCCGGATAAATCTATGGCAACCACACTGAGAAAATTAAACGAAGTCATTAGAGCATGGCATGTGTAGATTATGGAAAAGGAATAAGGTGATATCAGAAAACTCAAACAATAGGTATGTGACTTAGATACAATGTTGAAGTTAAGAATCGTATTGAATGGAAGAGAAAAATACTCGAATTGGAGCACTGTCGGAGCATGGATCTCAAACAAAAAGCTAGAATTCGGTGGGCAATTGATGGTGATAAAAACTCACGATTTTTCATGGTATCATCAATCGCAATATCTCAAATAACAGGATAAATGGCATTTCGATAAATGGTATTTTGTCAACCGAACCGGAGGTGATTAAGAACGATATTTTTTCTTTCTTCAAAGAAACTTTTTCCAAAAACATGAGCTCCAGACCCTCCTTATCTTGCAATTTTAACAAAACTTTATTTGTGTATGACACATCATTCTTGATTGGACCCTTCAGCGCTACAGAAATCAAAGCAGCTTTTTGGGATTGTCTTAATGACTGTGCATCGGGACCTGATGGTTTCTCATTTAAATTCCTCAAAAATTATGGTCCTCATTTGAATTGATTTTCCATGACATACTATCACATGTTCACACATCTGGCATTATCAATCCAAGCTGCAAGTGTTCATTCATAACTCTTGTACCTAAAACCAATGACCCCTTATGCCTGTCAGATTATCGCCCCATGAACTTAATTGGTTACATTTACAAAGTGATCCTAAAAGTCCTTGCAAACAGATTAAAATTTTTCATTGGATTTGTAATTGGTGAGACCCAAACTGCATTCATTGCAGGAAGAAATATCCTTGATGTCACCCTTATGATCAATGAGCTGATATCGTGGATGAAGAAGACAAACAGGAGTGCATTACTCTTCAAAGTACATTTCAGTAAGGCCTTTGACTCACTGAATTGAATTTTATTTTCTCTATCATGGAGGAACTTGGTTTTCCCCCTCGTTGGAATCAATGGATCATGGGTTGCCTACAATCGTCAAGAAATTCAGTATTGGTAAACGGTGCTCGCACTAAGGAATTCAAGGTAGGTAATGGTGTTAGACAAGGCGGCCCATTATCTCCTTTTCTCTTTGTAATTGCCATGGAGGCACTCAATGCTGTCATGTATAAATCTTTCCATTTGGACATTTTTAGTGGTATATGTACTCCTAATACGGGTCCGATAATATCCCACTTATTTTATGCGGATGATGCTTTCTTTGTTGGTGAATGGTATTAGATTAATCTCTTAAACCTTGCAAGGATACTTCGTTGTTTTAACTTGGCTTCTGGTCTTGGTGTGAACTTCATAAAAAGTAAAGTCTTTGGGGTTGGAGTGGTTGCCCCTAATGTCGCATATTTCTACCGAATCCTCAACTGTTAGTCTGCCAATCTTCCTTTCTGATACGACCATCAGGCAACCAACAACCTCGACCAATACAGTGATTCGACACTCGTCCCGTAAAAGGAAACCAAATAATTAAGACATTGCATTTATCTATGGTTAAGAGTCAATCACGCGAACTGAGCATGGAAATGAAAGACCTTATCATAGCCATGAAAGGAATGAGTAGCTATCAAATTCTGTTTAGCTATTTTAATTGGTTTTTCTCCTTTTTTTTAGTCGACTAGAGTTAATGGTCGTTTTTTTTTTTCATATTTAATAAGTGTAATGCTTTGGGCAAAGCAAGGAATTTGGAAATAAAGTTGTCTTCTCTCCAAATGTGGTGAACATTCTGGAGTTTTATCATTCAAAACATTGTTATTGGAGCTTGTGCTTGCTCGAAAAGCACTTCTAGATACCTAGGAGTATCAACTGGTGCTTTCATTGAGCTTCTATCCCCCCATTAGCCATGCCTACCAATTTAATTCCCAATACCACCCGAAACACAAAAAAATTGGAGGAAACCGTCTAGGACCTTCAAAAACAACTCTCTGACCAATCTTCTTACAACCTTCAAACCCATCAAGCTCTCCAACGATCTATTCAAGACTTAGCAAAAACGGTGGATATTTTCATACAACACCAATCTCTGAACAATCCTAAACAGCAAAATGTATCTTCTTGTACTTCAACCGGAACTCACAACAATCATTCGTGTCGTTCCCTTTCCCTCAAAATCGATCTACCAAAACTAGATAGATCGGATCCTCACGGTTGGGTATTTCAAACTCAAGAATATTTTACTTATCACAAAATTCCTGAGGATGAACGACTTTCATATGTCTCCTTTATGGTTGAGGGAGAAGCCTCAGAGTGGCTTCGGTGGATGAAAAATAACAAATTGCTTCGTTCCTGGAACGAGTTTCTTGAACAGGTACGTTGACGTTTTGACCCCGGGCATACCAAAGACTATGTGGGTCTCTTATCTAAGACAAAACAACTCACAACAGTGGCTGCATATCGTTTCTTATCTCCATGTTCATCGCAGGCCTGAAATCCACGATCAAGCGAGAGGTACAACGTACTCAACCTCAAACTTTAATCGAAACATTTACATTATCTAGTGAAATTGAGTCTCAATATGGTGAACTTCAAGTTGCGTTCCATTCTTCCCAGCCCTCATACCTGCGAAATACATATCGCACTACTCATAACACCATTCCCATCCCTACATCTCACACCCAAAACCTCCAGCCCAACAAATTTAACCAACCTCAGACACCTACAACAAATCACAATAACACCAGGAACCTTCCTGTCGTGCAAATCACCCCAGCTGAAAGACAAGCCAACATAGCTAAGGGTGAGTGTTATACTTGTGATCAAAAGTGGTCCCGTAACCGCAAATGTGCAAATCGCTCTCTACTGTTGATGTGTGCAGAAGAGGAAGGAACCGGAGTCGATGGAGAAGCACATGAAGATGATAATCTCACTGGTGATTGCTCCAGTTTAAACTCGCTAGCAGGTCCAGGAGCACCCCGTTCATTACGTCTCCAAGGCACAGTAAATGACACTCGAGTAAATGTTATTATTGATGGTGGGAGCACGCATAACTTTATTCAACCTAGCATTGCAGAAGAACTTCAACTACTTGTGACACCAAATTGCCATTTCAACGTATATATTGGCAATGGAGATAGCTTACGATGTACAAACACATGCAAACAAGTTCCGCTGTTGTTACAGGGTCACTCTTTCTTACCTGATTTGTTTGTACTTCCCATTAAATGTCCAGATATCGTGTTGGGAGTACAATGGTTGCAAGAATTAGGGCGTGTCACCCATGATTATGCAAATGTAACTATGGAGTTCACATGGATGGGGCAACATATCTGTCTAAAAGGAGATAAAATGGCACCTGCGAGACAAATTGCATATTCACATTTTTCGGTCCTACTTGAATCTGATGAAGTTTACAATTGTTTTGAACTGTCAACCTTATCAACTGGTGACACAGATGAGTCGCCTAATCTCACATGGCCAAAGAATCTTCCCCTAGAAATTCTATCTGTTTTACAAAAACATAAGGTAACCTTCTCTAACCCAACTGAAATTCCCCCGAGACGGTTCATAGATCATCATATTCACCTCATACCAGATTCTAAGCCAGTGAATGCCCGGCCCTACCGGTACCCGCACTTTCAAAAGACAGAGATTGAGAAACTCGTGAGTGAAATGCTTGAGCAAGGTGTTATCCAACCTAGTCATAGCCCATTCTCATCACCAGTGTTGTTGGTCAAGAAAAAAGATGGTAGTTTTCGATTTTGTGTGGACTATAGAGCGCTTAGCAAAGTCACTGTTCGTGACCACTTTCCAATACCCACCGTTGATGAATTATTCGATGAACTTGGTGAAGCAAAATACTTTACAAAACTGGATTTACGGTCGGGCTATCATCAAATCCGCATGTCATAAAAAGATATTTTTAAAACCGCCTTCCGAACTCACGAGGGGCACTATGCGTTTCTTGTTATGCCATTTGGTCTCACGAATGCTCCACCTGATGGGTTTGAGCCATAAGAACTTTCCTATGTGCACATGCAAACCCTAATGCTTGGATCTAGGTTTCTCTAATTGAACATGCAATGTATCCAAGTCTTGCAAAACTTAGATCTAGTGAATACAATTCAAATTTGACATAAGAAATCAGATCTAGATGATTACCTTTTGTAGCTTGCTTGAATCTTCTTGTTCTTGGAGCTTTGAGTCACAATTGTCACTCCTCTAATGGCTTACAAACACCAACTACCAAGAGGTTGATTTGGAGAGAGGATGTAGGCACAAAATCTGCTCTTGGAACTCCTTAGGGTTTCTAGTAGTCGATTTCTGTAGCCCTTGGGGTCTTTAAATACTTGAGCTCCTAGGGTTACATCTTGAAACCCTAATTGGATGACTTGGGCCCTAAGCAATCCAAAAATCCTTCTAGATTTAGGCTTGGACGAATTTAAGGAGTCCATACACCTTAAATTCGTCCACCCTATAATCCATACGGATCCATAGCCTAAAAACCAACTATCACACAATTGACAGTTCCAGTCCCCTTTATTTAATTAACCTCTTTTAGTCACCAAATTAATTCCTAATTAATCTATGACTAATATTAACTAAATAATATAATTATTCCTTTAATATATTATTCTCATAATATATTAATATAATAATATCTTCTCTCTCTTCATAAATCACCTTGTCAAGTTGCTATGGTGAAGGCAACCCAAAAGGACCATGCACAACCGGGTCAAGTACTTACCAAATATAGTTACAGGCTTAGACACTAATCCAACAGTCTCCCACTTGGATAAGTCTAGTAACTACAAATGTAAGCACAATCCGATTAGCAATCGTAGCTCTCAAAGACGCTGTCAAACTCTGATCTTATCAGTAACCTGTCCTTCAGATAAGGGATCGTATAATCCTCTGTTCTAGATATCGTGCGGACAGTTACATGGAGCATTGTCATACTCATTGTCTAGCAATTGGTTTCTCGATCTCAGATTCATTTGACATAGAACTTAATTGAACACATCAATTCAGTCCTGACCGGGCCCAGCACATAAGTCAAATCAAATCATCGAGGGGCCCTGATATCGCTTTTACCCTCTTTGGATAAAAGGAACAGATAAACTTTGACTTATATGCATTTACCATCCACTAATCAAATCACACACAACAATGCGTTTTATAACATCAAGTTACTGATGCGTTTACACATTATCAATGCACAACCAATCAGCAAACAATAAACCATATATCTAGGTTTTAAGACCATATGATATTACCATCTTGCGATCACTCGTGATAAATTCCATGAAGTGATTCCAGCAAGTGTGGGTTTATTCCAATGCTCAAATCAAGTTCATAAGCACTCATGAACGTTGTAGCAAACTTTTGCTATGTCTAATACACTTTAGACAATCTACACACCAATTCATGACAATCTTCATTCATATCTACTTCCAACATATGAACGACTGTGGACCGTTCGAACAATTCGATTATTATCAAATAACTCAATTATTCAGGAAGTCAAAACATGCAAAATGAAACAACAGATAAACGATTAACATAAGACAGTGACATTACTAATAAATAATACTCTTTTATTTAATCATCGAATGTTAATAACAATTTATCTATTACATGTTTCCAAACTATCTAATCTAAACTAATATCGTCCTTCAGCCCAATGCTCCTAGCATGCTGCAAGTGCTTAACCATGCTCAGTCCCTTCGTAAGCGGATCTGTTGGGTTATCCTATGGCGATACCCTCTTCACTACGAGGAGTCCTTCTTCCACTCGATGTCGAATAAAGTGATATTTTCTGTCGATATGTCGAGATCTACCGTGATCCCTTGGTTCCTTGGTCAAGGCAACCGCTCCTTCATTATCACAGAAAATTTCCATAGGCTCCTTTATGGTTGGCACAACTCCAAGGTCTCCAATGAAGTTCTTCAACCATATCGCCTCCTTTGACGCTTCGCTCGCCGCTATATACTCTGATTCGCACGTTGAATCAGCTATGGTCTCCTGTTTGGAACTTTTCCAACTCACTGCTCCTCCATTGAGGGTAAAGACCCAGCCCGACTGCGAACGATAGTTGTCCCTGTTGGTCTGAAAACTGGCGTCACTGTACCCTCGAACCTTTAAGTCATCACTCCCATCGAAGACTAGAAATCATTCCTTGGTCCTCCAAAGGTACTTAAGAATATTCTTGACTGCGATCCAATGCGCTCTGCCAGGGTTCCCTTGATATCTGCTGACCATGCTCAAAGCGAAGGCCACATCAGGGCGAGTACAAGTCATAGCATACATGATTGAGCCAACTGCGGAAGCGTAAGGTACTCGGCTCATCTCTGCTATCTCGACTTCAGTACTCGGACTTTGAGTCTTACTCAACTTGGCATTACTTTGGATTGGTAACTCCCCTTTCTTTGAATTTTCCATGCTAAAACGTTTTAGTACCTTGTCCAAGTAAGTATTCTGACTAAGTCCTATTAGTCTCTTACTTCTGTTTCTCACTATCCTTATTCCCAAAATATAGGAAGCCTCTCCGAGGTCCTTCATAGCGAAGCACTTCCCGAGCCAGGACTTAACCTCCTGCAGTGTCGGAATGTCGTTTCCTATGAGTAGTATGTCGTCGACATACAATACGAGAAAGCTTACTACACTCCCACTGCCCTTGACATATACACATGATTCATCTTCGCTTCGCAGAAAACCAAACTTTTTGACCTTCTCATCAAAACAAAGATTCCATCTGCGAGACGCTTGCTTAAGTCCATAAATAGACTTCTCAAGCTTACACACTCTATTGGGGTGCTTCGCATTGACAAAACCCTCTGGCTGAGCCATGTAAACATCCTCAGCCAACTTCCCATTAAGGAAAGCGGTTTTGACATCCATCTGCCATATTTCATAGTCATGAAATGCAGCAATGGCCAACATCACCCTGATAGACTTTATCTTTGCAACTGGTGAGAAGGTTTCGTCGTAGTCAACTCCAGGAGTTTGAGTGAAACCCTTCGCAACCAATCGCGCCTTGTAAGTTTGCACATTTCCATCCATGTCAGTCTTCTTCTTGAAGATCCACTTGCACCTGACCGTCTTACGACCTGGTACATTGTCAACCAAATTCCAAACTTGGTTGTCATACATGGACTGAATCTCGCTGTCCATAGCCTCTTTCCATTTCGCAGACTCCGGGCCTGCCATGGGTACCTTATAGCTATTAGGTTCGTCCAGATTTACTAGTGTACTATCACTAATGAACGTATCCCCTTCTGTAGTAATATGAAAACCATAAAACTGGGGTGGAACACTAACTCTTTCGGAACGTCTAAGAGGTAAGGACTCGTCAATTGGTTCAACCGGAGTTTCCTCCTTGAGTTGAGCGCCAGTGTTAGAGGTTCCTTCATCGCTCGACTCTTGAAGCTCTGCAAGATCGATTTGCCTCCCACTGTCTCCTTGGCTTATGAGTTCTCGCTCTCAGAAAACCCCTCTCCTCGCAACGAAGAAAACATTGTCACTCGGTCTGTAGAAGAAATATCCAAAGGATTTCTGCGGGTAGCCGATGAAAATACATCGCTCACTACGAGGTTCGAGCTTATCGTGAGTCTCTCGTCTTACGAAAACCTCGCAACCCCAAACCTTGATATGTGCCAACGAGGGAGCCTTCCCTGTCCATATTTCATGAGGTGTTTTGGCAACCTTCTTCGTAGGGACTAAGTTAAGGATATGGGCGGCAGTCTCTAAGGCATACCCCCAGAATGAGATAGGTAGTGAAGCACGAATCATCATGGAACGAACCATGTCTAGCAAGGTTCGATTACGCCTCTCAGCCACACCATTCAATTGTGGTGTCCTAGGTGGCATCAATTGCGAAACTATTCTGCATTCCTTGAGGTAGTCGTGGAATTCAAGACTTAGGTATTCTCCACCTCGATCAGATCGAAGCATCTTGATTTTCCTGCCCAACTGATTCTCCACTTCTTGTTTAAACTCTTTGAACTTTTCAAAGGTTTCTGACTTGTGTTTTATCAAGTAGATATACCCATATCTGCTATAATCGTCTGTGAAAGTCACATAGAAGCGATTTGCATCCCTTGTGGTGGATCTAAAGGGTCCACATACATCTGTATGTATGAGATCCAATAAACCCTCACCCCTCGCACAAGTGCCAGTGAAGGGTGACTTGGTCATCTTTCCAAGTAAACAAGACTCGCATACGTCATCGTCCCTAAGGTCGAATGACTCCAACACTCCATCCTTTTGGAGTTTGGCTATGCGTTTCTTGTTGACATGTCCAAGACGACAATGCCACAAGCATGCTTTATCCATACTATTGGAAGAATCCACACACAACACATCATTTCCTAAGTTATCTACAACCATCACAGTTTCATATATCCCATTACAAGGCAATGCTTCAAAATATAAAACATTATTAAAATAAGCATAAATAGAACCCTTTTCATTATCAAATGAATATCTGAAACCTTGTCTATATAAACCATGAAATGAAATGATGTTTCTTGCCATATCTGGCGAATAGCAACAATTATTCAAATTTAAATCTAATCCATTACTAAGCACTAAGGAGTAAACTCCAATCTTGGTCACAGGCGACGATCTTCTGTTTCCCATGATCAGATTCATCCTTCCATGCTCCACATCCCTATTTCTTTTTAGTCCCTGCAAATTAGAACAGATGTGAAAACCACATCCTGTATCAAGAACCCAAGAAGTATCATGTGATAAACTATTAGATTTAATTGTGTAAATACCTGCGAAAGATGGCTTGATCTTCCCATCCTTGATGGCTTGTAGATATTCCGGGCAGCTTCTCTTCCAATGCCCTATCTTGTGGCAGTGGTGGCACTCTGCCTCTTTAGGGTTAGAGTTGGGTTTAGCATAACCAACTTTGGTTCCACTAGAAGAGGTGCCATCTTGGGACTTTCCCTTGTGGTGGCCCCTTGAGGAAGCCTTCCTCTTCTTACCCTTCCCTTTCCCTATTGCCAAGACAGGGGCAGTAACAGGAGTAGGAGTTGATGCAACAAATTTATCCTTGAGGTTGCTCTCAGCAATCCTCAACAAGCCCTGAAGCTTGCTCAAGGAGACCTCTTCCTTATTCATGTGGTAGGTCATGCGGAACTGGCTATAGCAGGAAGGCAATAAGTGAAGGATGATGTCAATTGCCAGCTCTTCATCGAAGTTCACATTCAACTTCAGCAGGCGATCGACATATCTCTGCATCTTTTTGCAGATGAGCGGTAAGGGACTCTCCATTACCTATTTTAGTAGTGATCATCGAAGTGATGATCTCGTACCTCTCTTGCCTAGCGCTCTGGTGGTAGCGTTCCAGCAGATCCTGATGCATCTCATAGGGGTACTTGTCCTCATAGGACTTCTGGATTTCAGCAGTCATAGTCGCTAGCATGATGCAATGGACTTTTGTGGCATCACGCTCGTAGGCCTCATAGGCCGTGATCTCTTCAGCGGTAGCAGTGTCGATATCAATCTCCTTTAGCTTCTCATCGAGGACATATTCTTTGTCCTCGTAGCGAGTGACCATGCGAATGTTGCGGATCCAATTACTGAAATTGGTTCCATCGAAGATCACTTTCCCACACAAGTTCATGAGTGAGAATGAACCAGAGGAGTTTGACCCAGAAGCGTTGTTGTTTGCATTCGACATCTGAAAAGGAAAAAGCACAAAGTTGATTAGAAATGAATTTCCCAAATTAATCACCCAAATGAGAAATTAGGGCTAGGAACCAACAACATTATTCACAAATTAGAAAAGGGATGCCGTAATCTAACAAGTAAATAATTTGAAGGCAAGTGAATGTTGATTCACTAATTCTCCACCATGAAAAACGAAAAGGAAATTAGGTTTTAAATGCATTGAAAACTCCTAGATACTTTGAGATTCATTGAACTTTTCAATGGCATGTTTAAATCTCGATATGCCCCTCTAGTTTGTGACTGGGATGCCGAGGATCACAAAGTGGGTGTGAATAACCATGCAAATGTACATGGTGCCCTTATTGTTACAGTCACCTATTCGATGTGCCAGTTAACCACATATGCTCCATCGAAATATGACAAACAATGAGTCACCCTTTGCCACCTATGCTTAGAACCCAATTATTGTGCCGGTTAACCACACACGCTCCATTAACGTCTTAGCATGGGTACAAAGTGTAATTTCATGGAATTGCATCAAATTCACTTTTGCCTAAAGTAACTAAGATTGGGAATTTTGTAAAAACATTTAGTTACTTTATATATATTCATTATACTTTTAATGAGGAAAGGTTTGCCCTATCCTACCCGTTCGGCTAACGACCCTCCACCAATCAAGGAAGCGGTGGGTGAGAATGGACACCCATTAAACGACCATTTTATAGGCCATAACCTTATACCCCCCTTATAGACCGGCTTCGTGAATGAGGCCTAGTAACGGTAAGACTAGCATTTAAGTTATACATATATATATTAATCTTATAATATTATAAGTATAAGGTTGAATTTTAAAACTTGTAAAATTCTAAGGTTTGAAATTTAAATGGTTCAAATTAAAACTTTTAATCACAAAACTTAAATTTCAAAACTTGAGGACAAGTTTTGAACTTTTCAAAACATGAAGGATCAAATAGCAAATAATATAAATTAAACAATTAATTTAATGATTATCTAAATTTGACCTAGTCAATATTATTCGCAAGACAATTCAACAATTAATTCAAATAATCAATTATTATCAAATAAGAAAATTATTATTTAAACAATTGGTAATTATCTTTTGTTTTGATGAGGATATTGACAAAAAGATGATAAAATTCGGATTTTAATGAACCAAAACGATTTAGGTAAGTATCCTCAAGCAAAACAGCAAGAAATCCCGAAAATCACTCTGACAGACGCTCTGACTCGCCGAGTCCCCTTATGGACTCGTCAAGTTCATCCTACTCGTCGATTCCACAATGGGACTCGCCGAGTCTGTCAGTCAGAAGGCAGAAAAACGATTTTTTCAAATCTAGAACAATCAAACAATGCATCAATTCAATAGAAATCAATCAATGCTCCGATACCACTGATGGGTTTGAGCCATAAGAACTTTCCTATGTGCACATGCAAACCCTAATGCTTGGATCTAGGTTTCTCTAATTGAACATGCAATGTATCCAAGTCTCGCAAAACTTAGATCTAGTGAATACAATTCAAATTTGACATAAGAAATCAGATCTAGATGATTACCTTTTGTAGCTTTCTTAAATCTTCTTGTTCTTGGAGCTTAGAGTCACAATTGTCACTCCTCTAATGGCTTACAAACACCAACTAGCAAGAGGATGATTTGGAGAGAGGATGTAGTCACAAAATCGGCTCTTGGAACTCCTTAGGGTTTCTAGTAGTCGATTTTTGTAGCCCTTGGGGTCTTTAAATACTTGAGCTCCTAGGGTTACATCTTGAAACCCTAATTGGATGACTTAGGCCCTAAGCAATCCAAAGATCCTTGTAGATTGAGGCTTGGACGAATTTAAGGAGTCCATACACCTTAATTTCGTCCACCCTATAATCCATAAGGATCCATAGCCCAAAAACCAACTATCACACAATTGACAGTTCCAGTCCACTTTATTTAATTAACATCTTTTAGTCACCAAATTAATTCCTAATTAATCTAGGACTAATATTAACTAAATAATATAATTATTCCTTTAATATATTATTCTCATAATATATTAATATAATAATATATTCTCTCTCTTCATAAATCACCCTGTCAAGTTGCTATGGTGAAGGCAAACCAAAAGGACCATGTACAACCGGCTCAAGTACTTACCAAATATAGTTACGGGCTTAGACACTAATCCAACACCACCCACATTCCAAGCGAACATGAATCATGTCTTTCGACCGTATTTAAGACGATATGTGGTTGTATTTTTTGATGACATTCTTGTATATAGCCCTTCACTCGATCTCCACGTGGAACACTTACAGGTGGTGTAGGAAACATTGGAAAGACACAAATTCTTCATTAAACTCACAAAGTGTGTTTTTTTGTAGAAATTCAGTCGATTATCTTGGACACATAATTTTAGAAGGAACCATGAATGCTGACCCGAACAAAATTGCATGCATGGTGGAATGGCCTCAACCATCATCTACCAAACAGTTAAGAGGATTCCTTGGCTTAACTGGCTATTACAGGAGATTTGTGCGCCATTACGCTACAATTGCAGCTCCCCTGACCGATTTATTAAAAAAAGATGCATTCGAGTGGTCGGAAGCAACAACAAGAGCATTCAATTCACTTAAAGAGGCAATGACTCGAGCACCGGTCCTACGACTTCCAGACTTTTAAAAACAATTTGTCATCGATACAGATGCATCATCGATTGGTATCGGAGCTGTCCTTATGCAACAAGACCATCCGTTGGCTTTTTTTTAGTAAAAAATTGGGTCCTAAGATGCGTACATCATCAACATATGTTTGAAGTTGTCCCATCGTATGACGTTTCCACCACCAACCAAGTTGAAACAAAATTGATGATTGAAGATACGCATGGAAGAGGTCCTAGTAGAGTCTAGGAAAAATTTTATGATTGTTTGGACACATTTGTATGTGTTAAAATTATTTTTGTGATAGTAACTTGGAAAACTGCGAGACAATACTTGGGACGAGTATGAGTAGGTGTGAAAGGTAGTAGAGGCCTATACTACCGGAAGCACAGGACTCACGCTTGGATCAGGGAAAGTCACAAGGTTACCAAGAAGCTAGTAATTGATACCGTTTTATTCAAATATGTCGTTACCATCATTTCGGTAATGACTAAGAGGATGATTGCTATTCCGAACCTAGTGGTCATATCGAATTGAGTCCGACTACGATAAGTATGTTACGTGGTTCAGAGAACCAAGTTTCATGTAGCATTTGACTTAAGCCGGAAGATTGAAATAAAAGATAATCAAAGCGATCGGTAGAGGTATCGCGATAGTTGCTTGTAGCTAGAAATGCTACCTTTTAAGATGTGCTTAGAACATGAAGAAATGTATAGTCTGTTCTGGTAGACTCTAAGAGACCTGAGTCTAAGCGTGGGAACATACGATGATAAGTCATTAGAATATGACACATCGGTCCATTTTAGTAATAAAATAACTTATCTTAGGTTTGTTAAGAAGAAGAAGCAGTCTCCAGTAAGGATCGAGATTGTGACTTGAAGGTCAAAATTTGGAGTCTAACGTGAGATAGGGAGCAAGTGCAAGATCGAGCACCGCCTGCAATCAGGAAGTCTTAGAGTTAGATATTCGTTCGAAGAAACATCAAAGTTACGGTTATTACTTAGGATGAAGAGATAACTTATGGAGTCATCATGTGAGCCCTGTTTCGTTGATGATTCCGGGACGTAATCATCCTAAGGGGGAGATAATTGTAACGCCCGTAGATTCGGACTAGTCAATTTAGAGATAATAGGGGTCGAAAATGACTTTTTGACAAAATATTATTTAAAATAAATAATCATAACCAATTTCTAGAATACGTCTCAAGGGTTCCGTACATATAAAGAACGTTGAAATCCGAGTTATAACGAATAAGTTATGGTCCGTCGAAGTTTTATGGCAAAACCGGCACGACACCGGGAGACGTAAATAGTGAATTTACGATGGAGGACTTTTTAGCCTTAGAAATCTAAACAAAAGTTGCAGTATACATTAAACCGAGAACATACAAAAAAAGAACGCCCAAATCTGACTTCGTATTAGGAAGTTACGAATTTTCTAAGATTTGGCTTAGCAGTGCACAACCCGAAACTCGAATTTTAGATCGAGCGGTTTTTGGCCTACGCGACCTAAATGAGAATTGAAGATCTCATTAATAGGAACTCAATGGTAAAAAGACAGAAGAAAACAGAGTCCGTATGTAGAAGTTATGAATTTTACGCAGACATTTAACAGTATAATCTCCTCGTACTGTTAAATTTAAGATCAGTCGAGAATTAGCCGACGGAGTCAAAATGAAAGTTGTAGATCTTATTTTTACCTACGCATGGATATAAAGAACGTCAAAAACGAAGGTCGTATGTGAATGTTACAGGTTTTAGAAGTCGGAAGTGTACTGTGCGAAAATGGGTGATGTGGCACAATCTTGGCCATTGCTTTCTCCCCAAGTCTTGCCACTAGATGGTGACATGTGGCACCAAGTTCAGCCATTTTCACCCTATAAATAGAACCTCTCCCACCCTCATTTTCTTCACACCTTTCTCATTCTTTCTTCTCTTTACTCTCTCTCTAGAACCTCTCTCTAGCCCCGAAACCCCCCGAAAAGCCTAGGGAACCTCCCTAGCACGAGGCGGAAGCCCCGGAGTGCTCGACGGCTCCGAGAAGAAGAGCTTTTCGACTCGGGAACGCTGCTCCAAGCAAAGCCCGGTTTTCTATAAAACCCTCTGTAAGTGAGCTACGCCTACACTATTTTTAATATACCTTTTATTTAATTATAGTAACGTTATTAGGAACTTATAATAAGTACTTGGGCTATTATTCTGGGTTATATAAGTATTTTTTAACGCTTATATAATAGTAATAATAGCTAGACTATTAATTAGTCTCGGCGAATAATAGACTAAACTCTAGTGGTAATAATACTAGGTTTCGTCGAAGGAAATTATTTTTAAGAAGCAAAGCGTTGTCTGAGTTCGGAATCACCAACTTTTCAAGTGAGTGCATGGTCCCTTTCAGCTTACACATAGATATGAAGTATTTTATATAAATTACGTGCTGTGTGTTCATATTATCTGTATACTTGCTATCTATGCTGGATGAACGATTTTATACATGTTTTAAATGATTTAAACTGTATATGGATTTTATATCTACAAAATGTGTTGAGTAAAACATGGGTAGATGAATAGTTGTTGTGTGACAAAATAAAATAATGAGAGGCCTCGATATAGATGTTATTGATGATCCAGTCATCTAGCGGAGTATAGATGACGACTACGGACGATTCTAGACAGTCTAGTGGAACTCTAGCAGGCTCGCAACCTGTAGGTGTTTATTTGAACTGTGTGCTCACCAACAGTACTCCATCCCCCACATGGTTGCCTTATTGGACATGAATTGATGAGGAACCCCCGAAGCATGTGTTGTCACCCCGATGAAAGTCCTTAGACTAGGTCCCTTGTGTTAGATGTTTTAGGGACGTAAAGTGAGGATAACGGGAACGGGTAATCGGGTTTTTTTGGTTTGATAAAGTTAATAAACTTATTTATTGTGGGTTGAAAACCCTATGTACTCACCAGGTTTCTGTGACAACCGTCAATTTTTAGCCAAGTCAAAGTCAACTAAAGTCAACAAGTCAAACCGGTCAACTCATCTAACCCTTGTACATTAGGGTTTCAATTATGTTTCTTATTGAACAACTCGCAATCTTAATACAAAGTATCACTTAGAGTTTTCACGTGTTCGGAAATTCTAAACCCTAATCAGGGCAAGTGATGAAACTACTCGATATAACATTATTCCTTAACCCTCAGGGGCATATAACAATCATAACGAGACTTAACGGGATGTCAAACCTTGCGTTGCGAAGCCAAACACTCAAAAAGGTCACAAAAGAAGTCTGTCCCAATCTCTTTCACTCTAACTCTCCCAAAACTCTCTAAGTAGGAGAAATCGCTACAAGTGTGTGTAATCTCTCCCAAATCTCTCCAAGTATGTGAAATCTCTCCCAAATCTCTCTCTGTATGAGAAATCTCTCCAAGAATGTCAAATCTCTCCCAAATCTCTCCAAATATGTAAAATCTCTCCCAAATCTCTCTCTGTATGAGAAATCTCTCCAAGAATGTCAAATCTCTCCTAAATCTCTCCAAGTATGTGAAATCTCTCCCAAATCTCTCTCTGTATGAGAAATCTCTCCAAGGATGTCAAATCTCTCCCAAATCTCTCCAAGTATGTGAAATCTCTCCCAAATCTCTCTGTGTATGAGAAATCTCTCCAAGAATGTCAAATCTCTCCCAAATCTCTCTAAGTATGCCAAATCTCTCCAAGTATGTGAAATCTCTCCCAAATCTCTCTCTGTATGAGAAATCTCTCCAAGAATGTCAAATCTCTCCCAAATCTCTCTAAGTATGCCAAATCTCTCCAAGTATGACAAATCTCTCCCAAATCTCTCTCAAAATCTCTCTCAACTTTTTATAATCACTCGGGGCATCCCGACCCTCGAATTTGACGAAAACAGCTCAAAAACGGAAGTCTACGCGAAAAACAGCCTTAAGGAGCCGAAACTCCTCTTAGGAACCGAAACTCTTAGAGCCGAACCTCCTGAGAACCGAAACCCTCTCAACCGAAATGGACCGAGCGGTCGGTCTATTTCGGTCCCCTGACTAATCAGAACCGAGACCTGACTTTCGGCTCTTCCCTTCTTACCTTCGGTCCGAGAAGACTTCTCACTTTCGGTCCGAGAAGCACCTGCACAGCCGAACCCCTCCACTATTGGTCCCTTCTGATGAGCAGCCTGCGAGACCTCTCGGTTCCCATGCACAACCGAGCCTCGCCTTCGGTTTTATGCTCCTAAGGAGCCGAACCTGCGCACCTTCGGCCCTGAAGTTCGGTTTTCAGCAATTCCTACCCGGTTTTCAATATTTTTAGCGTTTTGAGCCCGTTTTTCGAGATTTTAACGCGGGATTTTCACCCAAACTCGCATTTTAACATAAAAAACCCAAATATTCATATTTTAATTATATTTTGGGGAAAATCCTTGCCTAAGATAAAATCTAGTTGGTAAGATATTTAGGAGGAGTGTTGACTTATCCTTTGAACAAGGACACAAGCAACCTTCCCATACCTTCATAGTACAACCCCTAGTCACTATTCACCCATACCTAGTCAATCATTGTCCTTTTCCCACTCTTTTTCAGCCATAATGTTGATCAAAAGCTGGAGATATCCTTCCCTCTCCTCCCACTTCATTCACTCTTTCTTAAGAAGAACAAACACCTCTCTTCCACTTTCTCTCTCTAAAAATTCGAGATTCAAAGGCTGGTCTTGAGTTTTTCCTCCACATTTGGTAAGTATCTTCCTCCCACACTTAGATATTCTACTATCTTTCATCCAAATCATAGATTGCTTACACAAATATCGTCATATTTGTGTTAGATCTTCAAATCTTCAAGCACCTCCCAAGTGTTCTTGAGTTGAGCACTTCTTTTCTCCATCATCCATCTACTGAAATCACTCAAGGTGAGTTCATACCCCTATCTTTTCATGTTTTTCTTAAGTTTTAAGGGGGGGAATACAAGTTAAAACACCAAGAACTCAACTAAACTCATTTAACAGCCTTCATCAGAAACATTCAACTCCATTCATGGACTGTTTTGGTCAACTTAAACATTTTAGTTTTCAAAACTGTATTAGGTGCAAATAGTTCAGGTTCATACCTTTAAAATGACAACTTGCACATCACCATACTATTTTTCTACGATTTATGGTGATTTTTTACAAAACTGCCTATCATTTCAAAAACGAATTCGGACCAGTCTGTGAATATGAACATTTTAACACAAGTTAAAGACTTCCAAAAATCATAATAAAAATTATGAACAAACTAGACACATTTTATGAACTCTCAGAATTTACGGATTCAGTTTTCGACTTCGTATGATTTTTCTAAAACAGTGCAGAACGGTTAAAAACTAGTTAACAGCTTATAACTTTCAATACACTTTGTATTATGTTGAGCAACGTGTATAACAATAAGTTCTAAATATTGAATGTATTTTCTTGTTAGTTTATCATCATAAACTAAAATTTAGTCATTCATGATAAGGTTCACTCATTCATTTCGAATACTTATAATAAACTTCAATAAGCATAGTTTATGGATTTTTACTACATGAAAAAGGTTTTACTCTCAAAACAAATGGGTTTTTCATATCTTTACGTAATAAACTATAATAGTAATAGTTTAAGGATTTCATATCACTAATTTATTCAGAAAAGGTGATTTTACTTCCTTCATGGAAGAGGTTTTAATATCAAACTGTGTGTAAACTAGTTAACTTAGGATGTGAGGCAATTCTCTCCCCATACGTTCGAGTACGGGATCCCAATTCCTGTAAGTTATAACCAGAGTCTCTTGTAGGGAGTGCGTGATAATTGTGTATATATCTATATTGGGTTTGACACCCCACACCTTGCTGCTAGCTACAGTGGGACCTGCAGGTCTACGGGTGACAAGAGTCATAGTATCTTAACGTCTGAAAAACGTTGTGCAGGTTATTTCTCGTCATAGTATGGTTATAGCGACTCACATAGGTAGTTAACAATCATTCAAATTTACATGGAAAATTCTACTTTGAAAAAGAGTTTTACTTCTAAAACTAAACGAGTTTATGTCGATTTAAACTTGCAAAAATTACTTTAAGTATGGGAAAATACTTGTTCATTTTCGGTCCTGGGATTTAGGACTACCTAACTTTAAAAAGGGTTTTATGCCGATTTAGAACCACTTTTATATCTTTAAGTATGGTAAAATACTTGTCTATTTTCGGTCCTGGGATTTAGGACTACCTAACTTTAAAAAGGGTTTTATGCCGATTTAGAACCACTTTTATATCTTTAAGTATGGAAAATACTTGTTTACTTTCGGTCCTGGGATTTAGGACCACATAACTTTTATAAGGAAAATATAGGATTTTCTTTGGAATCATATCTCTGTTAAAACTATATTTCATCTAGAATTGTTAGACTTCAGCTATAATTGCTAAGTGTATATGCTAGAGTTATATAAGAATCTAGTCATAATCGACTTAGAATTGGTAGGTCCGCCTTACTTCCTGTTCCTTGTTTGGTTGTGGACCTAGGGCAGACCCATTAGATTCGACGGTTTATTTAACATAAATTTTATATAACTTATATACACTGGGCGATTATAGAAGGAATCTATGGGTCTTTCTAGGGTTCATTATCGCATAACATAGAAGCATTCATTCCACTTAATAAAGAAAATATTGGATTTTCTGGAAACATACTTTGTCGCTTTTACAAGGAAAACGGTTTCTTTCTCAAACAAACTCTTATGAACTCACCAACTTAATTGTTGACACTTTTTCAAAACTACTTATATTCTCAGGAAATCAGTGAAACAGGAAAACCAACAACATTTTGAGGATGGGACGATAAATCGTCAAACGTTTCATTTTGTCATCATAATGTAATTGATTTTGAAACATGTAAACTTATTCCATGGTGTAACCTTTTCAATTATATTTATGATGGTTGTATTTACTTTGAGCACTATTATATTCGTTGTAGTGATACTATACATGAAGTCCTCCACCCCCGGACGTTTCCGCCATCCTTGGTTTGGGGGTGTGACAGTTTCGCAACCTGACCCACTCAGTTTATTTATATCACAGGTGTTGATATGAAGTCACATTACACTGAGAGATTAAGGAGATATAAATCACTAGTGATAATGAATGTAAGTTCTGTTTATGCTTATGTTTCTGTATTGACGATGACATCCCAAATGTTTTAAAATGAATAAAAAATACTTTTCTTCGGAAATGCTTTGATAACGTATTTATCATGTTTTACTGGGAACAAATTCCGCAACATTTTTATTAAAAGAGGTACTCTGATTTTTATAAAGCATAAACAAAATCGGTCTTTTCTGGCCGTGAAAATGGGGATGTCACAGTTGGTATCAGAGAATTAGTTTAAGCGAACTAGGAATAAGGATTTATTTCTAGACTTAAACTTAAAATGCTAAGCGATGATTGTGAGAAGTGCGCTTAATATATTTTTGGTAGTACACCTAAATAGACACAAGCACTAGCTTATTTAGGAAAATGGCTAACATGCTTTTATGTGCTAAATGATTTATGATATGCATTATATGATCGGATCTATGGTCTGTTGCCGACCGGATCTGGAAATTTTATGTGTTCAGGTTTCTAAACGTTTAAATACGATATTAGAACTGGCATGTAACTTTTCAAAGTATTAAGGGGTATTACACGTCTAAATCTTCTCTATCTATATTCTCGTCTCGATGCGCTGAACGCATGCTTCTGTGAATGTAACGTCATGGTGAAGGCTCGTAGAGAATTGAGTAAGTGGAGGAAATGAAAAGGCTTTTGATAGTGAAAGACACCTATCGGAAGATATCGTCAGAGTGGTATCTTGCCTTTAGAATACGTTAGGTAAAATAATAGTACGTTTAGAGGAGTACGGTACGTCTGAAGTACACCTTCGATTGGCAGGATGATGGAACGATTGGTGTAATTTTTGAAGTTGTCCCATCGTATGACGTTTCCACCACCAACCAAGTTGAAACAAAATTGATGATTGAAGATACGCATGGAAGAGATCCTAGTAGAGTCTAGGGAAAATTTTATGATTGTTTGGACACATTTGTATGTGTTAAAATTGTTTTTGTGATAGTAACTTGGAAAACTGCGAGACAATACTTGGGACGAGTATGAATAGGTGTGAAAGGTAGTAGAGGCTTATACTACCGGAAGCACAGGACTCACGCTTGGATCAGGGAAAGTCACAAGGTTACCAAGAAGCTAGTAATTGATACCGTTTTATTCAAATATGTCGTTACCATCATTTCGGTAATGACTAAGAGGATGATTGTTATTCTGAACCTAGTGGCCATATCGAATTGAGTCCGACTACGATAAGTATGTTACGTGGTTCAGAGAACCAAGTTTCATGTAGCATTTGACTTAAGCCGGAAGATTGAAATAAAAGATAATCAAAGCGATCGGTAGAGGTATCGCGATAGTTGCTTGTAGCTAGAAATGCTACCTTTTAAGATGTAATTAGAACATGAAGAAATGTATAGTCTGTTCTGGTAGACTCTAAGAGACCTGAGTCTAAGCGTGGGAACATACGATGATAAGTCATTAGAATATGACACATCGGTCCATTTTAGTGAATGTTACAGGTTTTAGAAGTCGGAAGTGTACTGTGCGAAAATGGGTGATGTGGCACAATCTTGGCCATTGCTTTCTCCCCAAGTCTTGCCACTAGATGGTGACATGTGGCACCAAGTTCAGCCATTTTCACCCTATAAATAGAACCTCTCCCACCCTCATTTTCTTCACACCTTTCTCATTCTTTCTTCTCTTTACTCTCTCTCTAGAACCTCTCTCTAGCCCCGAAACCCCCCGAAAAGCCTAGGGAACCTCCCTAGCACGAGGCGGAAGCCCCGGAGTGCTCGACGGCTCCGAGAAGAAGAGCTTTTCGACTCGGGAACGCTGCTCCAAGCAAAGCCCGGTTTTCTATAAAACCCTCTGTAAGTGAGCTACGCCTACGCTATTTTTAATATACCTTTTATTTAATTATAGTAACGTTATTAGGAACTTATAATAAGTACTTGGGCTATTATTATGGGTTACATAAGTATTGTTTAACGCTTATATAATAGTAATAATAGCTAGACTATTAATTAGTCTCGGCGAATAATAGACTAAACTCTAGTGGTAATAATACTAGGTTTCGTCGAAGGAAATTATTTTTAAGAAGCGAAGCGCTGTCTGAGTTCGGAATCTCCAACTTTTCAAGTGAGTGCATGGTCCCTTTCAGCTTACACATAGATATGAAGTATTTTATATAAATTACGTGCTGTGTGTGCATATTATCTGTATACTTGCTATCTATGCTGGATGAACGATTTTATACATGTTTTAAATGATTTAAAATGTATATGGATTTTTTATCTACAAAATGTGTTGGGTAAAACATGGGTAGATGAATAGTTGTTGTGTGACAAAATAAAATAATAAGAGGCCTCGATATAGATGTTATTGATGATCCAGTCATCTAGCAGAGTATAGATGATGACCACGGACTATTCTAGACAGTCCAGTGGAACTCTAGCAGGCTCGCAACCTGTAGGTGTTTATTTGAACTGTGTGCTCACCAGCAGTACTCCATCCCCCACATGGTTGCCTTATTTGACATGAATTGCTGAGGAACCCCCGAAGCATGTGTTGTCACCCCGATGAAAGTCCTTAGACTAGGTCCCTTGTGTTAGATGTTTTAGGGACGTAAAGTGAGGATAACGGGAACGGGTAATCAGGTTTGTTTGGTTTGATAAAGTTAATAAACTTATTTATTGTGGGTTGAAAACCCTATGTACTCACCAGGTTTCCCAACCTGACCCACTCAGTTTATTTATATCACAGGTGTTGATATGAAGTCACATTACACTGAGAGATTAAGGAGATATAAATCACTAGTGATAATGAATGTAAGTTCTGTTTATGCTTATGTTTCTGTATTGACGATGACATACCAAATGTTTTAAAATGAATAAAAAATACTTTTCTTCGGAAATGCTTTATAACGTATTTATCATGTTTTACTGGGAACAAATTCCGCAACATTTTTATTAAAAGAGGTACTCTGATTTTTATAAAGCATAAACAAAATCGGTCTTTTCTGGCCGTGAAAATGGGGATGTCACAGTTGGTATCAGAGAATTAGTTTAAGCGAACTAGGAATAAGGATTTATTTTCTAGACTTAAACTTAGAATGCTAAGCGATGATTGTGAGAAGTGCGCCTAATATATTTTTGGTAGTACACCTAAATAGACACAAGCACTAGCTTATTTAGGAAAATGCCTAACATGCTTTTATGTGCTAAATGATTTATGATATGCATTATATGATTGGATTTATGGTCTATATTGGTACAGTGGAACGATGGTGGGTTAGATGATGCAACATGGGAACCCATGGAGAATATATCCAAGCATTTTGCACAATTGCACCTCGGGGACGAGGTACCTTTCCAAGGCAGGAAAGGGATGATACGACCATCAGGCAACCAACAACCTCGACAAATACAATGATTCGACACTCTTCCCGTAAAAGGAAACCAAATAAATACATTACATTTATCTATGATTAAGAGTCAATAACGGGAACTGAGCATGTAAATGAAAGACCTTATCATAGCCATGAAAGGAATGAGTAGCTATCAAATTCTGTTTAGCTATTTTAATTGGTTTTTCTCCTTTTTTTTAGTCGTCTAGAGTTAATGGTCTGTTTTTTTTTCATATTTAATAAGTGTAATGCCTTGGTCAAAGCAAGGAATTTGGAAATAAAGTTGTCTTCTCTCCAAATGTGGTGAACATTCTGGAGTTTTATCATTCAAAACCTTGTTATTGGAGCTTGTGCTTGCTTGAAAAGCACTTCTAGATACGTAGGAGTATCACTTTCACATATCTTGGGTTACCGGTTGGGGGAAATATGTCTCTTATAAAACACTAGAAGCAAAAACCTTATCCTTTGGAGGTCGGATTACCCTCATAAACTCGAGTGATTGATAGACTGCAATCCCGACTCTCGTCGTGAAAGCCAAAACCTTATCCTTTGGAGGTCGGATTACCCTTATAAACTCTGTATTGGGAAGTCTTCCAATCTTTTATTTTCCCTTTTTAAAACTCCTCTCAAGATCATCGAAGAATTGGAAGGAATCAGAAGAAGGTTCTTATGGGGTGTTGGTTCCGAAAACATGAAAATTTGTTGGATTAGTAGGGATAAAATTCTCACTCCAAAGTCTAAAGGTGGTCTCGGTGTCATCAGTCTCAGAGCAGCCAACCTCTCCCTACGTGGCAAATGGCTTTGGAGATTAAAAGAAGATCCTACGTCACTATGGGCTAATTTAATTTTGGCCCTACATAAAACAGAAAGGGTATGGAAATTCTTCCTGGTTTGATTGGAAATCACTGGTGTCTGGAAAAACATTGTAAGTATTACCAAATACTTTGATGTATGTAACGTTCATATTAAAGAGTTGTTCAAAAAAGAATTAGGTCGGTGTAACATGACCTCTTTTTGGTTCGAGGATTGGTAAGGGAATCGTATTCTTAAAGACACTTTTCCTGAACTGTTCAAATTGGAATCAAGAAAACAATGTGTAATTTCTGACAAATATACAAAAATTGGAGACACAATTGAATGGATGTAGGGTTGGAAGAGGTGACCAACATCAAATATGGAGAAAATTGAACTATCATGTTGCACCTTAATACTGCAAGGAATAACTCCCACTTCCTTGAGTGACAGGTGGAGTTGGTTGGCTGATAACTCGGGTTCATTCTCAGTTTGCTCCTTACAACACCTATGGGAATCATATCCATGTGTTAACTTACCATACAAGCATTTATGGAACAACTTGGTCCCAATAAAAATTAACTTTTTGGGATGGCGTGCGGTGCTTAATCGCCTACCTTAGAAGGTCGAGATGTCTAAATGCGGGATTGTTGTACCTTCTACACTTTGCGCTTTCTGTGACAATGAGGATGAAATGGGAAACCAACTATTTTTGTAGTGTTGTTGGGTAAAAGAAGTTTGGGCTTTATTGGAGATTTGGTGCGAATTAAGGGTTTTTGAGATTCACTCTCTAGGACAGCTTCTATTTATATCACATGTGTTCTTACAATCCCCGTTACAAAAGAAAATCACTCATGCTATAATCATGACCATTCTATGGTTTATCTGGAGGGCAAGAAATGGCATAATTTTCAAATCGATGGTATCATCGCCGGTTCAGGTAGTAGCTGAAATAAAAGCAAATGCTTTTATTTGGATAAAAAACAGAGGTAGAGGATTCTCTCTAATATAGGAAAACTAGTGCTCTTTCCCTTTCATGGTTCAATAATTGGATGGGTGGGTTGGGGCTGGGAATTTTGTGTCATTTCATGTTATGTTTACTGCAGCAAGTGTGGGTTTAGCGTGTGTATCAGTTCACTGGGTAGATGTAACATAGGTTTTTGCTACAGTCTAAACATTTATTTGGGGTGTGTTTCTTCCGTGTTCAATAGGATTGTGTGGGAGGGGTTTACACTTGGTGTTGGTGTGTGTTCCCTTGCTAAATTGATACATTTACTTGGTCATATTGGGGTTCTTTTTCTTTGATTTTATAGATAATTGTATGGTGGTCTATTCAAACTCTTTATATCGGGATTGCTATCACAACTCTGTTGAATTCATATTTATACACAAAGTAATGGGCCAATCGATTATATCCCTTGATGGAAATCATGGTAGTTGCTGGTTCGTTGCTAATTTGATATTTGATACTGCTGGATCTTTCATTGCTTCCAGGGGAGATCCTGGTGGCTTGTTATATCCTCTACCTAGTGATGTTTTCATTCATTCACATCTGCACATCGGATGTGTTTAGCCCCATCTTTTTTATATTCGTGAACTAGTTAGTTTCTGTCTTTCTAGTCTTTGTTTTTTTTTTTCGTTTTTTGTTTTCCTTTTTTGTTCCCTGTACTTTTTCGTGGCCCAACTCCCTATTGGTCACTTCATAATAAATTTCTTCGTTCAAAAAAAATCTATCCAAATAAAATATTTTTCATTGACAATTATGTCCATAATTTTAATTTGTAGAAATTAAAGAGACTAAATCCAGGTTTAGTAACTTTCATCGACGTACAACACCATCTTCTCCGAGAGTTCCGATGCCTACAACGACTCCATAATCGATCAACAAATCGAGCCCAAAATACCCATGTAATTATCAATCAATCACCGGGCTTTAATTTCCATCGTCTATCAATACTCGAGCCCATAACTCCAACATCAATCTTCCAATTCTCGATCTTCAACTCCAAAATTGAGCTCCAGACTCTTTCTCGATCTTTGAACCTCGAGCTTAAGGCTCTCCATCATCGATCTTCAGGCTCTAATAGTCGTAATTATCGATCTTCCTATTTATCGATTTTATTGTTGGCACTATAGTCCTCAGTTCCACATGTACGAGTCTATTACAACGTTATTATTGGAATTGGTACTTGTATTCAGTTTCTTTTGCATTCGATTCCAATTATATACAACTTGTTTGTAGGTGTATAGGGATCTAGAGACATGAAAGGTTTTGAATTTGGTGTTTGTTTTGGCAGACAAAGTTATAAACCTAAAGGTTTATGTTCCATTGTCTTTAATGGAAAATATATTCACCCCGGTCTCAAGAAGTAATGTATTCTCTTTACTGATTCCATTTTTCAGAAACAAGAACACGATTTTGATTATTTTTCAATGAAACTATGAACCTTATTTACTCTTCTGGAAAAACCAATTGGTTTTATGAAGAAGATAAGATCATGTATGTAGTACAAATGCTCATATGGGTACATTTCCAAAAGTGAAATCGATATTTGTGGTCTGGAACTTAGAGACAAAGTTTTCATGAAGGATGGTAATGTTTATTCATCGTTATAACTTATAAGAAAAAGTGAAAGCTTTCCCTTTTGCAAGATTGTTGCAGCTAAGAGGAAGAAGGAGGAAGAAGGGTTGTTTAACCGTGTGTTGTGTGTGTTTGGAGTTTCCAAACCTGGGTTCTTTCTCTTCAATAAATAGAAATTAAAATTGGGGTTATAATAGTAAACACAATATTTTCTATGGATGTATAAAAGCATTATGTGTATATATCAGCTCCCTTTGAACAAATTTGAGATATTTCTGTTAATGATAAAATGAGAAAGTTATAACATATATATGTCAAATTCAGATATACAATGTATTGTAATAAAGCCTTTAAGTTTTATTCATTGTGAATACTACAAAATAAGCACATAATAGCATATAAGAAAATTAAATTATATGTTTTAATAAATATTGTAACGTTTATATGTGAGTTGTATTGAAAGAGTAATTATATCATGTCTAAGGTGGTACTGCAGTGACAACGATATCGTTCTTGGGACCTGAGATCACAAAAGAAATGTCAGTTGTATTCCGGGATGAGGTCTAGGGAATATGCTCTAACAATCAAATTAAATTTGATTAGAGAAATGTATTATTGGGTAGTAAGTATTAAGAGCCTCTGGAAATATATGTTTTGCTACAAGCTGGGGTCGGTGTTCAAAAAAGAAAAAAAGGCTCACGATGATATGCTACGGGCTCATATGGAGCCTCTGGAAATATAGAAATGACCGGAATTTTAATCTGAAATTTATCAGTACCTTTTGCGGAGCTGAGCAGATAAAATCATTGGTGTATCTCTCGATCAAATGTAGAGGAAAATGCGGTTTATGTGAATGGAACGTGTGGTCATCATCTCCTTTCCATTTTTCCTAGTTTTACTATGTATTTTTCTTTACTTACAACTACTATCTGTACGTCTTTTTTGTTTTTCCGTTCCTGCTCCCCTCTAGTTCCTTACTAGTTGGGGTTCATTTTAATATAATTTTGTTGTTTCTAAAAAAAAGTAAGTATTGAGAGTAACTGTTTTAATTAATGTCGCCATTGGGGTTTGGCCAATATTTATAGTGAGATAGTGACCATTTATCTTTTACCAAAGTTGGTGATGTGATACATGTTATTGTCTTTTTCTAAATGTTGGAGCTTATATAGTATTTGTCACTTGTTTAATAGTGGTAGATAGTTTGCTTTAGCAATATATCCTACATTGTTGGGTGAAGAAATTTTTGGTAGGTTTATTACTTGAACCACCATTCAAATATTTGAAAAAGGAATTTTGGAAGTAATATAAAGGTGACTAGTTCTATGGGGTTTTGTGGATATTATATAGTTTAAGGACTATATATTAATAATTAAAGACTAGCACTTAGCACATGCACATGCACATGCACATATAAATTCGTTACATTTATGGTCCCTGAAATTAACGGACAGTAACTTTTCTGTTAATTGTCTGTTAACAGTTTTCAGTTATTTTGGAGGGAAATCGAATGGCAGATTTTCTTTCTGTTCTCCTGAACCATTATGACTATTTATGAAAAGTTGTAACTGTTGGAATTCACTGGTATAAATATGTGATGTTTACCTCCAAAATGTTCCTTCAATTTCTTTCTTTATCTTTTTCGTTGATATAATTCATAGAAAATGTTATTTTATCATGATCATGAGAGAGAACTGTAGGGTCATTGCCTTTATTCTCTAAATGGTAGGAGGTCCTGGGAGGATATTTTCCATTTCAACCCAACAACGAAATAGTGGGGGAAAATTATCTTTAAGGATAGAAATTATATCACGTCCTCGTTTTTTTTCCAATTTTCTAATTTCATTTTTCTCTGTTCATACTATTGTTTTAAAAAAGTTAAGGATAATTTCTGGATGTTTCGAGTACAATTCTAAAAATGATCTGTCAAGATTCCATTAAACTTTACAGAATGGATGGAGTGAACTTTATCCGCTAGAAGGAAAAGATGAAGTTTATGTTGGTTGCTGCAAAAGTTTACTATGATCTAGAAACACCACAAATTGTTGTTTTCAATAAAGAAGAACAACAAACATGATGACATGCTATGTGGAGGCTATATTCTAAGCACTCTTACTGATTATCTCTATGATTTATACTCTCCAATGACATCTGCCAAGGCAATCTGGAACACTTTAGAAGAGAAATACAAAGCTGAAAAGAAGGGGCAGGTAAGTTCAAGACTTTTAAGTTATTTGAATTTAATATGAAAAATAATGTGTCAATCATGGATCAAGTCCATGAATTTCTAATTCTTGTCTCCAAATTCAAGAATATCACTATTGAAATTCCTGAAAAGTTTTCGTTTTTAGATTAATAAATCGTTAATAAATAGCAACAATAGATATATGGTCAAGTACAATAAGTGTAACGTCTCAAAATAATGACACAAAATTTTCGTTTTTAGATTAATAAATCGTTAATAAATAACAACTCCATAAAACCAAGGTAGCCAAGATTTAACAAAATATCATTAAATCAGAGTAATTCACAGAATGCGGAAACATGTGGTATGTGCTCTGCAATCATCCCGAACCCTTTCGTATTGAAAACCGAAGTACCTGAAACATAAACTGAAAATCGTAAGCACAAAGCTTAATGAGTTCCCCAAGATATCACACACCACACATACATAAATTACATACTGGGACCCCTCTCTCCATCAGGCCTCGCCTAGTCTCGAGTCCCACTCGGCCTCAGGCCCCGCCCGACATCGAGCCCCGCTCGGATTAAAGATCTGTTATTCTCAGGCCTCGCTTGTCCCTGGGCCTCGCCCACTATACACATACAATATATCACATAATCATGCTAACACATAAAATGATCATAAACACTAGCGTATGTTTCAGTCGTCGGGCCTTGCCTGACATCGAGCCCCGCCCGATACACACATAACCATATAAACATATAACCATACTAGAACATGCAATAATCACAAAGACAATAGCATACCATACAGTCATCGGGTCCCGTCCCGCGTCGGGCCTCGCCCGGAAATCATAAGACACATACTGATAATTAACATACGGTATCCTCCTCAGGCCTCGCCTGGCATCGGGCCTTGCTCGGTAAACATATCATCATATAACACGCGCAAGAGTCGAACAAACATCTAGCATCCTAACATAAAACCAAGGGTGGAAATTGGTGCCTTAAACCCGCTAAACCCAGTTAGGAGACTCACCTCGCACTGCCGAAACATACAGACGATCCCTGCTGCTTGCTGATAGATTTCTGAAGTGTCAATATCAAAACAACATCCAATTAACAATTGGGTTCCAAACCATAACCATAAATCCATACTCAGGTCTAAAAAGACCATTTTACCCCTAATCCAGCTTGGTCCAAGACCAAGGCCCAACTCCTAACCTGAATGGCCCAAAAGTCAAATAACCAACCAAGGCCCAATTATGACCCAATTTTCCAAATTGGTCCCAAACCCCTTACACGGGCCTTACCCTAAAGCCCAACAAAAATTCCTAGTCCAAGACACTCATACTCAGATGGCCCATTAAGAACTCAAACACCTAAGCCCAATAAGGAAGCCCAACACGAAGCGCAATAAGGAAGCCCAACACGAAGCCCAAAACGCCAAAACCCTCCTGATTGAGTATGCGGGGCGTACTCAGCTGTACGCTAAGCGTACATGCAATCTAGCTTGTACGCTACGCGTACAGACTTGTATGCCCAACATACTCCTCCTTTAAGCCATTTACGACATTAAGCTCTTAATGCTTAAGTCCAGAAGTCCAAACCATAGATCTAAATCATAAAAAAATGTCTAGAACCATAAAGTCACTAACTTGGTGACTTTGCATGACCCAAACGAATCCAATCTCAAATATAACCTTCTACTTCCATTAAATGAGCTCAAACTCAAGCATGGGGGATTCTAAGCCCTAAAGGTGCCAACTTTATGAATCAAGGACCATAGAACACCAAGAGTGGGAACTCTAAGCTCCAGGAATGGTATCAACTGCTAAATCTCATCCATGGGACCAAAAATGAACCAAGAACTCATACATGCTAGGACTAAGCTAATAATGAACAAGGTTCAAGCTTTTTACCTCAAACAAGCTGGAAATGAAGCATATAATCCAGATCCATAAGCTCATCCTTGATTCACAACCTTGCATCAAACTCCATCTTCTTGGAAATGACCCAAAAACACCAAAATGCACATCATGAGCTCAAAATTACAACCATAGAGGCTTAGAGACGATTTCTAGGGTTTTTAGGAACTTGAAGGCTGGTATAAGAACCAACCAATAAGAATTAATGAGATTATATAGGCTACATCATCGAAATTAGGGTTTTCATTAAGATGCATGTACGTCCAGCGTAAACCATTGTACGCCCCGCGTAGCGGCTTTAGAACTAGTACGCCATGCATACATATATGTACGACCCGCATATTTCTTAACCCCTTAACCCTAATATACTCCGAAGGTCATAACTTCTTTGTTACCAACCCGATTCTGACGATCCTTATATCCATGAAAAGGTAACAAGAAGCTCTACACTTTAGTCAACTCATACTTGCCTTACCATTTCCCGATCATCATTCAATTTCCATAAAAGCCCGAGTTGACAAATTACCGAAATACCCTTTGACTCCAAAAAGCAAACCGAATACCCGGATCATCCAATATACACCATCCACCTCCAAATGAGCCCAAAACTAACTTCTTTAAGGATCCTAAGCCTGCTAATACCCAATCCTTGATCACCACCCCGAAATGGAAACAATCTGAAACAAGGTGTTATAGTAAGGAATCATAAGGACATGAAGTGATGATGGGAGACAATCATACTTCGATGGTGCTTGGAATGGTTTTTATTGAATTAACCTTCACTTTTTGAAAGCAAGTTGTACTTAAAGATGTTCTTCATGTTCCTACTATTAGGAAAAACCTGGTTTCTGGATTCAATCTATGTAAAAATGGAATAAAAGCTATGATAGAATCTGATAAAGTGATTCTATCTATGGATGGTGTATTTTTTGGAAATGCCTATGTTGCCGATTGGATGTTCAAACAAAGCATTAATAAAATTTCTAGTTCTTTGTATTTTGCCGAGTCTTTATTTTCTTTAAATATTAGCATTGAATGTTCATCTTTCAATTTGTGGCATCATAGATTAGGACACATAAATTGTAGAACAATGAAATGCATGTATAAACAAGGGATAATTTCTTTTAATAATCATCAAAATTAAAAATGTGAAATATGTGTTCAAGCAAAGATGAAGAACACTACAATCCTTAAGTTTGTTCACTCAGACATATGTGAGTTGAATGGTCAATTAACTAGACGATGAAATAGATATTTCATAACTTTCATTGATGATTATTCTAAATATAGTTATGTATATTTGTTAAAATCTAAGGACCAAGCTTTTGATGCATTCAAAATATATAAGGCTGAAGTAGAAACTCAAAGGGTAAAAAGATTCAAATACTTAGAAGTGATAGAGGTGGAGAGTATTTTTAAACATAATTTTCTTTTTTTTGTGAAAGTCATGGTTTGATTCATCAATTAATTGCCTCATATACACCCAACATAATGGTGTTGCAGAAAGGAATAATGGTTTGTTGCAAGATATGCTCACTGTTGTGTTGGTAAATGCAAATCTACCAACAAATATGTGGGGTGAAGCCTTACTTACAACTTGTCATGTAAGAAATAGAGTAATCTATAAGAAACTCAAAGTAGCTCCTTATGATATATGGAAAGGTCGGAAACCCAATATAAGTTCATTTAGAGTTTGAGGATGCTTGGCTTACTATAAGGTTCCCTTACCTAAAATGTCATAACTAAAACCAAAAGCTTTAAAAAGTTTCTTTGTGGGATATGCAGAAAATTCTAAGGCATATAGCCTTCTAGACTTGGAAGCAAATGCTATTGTTGAATCCAGGGATGTAGAAGTTATTGAGAATAAATTTAGAAATGATTCAAAAAATTTGGATCAAGTTGTTACTCATATTCCACAATGTACTCCCACTTCAGAACTTGTCTTTGGTAATAAGAGACAACTACCTAAATCTTCTAGTGCATCTAAAAGAAGTGATAGAGCTAGGAAAGATAAAAATCTTGGTCCAGATTTCATTAACTCTCAAGCTATTGTGTTCCTAGTTGAAGGTGATAGGAATAACAAGGTTTTGAATAAAATGCTGATTCTTCTTCATATAGAGATGCACCTAAAACTTATCAGGAAGTAATCACTTCCATGAATGCTGCTTTCTGGAAGTAGGCAATCAATGATGAGATGGATTCCCTTATATCAAATGGTACTTGGGAGATCTATGGTTTACCTCCAGGTTCCAAAGCAATTGGGTGTAAATGGGCATTTAGAGATAAGAGAAATACAGATGGCTCAATTCAAAATTTTAAAACTAGATTGGTCATTCAGGGATTCAACCAAAGAAAAGGAGTTGATTACTTTGACACATATACCCCAGTAGCTAGAATAACATCTATTAGAATACTCATTGCCTTAGCTTCTATTCATAATCTTCATATCCATCAGTTGGATTTAAAAACTGCCTTCCTGAATGGGGACTTAGATGAGGAAGTTTACATGGGCAACCAGAAGGCTTTGTATTGCCTGTAAATGAGAACAAAGTATGTAAAATTAATAAATCCGTACATGGGTTGAAACGACACCTAAACAATGGCATGAGAAGTTTGATATCTCTATAATATCAAATGGTTTTTCTCATAATTCATCAGACAGATGCATTCACTCAAAATTCACTCAAGAATATGGTGTTATCGTATACCTTTATGTGGATGATATCCTAATTGTTGCAACCAATATGAAAGGTATCACTGAAACCAAGAAGTTTATGTCTTCTTGTTTTTAAATGAAATATTTGAATAAAGTGGATACCATATTGGGAATTAAGGTTCAAAGGCATAGTGGGGGTTATATATTGAATCAATGTCATTATATTGATAAAATACTTGATAAGTTTCAACACTTAAATATTAAGGAGGAAAATACCCCATATGAAATATCATGTAAGCTGAGTGAGAATTGTTGTAGAGCCAGTGCTCAGCTTGAGTATGCAAGTGCGGTTGTTGTTCAGTGCATAGGAGAGGTGTTGTTTTTGCTTTTTTTGCCTGGTGCGGTTGTTGTGTAGAGATACTTGAAGAACTATTTCTCACCCTAGGTTGTGCCCAATTGAATCATGACGTCACATGATAGCGACACGTCATCAAGTCACCCTGTATTAAGCACAATGATATTGTTAATTGTGAGAGTGTTTAGGATATATTTTGTTACAACTTTCCACATCACTTGCGTGTTGGGATCTCATCGGATCATCCTTAGCGGTTTATTGTAAGTTTCCAGGTGGCGCGTGCCACTCTCATTAAATGGGTTAATGATGATTTGTATTTTCTAGCTTCATGGTTCCTCTACTTAAGGCAACACGGTCTACCCGTTTCTTTCATCGTTCAATTTATCTTCTTCACCAACTTCCTTATATTTTTTCATTTTCCTCTAAAGGTTTTTGATGTATTTTTCTCCATGAAAAATGACCGGTCGAGTTTATATTATGTTTATCAACCATTATTTGTGCGCAAAACAACACACTACATCCAAGAATTTTTGTACTTCACTGATGAGTTGGATTTTTTATGAAACACTACAAACGTTGTACATAAAAGAGGTTGACGAATTACGTGTTGAAAATCGAGATCAAAAGCTAAAAAGAATCAAAGAAATACGAGTTCGAGAAACCGATAAATAAAGACCAAAAGATTATGAATTAATTCTAATGTTTAATTAAAATATAATTCTTGGGAAATAATCTTATTAGTTACTTTGTAGCTAATTAATTTGACTAAATATGATGGTTAGTTAGTTAAAGAAAATCTATCTATTCCAATTAAAGAATTAAATTTTGCCACATGGTATGTCCTCCAACAAATTTTCTATCAAGGTTAAATTATTATTTTATCATTCACCCTTAATAAATAAATCTTATAAAATAAATTCAGGAATAAATCACAAATAAAATAAATCAAAATTAAATTACTATTTTGTAACGTCCCAAAAATTTAAAACCAAAAATTTCATTTTCAAAATAATAAACCATCAACCCTACATGTTCATAAAACCATAAATGAAAATCAGATTATATCAATCAATCATCCCAATACATCCAAAATCAAATAAGGCAGAAATCATGGTGTGTGCGATGCGATCACCCCGAGCTCTTCCCCTTCGAACCGGAAGTACCTGAAACATAAACTGAAAACCGTAAGCACAAAGCTTAGTTAGTTCCCTAAAATACCTCAAACAATACATATCAAACATATAATGGGCCATGCCCAACATGTAAAAACCGGTAAAATTCGGTCAGAGTTCGACGATCAAACCCCCGTGAGCCGTTATGCAATAAAGACCAATGGCACGTAAATTGGGGTCTACTAAAGTATATGTGTCTGTATTTCTAATTTAACCAACCGAAATTTAACGAATTAATAAATGTTACGTCCTCATTATATATATATATATATATATATATATATATATATATATATATATATATATATATATATATATATATATATATATATATATATATATATGTGTGTGTGTTAATTACTTTTGCAAAATATCTAAATACAAGTATGACATATAATGTATATATATTCGAAATAAATTATACACTTAAGATTATGTATTGTGTATGTTTCCAAAGGACCAAATTCATGTTATAAATACATACACCAATACATCGATTTAATCAACCAAATTCAAATAAATAAATTATAAGTTAAAGTTAAATACAAAGTTATAACAAATTATCATTATACACTAACAAATATATAACAAGTTACAATTATTCAAATATATAACCAATTACAATTATTCAAATATATAACCATTATCACTATACACTAACAAATATTTAACAAATTTACACGTATTCAAATATATAGCAATTATGTGAGCTGTCAAATTGAGGCAATTGTAAATCTTCTTCCGTGATTCCTGCTTACTCAATTCCTTTCTCCTGGTTTCCTGCAAACCATCAAACAAAACCCACTCATTTCAATCTATCTGTCCCCATTCATCAATCTATCAAAGAAACCCAAACAATTTTCCCTACATCGATTCCTATCAAAACAATCATCCCATTCATCAATTTTCAATACAAATAACCAAGAACAAACATCTCAAATACCCCTTCCCATCGGTTTCTATCAAGAACAACCAAAAGAAAAAAAAAAAAAACCTGTATCAAAGCAAGAACACTCCTGTTCTTGATTCTCGAGTACACCTGCAAACAAGAAGAACAATAACCCGTTTGTATTTCCTTTCCTTTTCCTGTCATATAGCACCACCCAAACACCCTTATGCTTCAGAACATCGTGATCAGTGACCTTTCCGTCACCACCTATTGCAACAAAATCAAAGCTTCGGCGGACCTTCTTACTAACCTCGATTCAGATTATGCCATCCCCTGAAAGCATCTCGTCATTTACACGATCAACAAATTATCATCCAAATTTGAATCGGTTGCAAATATCCTTCGATGCCGCTCTCTGCTTCCGACATTCAGTGAAGCCTGATTAAATATTGGATAGAAGAACAATCCTTATCTTCTCCTCTTCTGGTTCACACCGGAATGGCGACCAACACCTCATCGTCGCCAACAATTTTGCATACCGGGAATAATTCCTCCAACCGACAGAGCATTAGTCGTCCCAATCGCCAGCAATAGCAACAACGTCGTCGCCAACAGCAACCACTTGCGCTACCAAACAAGTCGTACAGTTGGATTCTATTCCTCCGTTCCAACCACACGCACAAAAGAAAGAAGACGCCGACGATCGTCATCGGTCAGCGCCCCTACACGAGATTTGCTCGATCTTTCCCCATCAGCACCGACGATTTGTTCGTCCTTCCCTTATCCCCTTCACGACCCCACCTGTTTCCCCGATCGGAACCACCCCACACACCCTAAACATCGGCTGATATTGTTATTGCTCTCCAATCGGATTGATCCCGGCGAAGAAAAAAAAAAGGGATCAAGAAGAACTCACCTGAGAAGTCGTCTCCCCCTCTCATGATTACCATCGGCCATGTCTGCCTTCGTCTTCAAGCTCCAATCGATCTTTCCCCGTCTCCTTGAACCTCGTCTGCGGCTGCTGCCTCGTTTCCTCGGGCCGAGATTTCCGACGATGGAGGTAGATCCTTCGCTGGGACGTCGGAGCCGGGCGGCGATGGTGGTGATACCGACGTTTTCGGTTTCGGTGTTCGATCGCCTTCGTCTTCCTCACGTTCATCTGTGTTCCTCGAGATTTTTTTTTGAAGTGAACGATGGTATCCCCTTCATCTTCTTACCCGATCAAATAAATGGAACGGGTTTAAAGACCCTAATATACTTTAGATGGATCCAGTAGTCGGGTATGGAGCTTCAACCAGAAAAGAAAACGGGTTCCGGGTTTGACCCAGTCAAAGGTCAAACATAAATCAAACCTCCTTTTAAATTATCAAAACTTAACCTCCTTTGACAAATACTTTGCAATTTCAGTCCAAACCCCAATCTTTGATTCCAATTGTTGATAATAACCCCTCCTTTGAAATTATTTTTACCCAATCAGTCCCACTTTGGTTAAAATAATTTACAAACAATCCATATACTGTAAACCTGTTACAAAACGGTCCCGGTAATACTTCAAGGTTCAAGGATTATGAATTTGCAGTTCACTCGGCATGTTTATCGTTTCTCAAAGGAATGCAAATGCCGTACCAATCGAACTCACGCTTCAAGGGTGAGTTCATACCCCTATATTTTATATTTTTATTAAGTTTTAAGGGGGGGAATACAAGTTAAATCATCAATATCATAATTAAACGTTTTCAATAGATTACATCAGAAAAGTTGAACTTCAATCACAACTGGTTTTGGTAAACTTAAACATTTTAGTTTTCAAAACAACACAAAGTGCAAGTAGTTCAAGTTCTTGATTTTCAAATGGCTACTTGCACATCACCATACGAGTTTTCTATAATTTATACTTAACTCAGTATTTGTATAAATATTGTTTTGTTTGCGCTGCTTGTATTTGTAGTGCACTATTATTATTGTTTGGTTTACGCTACATGTATATGTAGTGCATTGTCATTTTGTTTTGTTTACGCTACATGTATTTGTAGTGCATTATCATTTTTAGTCTAATCTCCATAACTATGCCCGTATTCTTGAGGTACGTTATGGACAATAATAGCGCTATTGGGTTTACCACCCCACCTTGGGACGCTAAGGTGATTGATCGCACGTGGTTGAGTGTGTATGATGATTAGATGCTCCATCCTATATATATACATATGTATATGTATAGGGTGAGGACTATTTGTTGTTGTTATCCTTTGTTAATCAACTTTCAATTCTATAAACCATTATCTCAAATACAATTGTTTGCCAATTTCAAAAGAAAACAAATACTATGTTTGTAAGGGAAAAGCATTTAATAATACAAAACAAAAACTTATGAACTCACCAACCCTTGTGTTGACACTTTTTCAAACCACTTGTATTCTCAGGAAATCATTAAACAAGTAACCAAGTGTTGTTGAGAATGGGATGCTAAGACGTCAAACATTTCCTATTTTGTCCATGTATTGTAATTGATTTATAAACATGTAAATCATAATGATGTAACTTTTCAATTATATATATATGTTGGTTGTGTTTACTTGAATTACTATTGCAATTGTTGTTATGATATTATACAAGAAGTCCTCCACCCCCGGACGTTTCCGCCATCCTCGGTTTGGGGGTGTGACAGATTGGTATCAGAGCACAGTTTATAGTGAATTAAGTGTATCAAACCACATAAGATATACAAACTATAAACACAATTGGGACTAATAGTCTCTGATTTGTGCATTTTCCAAATAAATATACCTTTAGAAAATAAATGTTTTTCTTAATTAAAGTATACCTACCAACATTCATACAAAGAACAGGGTCACAAGTACAGAACAAAAATATTACGATTGTTGGACAACACAGGTGGGCTTAGAGACATATAGTCAAGTCGGGGAAGATGTAGCCTGATCAACTACATTATCTGGGGTTTGACTAGCGTGTGCCTAAGTACGTTTGTGAAGTTTCAACAAAAAAAAAAAAAAAAAAAAAAAAAAAATCAATAGACAAACACAATGAAACTAAAAAGGGTATCAATCTATCAAGAGAAAAACACATACAATGTAGATTTAAAATCCACTAATTATAACAAAATGGCTAAAAGAAAAGGTAAGGACTAAGGATTTTTAAGTCCTCTCTTCTTATAAATAGCTTTGAAGCAAGCTTGCCTAAGCCTCTTTGTTCTTTCTGTCAATTCCATACCGGGCAATTTCTCCATCATCTTCTTGTGCCCTGCTAACGTCTCTACCTCCTCCTTTAATCCCAACTCCTAGTTTATTTTAGGTAGATGCAATACAATTTTCGTGTGAGTTCATGAAATTTACAATGAGTTAAGTTTATGTAAATATAAATCAAAAATCGTAGTAAAACAATTGATTCGATGTGGCATATGCCTAAGGCCTATGTTTATGTTATAAAGAAACTAATAATTAAAATTTTAGAAAATACCAAAACTACTTTGGTTACCAAGTGCATGCATACATGCATGAGTAATGAATAGAAGGTTATTAGAGTAGTTTACCTTGGCATTTTGAATGAGGGATTCAAGGCTCTTAAGTTTCCTATGAGGCCATCTGTTTATGTTTAGCTCCCTGCATCTTTTCTTCAATAATGTTGCCCCTATCCCTAGTTCCTTTGCTGCCATGATTATCGGCATCTCAAAGTACTTCGCTATCTCTTCAAACTCCAATGGTCTCAACCTATTTGCCACCTTACGGCCACCGTGAGCAGTGGTGGCAGCACTAGAACTACCAGTAGCATCACCACCGGGTTTGCAGTCTTCCCTGAAACTAACCGATGGTAAATTACCATCCTCCCAACAATCCCATAAGCTTATGTCTTCAAGGGGATCCAAATCGTGAAACTCATTTCTAGAAATGATGTTTTGATCTTGGTTAAGTACTGTGGAAACGTGCTGATCAAGCCCTTCTGGCAATTTTTCTGACAACTCGTAATTATGATGGTCGAGCATGTCACCACTGTCAGGAAAAAAAAAAAAAAAAAAAAAAAAAAGCAAAACTCAAGATAATCAAATCCAACCCGATGAAATACTCTTTTGATCACTACAAATCCAAATCATGTTTTGATCAATATAGACAAAATCACTTTTCTGTGCGAAAGATAGGGTAATGAGTGACGTTTATATATACCTGAAAAGATCTTGATGATCAAAGTACGGAAACCAATCGAGGTCATATATGGGGTTTTGATGATCTGCAGGTGGATCCATTTGTGAGGGAAAAGTTAAAAGTTGCGGTAAGAATGTGATGATTTATATAAGTGAAGTAGGAGAAGTAATTAATAACAAATAAAGAGGAAGTGAATATAAATACTCGTTGAGCCGTAACTTTCTTCTTCCATTCACACACGTATAAGTATATACTGCTAAAATCTTGACTTGTGTGCCGCATGCATTTAATGCTTCACATGTCTACCCTGCAAATCCTTGACTTTGAAGCGACGTATCAGTTCCCATATACCTCAGATTAAATTCTTTTCACTGCATACTACCAGTCTTCAATCATGCAAAAGAAAACACGACTTGTTGTAGCTAAACTACTTACGTTCGTTATAATTATTTGACTCGTATAAACTTGGTTGCTATAAGCTGCTTTGTATGTGTATGCTAGTGTCAATTCATGAGGTCTTATCACATTTAAGTCCCTGGAATCAGTTCACACTAGTCATTAACTCGTTTGAGTATATGGTCATCATGGATAACGCTAGCCCGAAGTAGACAACTCCTCACTTGCACGATTCGCTTGAGTGCATTTTACCATTTTATACACTATGTTCTTGATACACATAGTAGTCACTAGGGCACAATTCGGTCATTAGGCTGGGGTTATGAACTCATGAATGGGGACTTGGTACATCTACGAGTCTTACATCACGTTTTATCAACAAATCTTGTATACTCATTTTAGCAACAAATCTGGTATCTCATTTTAGCAACAAATCGTGTATCTCATTTTAGCAACAAATCTTGTATCACGTTTTAGCAACAAACTTTGTTTCCCCTGAGAATATGACAGTTGCATCTCATTTGGGCAACATACTTCATCTCTCATGATAACAACAAGTCATTGTAATAAAATAAACTTGACATCATTAGTAGTTACGTCTCATATAACTTCTTTGTAAACATCATACTTTGACATTACTACCAATATTTATGTAAATTTCTTTTGTGTTTCAGAATTTTAAATTTATGTTTGAGTAAGAATTAGGTTTAGTGAGTTGCAGATTCATTAAGGAAGACAATCTAGTTTTATCATACATATATAACATCTGGGAGAGAAACATGTTTTGTATTCAGTTCCCTTCTTTGTTATAATTCTAACATTGTCATGCTTGAGCATTTTAAATTTACGAAGAAATGATTGAACCCTTAATCCCCATATCAGCAAAGTAGAATAAATCAATCATTCTCATCGCTATCAAACAACTTCATTCCGCTAAATGTGAAAACCTAACAATATTGTAAACCATAAACAAGTCCATATATATTTTTCATCCATACAAAACTTATCTTGTAGTCGATTATCCCTAATCAAAGCATCGTATGTTCACCACGAAGGTATACATCATTAACATCCTAAGTGGTTATGACGGATGATGATCAATCAAAATCTTTCGTATAGTAAACTAAGAATTTTAATTTCACCAATAAAATTAGCAAAGCTAAGTTTAATTTACACAACTCATTTGGTTGAAATAATTCCTCAAATCTGATAAAATCCTTTTGAACCTATACATATTTGTAAATTTTATATTACTCGTCATATAGTTTGAAAATAATTAGCAAACCCAATGGGGCAAATTTTCACAAAACTAGTCCAAACATATGTATCTAATATCGTAATAAATTAAAACTGGTACCGAAAACCCACAACTTTTCTCTTAAGGTACTCCTTTCTTAAATTTCGGGACGAAATTCCCTTCAACAGGGGGATAATGTAAAAACCGGTAAAATTCGGTCAGAGTTCGACGATCAAACCCCCGTGAGCCGTTATGCAATAAAGACCAATGGCACGTAAATTGGGGTCTACTAAAGTATATGTGTCTGTATTTCTAATTTAACCAACCGAAATTTAACGAATTAATAAATGTTACGTCCTCATTATATATATATATATATATATATATATATATATATATATATATATGTGTGTGTGTGTTAATTACTTTTGCAAAATATCTAAATACAAGTATGACATATAATGTATATATATTCGAAATAAATTATACACTTAAGATTATGTATTGTGTATGTTTCCAAAGGACCAAATTCATGTTATAAATACATACACCAATACATCGATTTAATCAACCAAATTCAAATAAATAAATTATAAGTTAAAGTTAAATACAAAGTTATAACAAATTATCATTATACACTAACAAATATATAACAAGTTACAATTATTCAAATATATAACCAATTACAATTATTCAAATATATAACCATTATCACTATACACTAACAAATATTTAACAAATTTACACGTATTCAAATATATAGCAATTATGTGAGCTGTCAAATTGAGGCAATTGTAAATCTTCTTCCGTGATTCCTGCTTACTCAATTCCTTTCTCCTGGTTTCCTGCAAACCATCAAACAAAAACCACTCATTTCAATCTATCTGTCCCCATTCATCAATCTATCAAAGAAACCCAAACAATTTTCCCTACATCGATTCCTATCAAAACAATCATCCCATTCATCAATTTTCAATACAAATAACCAAGAACAAACATCTCAAATACCCCTTCCCATCGGTTTCTATCAAGAACAACCAAAAGAAAAAAAAAAAAGAAAACCTGTATCAAAGCAAGAACACTCCTGTTCTTGATTCTCGAGTACACCTGCAAACAAGAAGAACAATAACCCGTTTGTATTTCCTTTCCTTTTCCTGTCATATAGCACCACCCAAACACCCTTATGCTTCAGAACATCGTGATCAGTGACCTTTCCGTCACCACCTATTGCAACAAAATCAAAGCTTCGGCGGACCTTCTTACTAACCTCGATTCAGATTATGCCATCCCCTGAAAGCATCTCGTCATTTACACGATCAACAAATTATCATCCAAATTTGAATCGGTTGCAAATATCCTTCGATGCCGCTCTCTGCTTCCGACATTCAGTGAAGCCTGATTAAATATTGGATAGAAGAACAATCCTTATCTTCTCCTCTTCTGGTTCACACCGGAATGGCGACCAACACCTCATCGTCGCCAACAATTTTGCATACCGGGAATAATTCCTCCAACCGACAGAGCATTAGTCGTCCCAATCGCCAGCAATAGCAACAACGTCGTCGCCAACAGCAACCACTTGCGCTACCAAACAAGTCGTACAGTTGGATTCTATTCCTCCGTTCCAACCACACGCACAAAAGAAAGAAGACGCCGACGATCGTCATCGGTCAGCGCCCCTACACGAGATTTGCTCGATCTTTCCCCATCAGCACCGACGATTTGTTCGTCCTTCCCTTATCCCCTTCACGACCCCACCTGTTTCCCCGATCGGAACCACCCCACACACCCTAAACATCGGCTGATATTGTTATTGCTCTCCAATCGGATTGATCCCGGCGAAGAAAAAAAAAAGGGATCAAGAAGAACTCACCTGAGAAGTCGTCTCCCCCTCTCATGATTACCATCGGCCATGTCTGCCTTCGTCTTCAAGCTCCAATCGATCTTTCCCCGTCTCCTTGAACCTCGTCTGCGGCTGCTGCCTCGTTTCCTCGGGCCGAGATTTCCGACGATGGAGGTAGATCCTTCGCTGGGACGTCGGAGCCGGGCGGCGATGGTGGTGATACCGACGTTTTCGGTTTCGGTGTTCGATCGCCTTCGTCTTCCTCACGTTCATCTGTGTTCCTCGAGATTTTTTTTTTGAAGTGAACGATGGTATCCCCTTCATCTTCTTACCCGATCAAATAAATGGAACGGGTTTAAAGACCCTAATATACTTTAGATGGATCCAGTAGTCGGGTATGGAGCTTCAACCAGAAAAGAAAACGGGTTCCGGGTTTGACCCAGTCAAAGGTCAAACATAAATCAAACCTCCTTTTAAATTATCAAAACTTAACCTCCTTTGACAAATACTTTGCAATTTCAGTCCAAACCCCAATCTTTGATTCCAATTGTTGATAATAACCCCTCCTTTGAAATTATTTTTACCCAATCAGTCCCACTTTGGTTAAAATAATTTACAAACAATCCATATACTGTAAACCTGTTACAAAACGGTCCCGGTAATACTTCAAGGTTCAAGGATTATGAATTTGCAGTTCACTCGGCATGTTTATCGTTTCTCAAAGGAATGCAAATGCCGTACCAATCGAACTCACGCTTCAAGGGTGAGTTCATACCCCTATATTTTATATTTTTATTAAGTTTTAAGGGGGGGAATACAAGTTAAATCATCAATATCATAATTAAACGTTTTCAATAGATTACATCAGAAAAGTTGAACTTCAATCACGACCGGTTTTGGTAAACTTAAACATTTTAGTTTTCAAAACAACACAAAGTGCAAGTAGTTCAAGTTCTTGATTTTCAAATGGCTACTTGCACATCACCATACGAGTTTTCTATAATTTATACTTAACTCAGTATTTGTATAAATATTGTTTTGTTTGCGCTGCTTGTATTTGTAGTGCACTATTATTATTGTTTGGTTTACGCTACATGTATATGTAGTGCATTGTCATTTTGTTTTGTTTACGCTACATGTATTTGTAGTGCATTATCATTTTTAGTCTAATCTCCATAACTATGCCCGTATTCTTGAGGTACGTTATGGACAATAATAGCGCTATTGGGTTTACCACCCCACCTTGGGACGCTAAGGTGATTGATCGCACGTGGTTGAGTGTGTATGATGATTAGATGCTCCATCCTATATATATACATATGTATATGTATAGGGTGAGGACTATTTGTTGTTGTTATCCTTTGTTAATCAACTTTCAATTCTATAAACCATTATCTCAAATACAATTGTTTGCCAATTTCAAAAGAAAACAAATACTATGTTTGTAAGGGAAAAGCATTTAATAATACAAAACAAAAACTTATGAACTCACCAACCCTTGTGTTGACACTTTTTCAAACCACTTGTATTCTCAGGAAATCATTAAACAAGTAACCAAGTGTTGTTGAGAATGGGATGCTAAGACGTCAAACATTTCCTATTTTGTCCATGTATTGTAATTGATTTATAAACATGTAAATCATAATGATGTAACTTTTCAATTATATATATATGTTGGTTGTGTTTACTTGAATTACTATTGCAATTGTTGTTATGATATTATACAAGAAGTCCTCCACCCCCGGACGTTTCCGCCATCCTCGGTTTGGGGGTGTGACACAACAACCATCGGGCCACCGCCTGGCATTGGGCTCCGCCCGACATCGAGCCCCGCTCGGAACATATGTGTCTGTATCATGTGATGGGCCCCACCCGACTCACTCATCAGACCCCGCATGGCATCGCTTCCCACCCGACATACATACAATATATACACACACATGCAAGGTGACACATAAAACTAGAATACATATAACCATAATCCATGGGTCGGTATGAGTGCCTTCGACCCGCTAAACACTGGGAGGAAAGTCACCTCAACTGCTGAAAAATCAGATAAATGCTCGGACTGCTGATCCGAGAAAAATCCGCACTCCAAAAGCTTTCCAATTTGGTGATGGTTTTGGATCCACAAGCTTCGTCTACACCAATGCAAATTCCATGAGCTCTTCTTCCTGAAATACAAATGTTACAATTCTCCCCCACTTGAATCAAACTTCATCCTCGAAGTCCGTCGCTGCAAACAACTTCGGATAATGCTCCCTCATCTCGACGTTAGGCTCCCATGTCCATTCTGAACCCTTGCGGTGCTGCCATTGCACCTTTACCAGAACCACTGTCCTTTTTCGCAGAGCCTTTGTCTTCTTGTCAAGGATGGTAATTGGTCTGTCAATATAATTCATGCGATCATCGACCTGAATATCCTCCAATGGAACCACCGTGGAATCATCAACCAAACATTTCCGCAGCTGAGAGACGTGAAACATGTTATGGATATGACTGAGCTCTTCAGGTAGATCCAAGCGATAAGCAACCCTAGCCACCCAGGCCAATACCCTGAATTTTGGAAATCGATTAATTCAAAAAGCCACAAACTTCCTTTAATTTCAGCATCTTAATTTTGGAAATCGATTAATTCAAACAACTTAAAATACCATTTTTGCACTCCACCCTTAAAATCCACATCAATTTCATTCACCATTTATTAGGAATAACCGAAGAATCTACTCTAATAAATAAAGATATTTTTTGCCACATCTCACGCTCTCATTTATTTTTTCACATGTCATGCTATCATTCATTTTGCCACATGTCATTTTATGGTTATTTTAAATTATTATTCTTTTTATATGACATTTTATGGTTTTAAACTTTTTATTAAATTCTCCATAATATTGATATGTAATATTTGTAATAAATATCATAACAAATGTATATCAATTTCATTAATATAGATTTTCCTTCTAATTTCAAAATTAATTTAATGACATAATTTACTACAATTCACTAATTAGTACATATGATATGGTAAAATTATATATAACTTTGATTTGATACTATGTACAAACAATTAGGTTAATGCAATAATTTACTACAAATTATATCGAGTTATAACATGTCTACTTTTTTAACATTTTAAGAGTTATAAACTATTTTAATGATTTAATAACATCTTTTTTAGTTTGGTTTTACTTTTAGACTACCTTCATTGCCCAAATTATAAACAAACTATTAGCTTTAAATACACATGAAATGGAAAAAGGTTAACTGTCCTTTTAAAAACCTTAATGTCTCATTTGTTGTATTTAAGAAAGGGGTATTGATTAAACTAACCATTATAAATGAGCTTTTTTTTAAAGAAAATAACTATTTTTTTTTTCATTTTTTGAAAAATGACCACTTACTCTCGAATGTCTCATTTCGGATTTGAGCTTCATATTTTGGAGTTCCTTTTTTGTTTTTCCAAATTCTTTTTCCAAAGAAATCTCTTTGTTTATGTTCGAAATTTCAAGTTCGAAGTGTTTAATGTCATAGTTTTTCAATCTTATGTTTGATTTCATGCGCTAATATTTTATATAGTTCACATTACTATATGTTTTTTTAACTTTTTGTTAGATTTAAGGAAAAAATAAAATTTTTGCTCGAAATTCTAGAACTGTTCATCGAAGTTTGGATTTTTTTTTTCTTGAAATTTCGGTGTTTTTGAGACAATCAAGGTTCACTTACGGGTAGTTGTATGTTATATTGTCTATAGTTAAAATCAGAAATGAATTAAAAGTATTAATTTAAGACAATAACAATAAATTTAGCAATAGGACATCTATTGTTGAGGTACTTACTTATTCATCATATTTTTTTAAAACATGTCAATAGTTTTTTTTTAATGCTTAATGTTTAGACATTTATATTTAACTTTTTTTTTTCATCAACATGTATAATACACACGTCTCACAACTACTTAAATGATAAATGATATATACTCTCCATAGATAAAATAGATAAACTACATTGATAAATTCAAATCTTTTAAAAAATTCGATAAATTAATTACATTTAAATATTTTCCATCTGTATCTCTTAAAATCAGGCCAATAATTACCTATTTTTTGGTAACTTGATAAATATTACATTTGTATATAATTTTAAAAAAATTGTTTCCTGAATATCAACTTTTTGCGATTTATCACTCTTTATATCTTCCCTTTCAAGTATGCGTTTTTTTCAATTCAATCATCCGATCAACTCATTGCAGTTGAAATATCAACATTCATGTCAACATAAGTTTAATAGTTCACCTATGTCCATGTAATTATTTCCCCTTGATTATGAATCATAATTTCTAAAACTGTTATTATACAATCAAAGAATTTAGACCCCTGAATTTTGTTTCATATGAATGTTAATACAATTACCCTTCTATACTTATGTGTTGGGTAAATATCCAAGAACATTTTAAAAAGGTATTGATAAATGACAACAAGTAAACATTCTTAGCTTGAGATCGCTGACCATCTGGATGGGTGGTTTGTGATGGTTTGGACCATCTGAGACCTTTATACTTGAGATGGTAATTGCTTTGTGTGTGTTGGTCTACAATTATCAGTCATGGTTAAGACTTGTAACCTTGGCTGGTTATGAGAAGAAATCTTTGTAAGTGTTACAATATATTTATGTTTTGGTAATTTTTGTATGAATTATACTTTACGCATTCCTTTAATTCATGTACTATTTATGTTAATTTATTTACAATGTGACCATTTGTGTAAATTTAGTCTCATAGAGACCATTTATGAAACTATAGCATGCTACTTTCTTTTTTGTATCCCAAGTTTCTAGTGGTACATGTTATGTTTTTTTTAAAATAATATTTTACAAATTATAGCAATATACTTTCAAACCACATTGATATAAGTTGTACTTTTGTAATTAACCCTTACCTCTTGTACATGCAAATGAATTTTACCTCCAGGGACCATTTATGTTATTAGAAAAGTAGGATGATATTAGAAAACATGATGCAATTAGATGAAAAAAACAATATTGGGAACTTATGTATATTTACTTAACGTAAGACCATTTATGTTTATATGTGCGTATGTGTGTTTTTATGTAAAAAACTATTTATGTACTAGAAACTGAAATTTAGACCAAATGTGCGGTTATCGGTAAATATAAAGACTAAATATGCAATTTACTCATTTGTTTATTATAACATCCTACCTTAAGTAGCAATGTAGTTACCTGCATTTGACTTTTAAGTTGTAAGTTGTTATATTATACAGTTTTTGTGTAAAATATAAAGATTTCTAATTGTAAGGAGTAACGATGCACTTTAGTACAATTGCTTATTATAACATCATATTTTCATTTTTTTTCTAATTATCTTTTTGTAACATATAAAGATGGCTAATTGCAAGGAATAACAATTGAAAGTACAATGCTAGAATAGAAAGAAATGACTATATTGGTAAAGAAAGTAAAGTACGACGTTATTCCCTACATCACTTGCTCTCTTTCCCGCTTCCAACAACTAACCATTTTCAACACCAACAATTTTTTTTAAAGATTATTGTTTTTAACAACGAATTGTTTTTACTAATTTAATTACTAATAAAATGTTAAAATATTTATTTATATAATAATATTTTTAATATTCTGGTTAGAATTTTAAAATTGCAATTTATAGCATTCTACTTTGTAAAATGTTTTTTTAGGATTTCAAACATTGATTAGAAATAAAGTTTAAAAAGAATCTTTTATACCATTTTATTTTTAGTAAACAATAATTTATTGTGTTATTGTTGGGATTGAAACCCTAATTGTGATTTGATGAACAAGATGCGGAAAATAAGAACAAACACAAATAAAGAAGATATGTCGAATGATCACTCGATTTATTCAAAACATGAGGAATAAATTACACTTTCAGCATAGACTAAAGAATCTAACACTACATAAGAAACCTCACGTGGCGGCTACATTTTGCCTCACTCTTAACCCTAATAATGAATAATACATGACTATTTATAGGGAAAAGACAAGTCTTGGGCTTTTAACCTACACTTCATCAAGGGGGCCCATTGCCATTATCCATGGAGTGCTTTGAAACCCTACAATCTCCCCCTCAAAGTATGGAATGGATGACAATGCTTTAACTTCCAAAACAAGCATCTAGCAAATAAAAAGATCTGCAACGAGGAATATATGAAGCAATCCACGAATCTTGATTCTTCAATAGTCTTCAAACACGGGCTCTAGGATATATAAACCAAGCACTGAAGTAATGTCTTTAAACTTCATTTTCGAATGTAATCCCAAAAAAATCTTCATGAAAACCAAACCCGCCATAAAAACTCATTTCAGAACAAAGAAACCAAATCACTTCTTGTCTTTGAAGAGCTCCCCCTCCAAGTCACAATGATATTCAAATAAGCCAATGATATAAGCCACCAAAAATTATCATGTAACAACCCAAATTTTAAGATTCGTAACGCCACTTGATCGAGAAAATACTAGAAGTCGGAGATATAACAAGTCCTTAGCAGAGCTCGATAAAGAAATTCCGCTGTAAAGGATACTTCTCTGTAAAAGCTTTAGCAGAGCTCGATGAAGAACTTCCACTGTAAAAGCTACCTTCATAATTCTACCACAAGCTTTATCAAAAATCTTCAACTTTGAAAAGTCACAAATCCAATTTCGAATGGCCATACCAAATTCTCCCCCGATTTATAATAAAAAATGTGATTATAAAGCCTTCAAATAGTCATGAGAATGATCTTGAATGGATAAAAATTTACTAAGTCAAAATGATAAAGCCATACCAAATTCTCCCGCGACAAAATGATATACACAATGAAGTATAAAATCCGAAAAAGTCGTGAAAATTTGACGTTATTGCGAAAAACGACTTTCCGAACCGCCAAGACTTGATGGAATCTTTATTTATTTATTTTTTTTCACGAAAAAAAAATATGTGCGTTAAAGAATTCAAAACTGTTTACCAGCCCTTAAAATTGTAAACTTTTTCGAAAAATGGGCTGAAATTGTCACTTGCTGAAAGACAGGGGCTGGAATGGTAATTCTGCATCAATATACCCCTTTATTTGTAACAATTTCTGGGATTGGTCCAAAAATATCAAACTGTGAAAACAACACGGACCAAAAGTGCCAATTCGCTGGAGTTATAGGGACGAAATATGAAACATTAAAGCATCTTCTTCCCCATTTAGATGAGATTGAACGAACACTGTATCATACTCCAGTTGATCTTTCAACGATGACTCAAACTAGACGCGAAACCTTGAAATTGGCACATATAAACATCGACTCCAATAGGTTCGCTCCGAGTACAAGCAACCGAAACCAAGTTCGGTCCAGGTTCATTGAACCGAAACCATGTTCGGTCCGAGCACAGGTTCGCTTTCGGTTCATCCTCCGTTCGCTCCAACCATTAACAAGCGAACCCAAGTTCGTTGTTCCAGGTTCGGTCCAAGATCATCAGCATTTACCCCAAGGTGAATCCACTCATAGGTTCACTTATTGTTCTCACTCTGCATTCGCTCCTAATCAATTGATAACAAACCCGATGCGAATCCATGACAACGAACGTTCATGAAAAAGGAGTGTGAGCCCAGACTGACGAGCTCCGATTGTTCGTAGTTAATCCATTTGTAATTTTGACTATTCGCATTGACCACCAAGAACATCTGCTCAAATTGTTCCGATTGAGTTCCAAATCCGATTTCAATTTCGAATACTGAAAGTTCCGAGTGACAAGCGCTTCTGATTAACCCCAATATTCTGAGCACAGAAACGTTTCCGATTGCAGAAGAATGTTAAGATTCCCAGCAGAAGGTAATTCGAAAGCGAGACAGATTCAACTTGCAAAAGGTGTCAAGATTCGCTTTTCTTTCATTGTTCTGATCGTATTAGCGGCACCAATTTAATTTCATCATTGATTTTGACTTTTCCGGTTTGACTATACATAACAGTCTCAATTGATTAACGATTGCGAGTTAATCACACAACCATTACGACTGAGATCTAACCTCGATAGCGAAACCCTTCATCATACTTGACAAACACGAAAGTCATCTTCTTCAAATTGTTTCCAGATCAACAATCTATTTTCAATCAAATCCATCACCATGTCCATCTGTTCTTCACCAGCTCTCAAAACAAAACAATCAATTATAAATAACAATCCCTAAGTAACATCGATTGGCAAATCTAAACCCAGTGTCACGATCGATCATACAGATACCAAGAGATGATTCCAAGAACATTTTAATCTAATTTTTGGTTCAAACAAAAACTCGAGAACAAAGTCGATTAGGTCATACAAAATCGCTTTGAAGACCAAAACTCAAGAGCAAGACCAAAATCGAATAGAAAACGAGAATCGTAAGATACAGCAAAACAAAAGAGTATTCAAATGCCATGAAGTAATCCAAAAAAAAAAACTTTTGATTTGCGAGATTTTGTGATTTCAATCAGCAATAAAGGAACAATGAACAGTGCACGAAATATGTGGGCAATTTGAGTGAAACAAATGAATAGTAAACAGCGATGATGGGCTCCATCGGATGAATGAATATAGATTAAAAACAGTTGGGCTAAATCAATGGAATAGATCTGTCAATGTAATATGTTGATTGCGAATTGAACTCACTGATCAGATCCAATCAAAAAATACAAAGAGAATATGAATCGGAATAAATTACCCAGATGAACAGTAGAAGAAAATTATAGATCTTCATGAACAGTAGAACGAACAAGAACCTTGATTCCAAACCGCCAAAACACCAAAAATCTTCAATAACTTGTGCAGAAAATCATCAAATCAAGAACCGATACTTCAAAAATCAATAGATCTTCAAAGACCCGCTCTGATACCACTTGTTGGGATTGAAACCCTAATTGTGATTTGATGAACAAGATGCGGAAAATAAGAACAAACACAAATAAAGAAGATATGTCGAATGATCACTCGATTTATTCAAAACATGAGGAATAAATTACACTTTCAGCATAGACTAAAGAATCTAACACTACATAAGAAACCTCACGTGGCGGCTACATTTTGCCTCACTCTTAACCCTAATAATGAATAATACATGACTATTTATAGGGAAAAGACAAGTCTTGGGCTTTTAACCTACACTTCATCAAGGGGGCCCATTGCCATTATCCATGGAGTGCTTTGAAACCCTACAGTTATACTTTCTAAAATGGTATTTTTCGGAGGATTTCGAACATGGAGTGTGGAAAAAATCATATTTTATAGTATTCTACTTTCTGCAAATTATCATTTATTGCATTCTACGTTGTAAAATATTTTTTTTATGATTTTGAACATGGACCGAAAAATAAATAAAAACATATCCTTATATGACGTTCTACTTTCTGAAAACTATTATTTATCTACTGGAAAATAAATAACAAACATTATATCGGGTATATGTGTCTGAGTGTAACAAGCTTTTTATAAGAATGTAGTTTTTTTTTTATTATTTCCATTACCTAACATGTGCCTATAATGACCTATTTATACCGACATTTTATTTTATATCATCTTAGGTCATTAGTTTTTCCTTGATATCATTCTACTATCATAAAATTACAGGATAATGTCAACAAAAAAATTACATTCGTAAAAGACATCGACCTAATAAACAATGATACTACCGTAAAGGTTCAAGTCCTAAGACTTTGGCAATTTATAACGGACAAAATAAAGAATCAAATTTTGTCAATTGAGTTCATCCTCATGGACTAATAGGTTGTTTACAATATTTGTTTCTCATTTTAAATATTTTTAATTAGAAAAATCTCCAGAAAAGTCCTAAACATAGCATTATATAACTAAACATATCCATCTCATATCCCATTTAATGACTAGGCGTCCCGGTCAGCAATGAAACCGGTAAAATGTATGTTAAATAGAGCAAATAGTCAAATCATCAGTAATTTTATTTTGGGACTTATTCGCAAATTAGGGTAAAATAATGAGACTTTAGTGAAACAGGTAAGTAATAAAACCGGTAAACCGGAAAAAAGGGTTCAAATCGCCATTTTTACCGGTAATTCATGCTTTTTCGTAAACAAAATTTAGTTTGAGACTTTTTTTATAAATTAGGGTAAAATTTTAGGATTTTTCTGGAGATTTCCCTTTTAATTATTAAGAGACATTAAAGTTCCAAACTAATGTTAATTTCTTATTGTCTTAAGGTACCAAATACCATGCTCGACTTTATAACAACTTCCTCAGATTTCAGCATCTTCTTGAAGAGAGACAAACATATTACATCAAAGCTCCAAACATGGCAGATCACACAGGAAATTTTACTATTACGAGTAAAAAATAAAAAAAAATTGATTTGGAAAATGTTCTCACTAAATGTTTAGATTTTTCCGGCTTGCTGAATGGATTTGCATTTGCTGATTTTTAATTATCATCGAACAGACTTGTCCAAGTGATACATGTTTTGGTTAGTTAGTTTCCTTATGATACTACGTTCATATCAACTTTATATTTTATTAGTTTGACTTTTTTGTTTAATTTATTATTATTAACATTATTTTATTATACATTTGTAGATGTTATCGTTTGTTTTCATTGTTTTCAGGAGATGAAGTAGAATATTTAAGTTTAGATAGTCTCTGTCAATCCGAGTTTGTTCATGATCAATTTTTATACACATATGATGTTTTAAATGGTCTTAACTATCAGGTCTGCCAATCATATAAATGGTCTTAAGTATCATGTCTGCCAATCATCAGTTACTTTTAAAATTCGGGGTTTTAGTTATGTTACCTATAAACATTGATAAGAAAATAACTTAAATAACGACACTATACTATACATGATATCTTTGGGTAAACGTGTTATTGAAACAGTTATCATATCTAGAACTAATATTTGAAATAATACTTTTATTTCTAGAATATTTTTAAGTCTTTCTAAAATAGTTTCCCTTCAAATTTCAAAGAGGACAATTTTCATTGATCGTATGTTTTACAATGACAATAAATATGTGTCATTGACCGTCGTTATCAAAAGTTTGTTTGTTTCTTGAAGATCTTGTTTTTGCACATGACAAATTGCATGTTTCTTTATCTAGAGTATAAAGTAGAAAATGATTAAAATTGTTAATTTTTGATATGAATGGTAGACTTATAAACCAAACTTGTAATGTTATGTATAAAGAAGCTTATAGAATGTCTTTAAGTCCTTTTATCTTTGTAATTTGATAATTCTTATAAATCTTTGATTTTTCGTTACGATTTTAAATTATCAATAGTGTTTTTCTTTCTTAACTGTGGTTTCCACGAGTATTAACCTAGTAAGTTAATCAAGTAAAGGAAAAAGTGAAGAAATGATAATAGTTAAAGGAGTAAAGAAGATAAATGAAAGAAATGAAGAAGTTAAGGAAGAATTTTGGTAAAGAAAAAAGGAAAACGGAAGAAACACTGGATCTACCTTGATGCACAAGATCCACATGTTGAATTTTTTTTCTTCAAGGATCGGATATCTCGCTAGGGATGTAATCGGTTTTGGAATCAGATCAAATCAGAGTGGAACCAGAATAATTGAAGACCGATTAAGGAGTGAATAGATAACCAAGAAGTGGACCAGATACCACTAACTGTTTCCAACCAGTTTTGGTTCCGGTTCAGTTCTACTTTTTAAGAAAGTGTTCGGTACCGGAACTAGCCCAAATCGGACCAAAATTGAAATAACTGAAAACCAAAAATGATAGATTGGAAGAATACGGAACCAAAACGAATACACTATTTGCTTCCAATCAGTTTCGGTTTTGGTGAGGTTTGTTTTTTCGTTTAAAAAGCCCATCCCTATATCTCACATTTAACCCTCTACGTCTTTGTTTTTAAGTTGAACTTTCCGATTTTAGAAGATACAATAGGATCCCGATGATTTTCAAGTCTTTTCCACTTTGATATTTTTACTGTCTCTCCGATTCACAAAGCACCCAAAAGTTGGATCTCTCCGATTTTTGGATCGAGGTCTCCGGTTTTTGGATATAAGCTCTCCGATTTTACTAAAAATAATTTTTTGTAGGTTTTACAATAACTTTCCAATTAAACATCTTTTAATCTTCATTTTCTCCTATAAATATAATATTCTTGAGCACCATACCATATCTCTTCACACCCTAGAAGTCATTGTTTCAACATTTTAAATGTGCAATCCCACAACAATATTGGAGGCTGATCATCAAATAACTATTCAGTTTTTTTTCAAGTATTTCACATTTTTGTGTTATGTTTTCCATGCTTTTAGTGATCATTATGTTGCTGCGTTTTTTCATTGTGATGGAAGGCTAAGTTCCTAGAGAGTATTTTTAATAAGGTTTTATGATGTTATGATGAACACACTTTGATTATTACATTTATTCCGAACGATTTCTAATATTTTATATTTTATGCTAATCATTTGATTAGCAGTACTTGATTTTGTGTTTTACATTCGTGTTTATTTATTTTAATTAAGATATTATATTGTCAATTCATGCACTATTCCAAGTTCAATTAGTATGAATTAATATGATCCGTTGCATCAACATACAATATTTATAACTTTTAATAACAAATGTGTAACAATATAATGGTTTAATTGTATGACACGGTATTTCCAAAGTACAAGTTGTGCCTAATCCAATAGATGTATGGACTAAGACAACTAGTTAGATCAACATATTGTGTGCCCAAAATTATATATTTTCATGTTATTTTTCCATTAATCATGTCAATGTAACTAAGTCTGAATTTAGGGGAAGATAAATGTAGCAATTCTAATTATATAAACATCTAAATTAAGGTGATCTTATTTTCTTTTATTTATCAATTCTAATTCTAAGATTTTTTATATACTTATAAAGCTTTGAACTTTTTCTTAATTTATTCACAATCGTTTAAGTGACATATGTGTAATTAGTAGTTGTCTCGATAACTATTTCAACACAAAGTTTGACCATCACAGTAACTCGACCCAACTTTTCCTAGCTACCTACGTGTGATTGGTTATTTTTGATGGATATAATGACCTCGATCAAAATTTTGGCATTGTTTCTAGAGATTGTGAACTTAGATTTTGTTCTCAAGTAGTCATTAAAAAAACTTTCATCTTAATTTTATTCAGAATCTTCACTAGTTTATTGTATTTGTGTAGCCACATCGGTGCATGACTTCAAGAGACAACAAACGTTCATCTTCGTTGATTTTTTGATCCAGAAATCGAATGAACTACTAGATCGAATCGAGTCACAAGACAAATAGTTAGCATGATGAACACGGATAAAGTAGTGGTGGAAGATGTAATTGAGGGATAGCAAGACGCATGAAACAATCCTCCAATAGTTATTCCACAAATCTCAAACAACAATAACGAGAATAGAGAAAGCCACAACGGTGATAATCAAGATCGAAACGCGAGGAATGTTGGTCCACCTGTTGTTCATCATGTGTAACATCAACAAAACACAAATGACAACTACAACGACGACAACATAGTCAACTACGGGTACAACATGAGTGGCAATGGACACAATGTTGGCCACACCGATGGTAATGAAATAAATATGAACCAGAATGGTGGAACCTGGAGAAATCAAGTGGAAACATGAACTATATCTAGAACAATCAAAATTTTAATGATGCGAAAAACTAAGTCTGCGATGGTTTCTTTGGAAACCAAGGCATTAAAATGCATAGGATGAATTGAAACCATGGACTCAATAATCAAGGCTTCAATTTCAAGTACTACAATGATGGTAATTAAAAAAATATCTTAATCTTATATTTCCATAACTAAATAAATAGTTTGTTGATTCTTACTTCGAACTGAGAGAATATGATGATGTTTCACCCATCGTATTCTTTGAAGGAAATGATTACCACATGGAAATTAGTGATGGGTTTTGAGCATTCTAACACTCCTAAGTGTACATGCAACCCTAAATACCTTGGATCTATGTTTTCTCTATTATACATGCAAATATGATTATCCAAGGTATTATCCTAACTAGCATACCAAAACATTGATACTAGGATACTAAAATAGATAGAATACATACCTTGTTGTTGTTGCTTGACTCCATGAAGCTTGAGAGCCTAGTGCCCCAAGTGTGACACCTCAAATGGTTCACACAACATCATGAACTCTTGGAATAACCATGAGAAGAAGACATACATGTTCAAATCGGATAGCCCTCAAAATATGTATCACTAGTACCAATTTATTGAACTAAAGGGGTTCTTATATAGTATGGCTATTAGGGTTACACCATGTAACTCATGACTTTACCCATTCCTTATGCTCCATGGGTTTTAACCTCCATGGAGTATCCATGGATCACCACATGGGTTAAACCCAACATAAAGGAATCTTGGATCATAAGCCCACATATATAAGAATGAATGATTTACACAATCAATCCCCATATATTTAATTAGTCTCTTTTTGATCACTAAATTAAGTCCAAATTAATTCTTGATCAATACTAATTAAATAACATGATTTCATATTAATATATTAGAACTTATAATATATTAATATGTCACAAAATGTCTTTTCCTCATAAACGGTCTATCCAAATGTTCCGATGCCATGCAACCCAAATGGACCATGCCAAGTCGGGTCAAGTACATACCAATTATAGTTATGGACTTAGACACTAATCCAACAGTCTCCCACTTGGATAAGTCTAAAACTATTATTGCGTATGACTTCAGGAACCAACTGGCAATCGTAGCTCTCAAAAGCCGCTGTCGAACTCTGACCTTGTAGATGAACTCTGACTTTTGTCAATGACTTGTCCATTAGATAAGGGATCATATATTCCTCCATTCTAGATATCATATGGACTGAGAGATGGATTATAATCATTCTCTCTGTCCATTTGTTGTTTCCCGATTTCCGATTTATGACGATTGACTAATTGAACAAATCAAATCAGTCCAGGCCCGACCGAGCACTTACATTTGTCATCACCAAATCATCGAGGGGCCCACAGATATCGCTTTTATCCTGAAGGTAAAAGGAATGGATAAACTTCGACTTATATGGCTTGTTCTACTACTTGTTGAATCATACACAAAGGCACGTTTTATAATGCGTTTTCGTGCAATCAATGTACAACCAACTCATAGTAACAACTCATATCTCTAGGTTTGAAGAATATAAGATATTATCGTCTCATGATCACTCGTGATAAAATCCATGAAGTGATTCCAATGAGCGCGGGTTGAATCCAATACTCAGAACTTATGAGCACTCATGAGTGTTGTAGCCCCTTGTCCAACATCTTAGACCTCTACAAGCCAACCCATGACAGTCTTGATTCATATCTACTTCCAACATATGACCGACTGTGGATAGTTTGAATAACTTAGTCAATCAGGAAGAACGACCTAGTTATTCTGGAAGTCAAAACATGCAAAATGAAACACAATAATAATAGAATCTAATATGGTATCAAAACCTATGAACATAAATAAAACACCTTTTATTTATCACCATATGATTACACATTATTCATTGTATACTGTTTCAGCTATCAACTTTATTCTTGAATTTAAAACAATAGTTGTCCCATGCTCCAAGCATGTACACTATGTTTTCTAAACACTAGTCATGCCATACACCAAGTATGCATACTATGTTTGTCTATGATCTTCACTTTGTGAATTAGATCAATTGAACATAACTCCAATGATCCTCTTTCACAGTCCCAAATCCTTACTGCAAATGCAAGAATTCCAAATTCATGCCATTTACTGAAATCTGTTAGATTCTAAACTTATATGCATTGATCCTCCTGTAATGATTATGCACAGAGTCACAAGGACTTGACAACAAACATTACAGAGCATTCCAAGGAGATCAACTCCTTGGAAACATCCTTCTTGCATTAAGTTTCCTAATCTTACACAGATTGAATAATTTCCAACTTTGAAACATTTCCATATTCCATTTTGACTATCACTTCTGAACAAGAGTTGCCTCCTTACAGATTATGTCAATATGGTCCTTCCAGAATTAACACTATACTTCCAACTGTCCTTGAGCAACCAATCTTTGGTAAACCTTAGATTGTCCTCAACAATTGCTTAATCCTTTTAGTCATATCCAGTTCTAGACCTTTTCCCTTCTTAATGCCCCATGCATTTGGAAAATTTTAGAAAGGATAAATATAGCACATGTAATCGATCCTATATCCGAAGCATATGGGACACGAGTCATGATGTCTCACATAAAGACTAAACCAGTCTTTTGCTATAACATTTCCATTTTTATTTGCCAAGTTCTCATAATTCAGATTATGAAAAGGGATGCCGTAATCATAATCGAATTTTAGAACGCAAATAATGGACCCATATATAGAATTTCCTTATGTTGAGTCATTCCAACATGAAATTCATATATATATCCTTGACTAAATACGACTTAAAACCTTAATCTAAGCTTTTAGAATTGAAATGAAGTATAATTTCCTCTCCCTTAATTATAGCAAAACAACTTTTTCAACCCCTGCAGCCTCACGAATTGAAACTTTTGTTTTCTATAATTAACATTGCTAACTTGCAACCTTTATCATAATTATCATGCTCCCACTAACATGATGATTATTAGCATAACACTTATGCTCCCACTAGCTTTGACATGTAATCAGAAATCAGCTGGACTTCTAGAAATCAATACTTTATTGACTTTCTTACCAAAGTTCAGATTTCTGATACTAGATTGCTTTGATAAAACTTTATCAATATCATACACCTTATCTTAGATAGCTCACAGGTGTGTCTAAACAATTTTAAGAACTATGAAAAGGGATGTCGTAATCATAGTCTCGATTGTTTAGACCTTTACCACTTCTCACAAGTCCATGTTAGTGTGCTGGTTAACCACACACGCTCCACTAACGACTTTGAGAATGCAAATATCACAATTGCTATCTAGCTAAAATCTACTTAGTGAAAGTGTTTCCTCACCATCATTTTCATGAATCGGAGAGAAACCTTATGACACTTAGATTTTATGGTGTATGAGTTCCTATCCATATGAATTTTGTCAAAACCATAATCACAAGACAAGGTTACTGACAAATCCACACTTATATGGATTAAACTTGTGCAATCTTAAATTCTTGCCATTTGGTAGCTCAAGGGCCTGCCATTGCTTCCAAGTAGTTGTGCAACCAATTGAGAACTCTCAGAACTCCTATGCAAAGCCAATTTGAATAGGCACAGACATGTCGACACGATAGGTTATAAACCTCAAGTCGTGTGCTAGTGAAGAACTTCAGGTTTTATTCTTGATTAGTTCTTGAGACTTTCAAGACCTTTAAGACTCCCACTGTCCTCTTGACATATAAGACTTTCTTGTCAGATATTCAAGAGATAGTGTGGATTCTAATCAAGACAAACACTTCACACAATTGGCCTTAGTTGGTCTTTGTTTTATCCAAAACATCACAACTTACCAATTTCAAATATACAAGAGTAGAAAACTTTTATTCTTACATTTGAAAAGTGTTTTAAACCTTCTTTAAGCCATGTCACTCAAGTTACAATCTTAGAGTATAACTCTAAGAATTGTTTTTGGAACGAAGTATAAATCATCTTCTTGATTTAACCACTTCAACAATTCATAGCTCCTCTTCTTAGCTACCAGAATGCACTTAGAGGATGAATTGTGATAAGGTCTCTTAATCATTAAGATGATTATATAACATGATACTAAAGTACTCTCCCATCTTTTCAGATTTGAGAAACTTTTATCTTTCTGCCTAAGTTGATTCTTCTTATTCGCTCTGCCATACATTGAAACCTTTTCCAATGTCTCAGAATTACACTTAAGCTTGTAAGTATAACCATATTTACTGAATTTTAGTAAATAATGACGAATAGTCTTAACGATTATTTGTGGTGGGCTTGATCAGTGCACAAGAATGTGTACTCGATCCTTTACTTGACTCACACATCCATGTGAACAAGTAGTTAGTCTTAATTTTTCCAATGCTTGAAAGTTCTTATTCATCATGCTATACAACTTGCATGATTCCAAGTTTCTATCCAACTGAAACTTAGGTGATGAGAATCTTTCCTTATTTGGTAAATTTAGACACTACCACAAATGAAAGAATCAAATTCATATTTCCACTCTTGCTCTTAATGGAATCTTATAAGCAACAAAAGTTTTCACAAATGCCATTGTAAGGATATTTTAAAATAAATAAAATCAAAAAAAAAATTTCTTTTATTTTAAAACTTTGCGGAAAAACTATCCTTACAATGCAAAAGCACATGAAAACTTTGTTGTTATCTAATCCTATGCAATATATCATAACTCCTAAGATGTAGCTTAAGAATCCGATCTTCAAACTATGCGATAGAAATCCATCTACGCGATCAGATTCAGCATAATCTTTCTTTAAGTTTCTTCACTTTTTTCTTTGATTCTTAAAACATCAACATGTGACCCAGTCACATCATGTATCAAGAATCTCAGAATAGAAACTTAGTAGAGTTAGATAGTGGACTTTACCTGAAGTAGAGTCAAACTTATTGACTTTAACATCCTTATGTAAATTTGGCAGCTTCGCAACTAATGCCCCTTTCTTTGGCAATGGACCCTTGATAATGGGACTATCTCAGACTTAGCCTTTCTCTTTACCATTTGGTCAACCGAGTTGACTATGGCCGATCCCTTTCCATTGGGAAGAGAGAGCTTTACTGGATATCCAATGTCATCATTGTCAATGTCCATAAAGTTTTAGGAAGTTGATCTTAGCAAATAGATAAGATCATTAAGGGTCTTGTCATAGTCTGTTTCATAGGAGTCCCAAAGGAACTCACTATGTGACTTAGAAAATAGTTGAGTTACCAACTTTCTCAAGACTTTGACACCCAACTCTCCCGGCTTGTCAATATCTGACTACATCTCCAAGATGTGATCACATATAGACCTTTGCTTGAGTGACCTTAAACTTTTCAGGAACTTGTGGGTTAGGGAGAATAATTGGAGGAGGTGAAAGAAGTATGATTTCCATGGGACATCATCTTTATTTAGGAAAGCTTGTTTCAAGAGATTTGGGAAGATCGTCTTTTGGGAGATATTCAAGAGAGTTGATTTAAAGTCCTTAATATAACACCCAATATGAAATATTAAGGCTAGGACCCAACAACCTATTTATAACTGGAAGAGGGATGCCGTAATCCAAGTTATAAAATAGTTGAAGGTAGGTAAATGACGATTTACCAATTTCCACCATGAAAAACGAAATATAATTAAGTTTTATTTGGATTTGAAACTCCTAGATCTTTTGAGATACATTGAACTTTCAATGGCATGTTTGAATCTCGATTGTGCCCTCTCAAGTTTGTGACTGGGATGCCGAGGATCACAAACAAGGTGTGAATAACCATGCAAATTGACTTGGTACCCTTAACTTTATCACCTAATCGATGTGCCGGTTAACCACACACGCTCCACCGATCTATAATAGAGTCAAGTTACCCTTTGCCACTCTTACTAGTCCTTATTAGTGTTCCGGTTAACCACACACGCTCCACTAATGACTTGGTAAGGTACAAAGTGTAATTTCATGGGTTAGCACCTTTTCACATTTTCCTAAGTAACTAAGATTGGGAATGTACAAGTGTTTAGTTACTTAGTATTTATCATTAATACTTTTAATGAAGGGAGAATTATAGTCCTTTCCTACCCGTTCGGCTAACGACCCTCCACCAGTCAAGGAAGCGGTGGTGTGAGAGTGGACACCCATTAAACTGCCATTTTATAGGCAGTAACCTTATACCCCCCTTATAGACCGACTTCGTGAATGAGGCCTACTAACGGTAAGATTGACTTTATCTTATACATATCTATATAATTAAAATTATAATAATAGTATAAGGGTTTGAATTTTAACTTTTAAAATTGTAAGGGCTAACTTGGAATTAAAGTATTCATAAGAGAAAACTTTTCAAATTCCAAAACTTGAGGGCAAGTTTTGAAACTATTCAAAACTAATTAATTCCATAACTTATGTGTTTAAAGTAGTTTTAATTAAAAAAAACTCTTCAAGTTCCATAACTTGAGGACAAGTTATGGAAGACTTTAAACTAATAAAAGAATGTAACTTTTCTTTATTTTGTAATTTATGGAATTAATTAAGGTTACACATTTTATTACTTAATGAAGTGACTCTTGAACCTCCATAACTTGAGGACAAGACTCTTCATTTTTGTAACCATTACCAACTTTTATGAGTTTTATGAAACTTAAATGTGACTTTTCATATAACTTGAGGACAAGTTACAAAAACACATTTTAGAATCAACTCTTAGATTAAAATGGATTGAAAACACATAATCAATTAACTTTTCTATTAATCTAAGCAACTCATAAGAACAAGATAATTTAATCAAACTTTTTCATGTAATTAGCCTAATCACTAAACTAATACAAAACATGAATCTATTGACAATTATCTTTGAAATTGGATTAGTATGAACATTACCACATAAAAAACAGGATTATAGGTTCAAAAACAGCTTATGGTAATGTTCCTAGTCCATTTCTAGCCAAAAAACTCGAAGATATGCTGTCAGGGGCTCCTACTCGTCGAGTGTATCAACCTACTCGTCGAGTAGGATGATTTTCTTCATGGACTCGACGAGTTCATCAGTGGACTCGGCGAGTCCAGTGCCCAGAATGCCCGAAATTCGACTTTTTCAGCATTTTTCAGCAATTTGCATCAAGTATAATTGAAAACAAACCTGGCTCTGATACCACTGATGGGTTTTGAGCATTCTAACACTCCTAAGTGTACATGCAACCCTAAATACCTTGGATCTATGTTTTCTCTATTATACATGCAAATATGATTATCCAAGGTATTATCCTAACTAGCATACCAAAACATTGATACTAGGATACTAAAATAGATAGAATACATACCTTGTTGTTGTTGCTTAACTCCATGAAGCTTGAGAGCCTAGTGCCCCAAGTGTGACACCTCAAATGGTTCACACAACATCATGAACTCTTGGAATAACCATGAGAAGAAGACATACATGTTCAAATCGGCTAGCCCTCAAAATATGTATCACTAGTACCAATTTCTTGAACTAAAGGGGTTCTTATATAGTGTGGCTATTAGGGTTACACCATGTAACTCATGACTTTACCCATTCCTTATGCTCCATGGGTTTTAACCTCCATGGAGTATCCATGGATCACCACATGGGTTAAACCCAACATAAAGGAATCTTGGATCATAAGCCCACATATATAAGAATGAATGATTTACACAATCAATCCCCATATATTTAATTAGTCTCTTTTTGATCACTAAATTAAGTCCAAATTAATTCTTGATCAATACTAATTAAATAACATGATTTCATATTAATATATTAGAACTTATAATATATTAATATGTCACAAAATGTCTTTTCCTCATAAACGGTCTATCCAAATGTGCTGATGCCATGCAACCCAAATGGACCATGCCGAGTCGGGTCAAGTACATACCAATTATAGTTATGGACTTAGACACTAATCCAACAATTAGACCATAAATGATAGTCATAGTCCCAATATTTCATGATCTACAACTAGAACAATCAAAATTTCAACAATGGAAGAAACCAAGACTAGCGGTTGCTTTGGCAACCAAGGAGGAAAATGCATAGGGTGAATCCAAACAATGTATTTAATAATCAAGGCTTTAATGACAGATACCACAATGAAGGTAATTAAAACGAATTTCTTAAACTTATGTTTCCACAACCATATAGACAATTTATGTCTTCTTACTTCAAATCGGGAGAATATGATGATGTTTCACCTATCGTCTTCTTAGAAGGAGTAGAGCACCATGCGGAAATTAGACCACAAATGATAGGCATGGTCCTCAGCTTCAGAGGGAATAAATTTGATGACCCTTATAATCATATTTATGATTTCCTTATAATTCCTAAAGCTAATATACCACAAGCAACTAATGAGAGTATTTCAACTCCACTTATTTCTAATCACCTTAAAATAAAATGAAAACTACTGGTTCACATCACTTGCTCCCAGTGGTATTATTACTTGGGAACAATTGAAAGCTAAATGTTTATAAGGGTTTTATCCTGCAAGTAAAAAATAAAAAATATGAAAGGTCATCCAAGATTTTACACAAAAACCCTATAACATCAGTTGTGATTGTTTTATTATGGAGTCAATAACACAAACCAATAAATGATAAATATATTATCTATTGACACTATTATGATGCAAGACAGGGAAGTAGCTTGATGATTTTTGGAGCGATTGAGTAATGACTCGAAAACTAATTACCCAACTAAGAAATAAGACATTCTGATTCCAACAATTGCTTCAATATGACTAGACAAGGCTTGGAAGAAAGAGGTCAAATGTGATATTAGTTCATTAAATAATAAATTAAACATACTACTTTCTAGCATATGCAAAGAGAAATGTGTTTGGGTTATGCAAAGAAAAAAGGTTTGTGTAATTTGTGGAGATTCGGGGCATATCGTGGATGAAGACATCGAGATTCAGGAGGAAAAACATCAAGTACATAGATATTGTCTATTTCAAAATTTCCCTAAACCATTGAACAAACCAATCAATCAAGGATACTACAACAATCAGAACGATTACAACAATAACTGCTAAGGGAACTTCTAAAACCAACATCAACAAAGACAATCCTAACAGTCGAATTACAATTACGAGGTAGTGTTATCAACTAGGAGCATTTGAACAACAAAATATTAGACAAGATCATCGACGTTATCACTCAAACATACCACAAGCTAATATAAATTCAAATTCCATATTTGCCATCGAAAAACAAATTGTTCATCTTGCAGAGTGAAAATGAAAATGAGAAGATGGAAAGTTTACAAAAACCATTGTAGTAAACCCATATCACAACCAATGATTCCAAACTATCATCGAGTGGATGAGGTGATAACTTTACATAGTGAAACGGGGATAATTTTTGATAAAAAAGAAGAGTTAGGGAAAAGTTCAAATTCTAAAAAATCAAAAGGTGTTTGGGGCATGCAAAGAAAAAATGTTTGTGTAATTTGTGGAGATTCGGGGCATATCGTGGATGAATACATTGAGAGTCAAGAGGGAATGCATCAAGTACATGAATATTTTCTAATTCAAAATATCCCTAAACCATTCAAAAGACCAATCAATCAAGGAAACTACAACAATCAGGACGATTACAACAACAAAAACAACAACAACTGCTAAGGGAACTTCTAAACCAACATCAATAAAGACAGTTCCAATAGTCGATTTACAACTACGAGGTAGTTTTATCAAATAAGGAGGGTTTAAACAACAAAATATTAGACAAGATCATCGACGTTATCACTCAAACACACCATAAATCTAATATAAATTCAAATTCCATATTTACCATCAAAAAACAAGTTGTTCATCTTGCAAAGTGAAAATGAAAAAGAGAAGAAGGAAAGTTTCCAAGAACCATTATAGTAAACCCATATCACAACCAATGATTCCAAATTATCATCGGGTGGATGAGGTGATAACTTTACATAGTGAAAAGGGGGTAATTTTTGATAAAAAGGAAGAGTTAGGAAAAAGTTCAAATTCTAAAAAATTAAAAGGTGTTTGGGTTATGCAAAGAAGATGGTTTGTGTAGTTTGTGGAGATTTAGGGTATATCGTGGATGAATACATCGAGAGTCAAGAGGAAATGCATCAAGTAAATGAATATTATCTATTTCAAAATATCCCTAAACCATTCAACATACCAATCAATCAAGGAAACTACAACAATCAAGACGATTACAACAACAAAAACAACAACAACAACTGCTAAGGGAACTTCTAAAACCAACATCAACAAAGACAGTTCCAATAGTAGAATTACAACTATGAGGTAGGGTTATCAAATAAGGAGTATGTGAACAACATAATATTAGAAAGGATCATCGATGTTATCACACAAACATACCATAAAGCTAATATAAATTCAAATTCCATATTTGCCATCAAAAAACAAATAGTTCATCTTGCAGAGTGAAAATGAAAAAGAGAAGAAGGAAAGTTTCCAAGAACCACTATAGTAAACCCATATCACAACCAATGATTCCAAACTATCATCGAGTGGATGAGGTGATAACTTTACAAAGTGAAACGGGGGTATTTTTGATAAAAAAGCAGAGCTAGGTAAAAGTTCAAATTCTAAAAAATCAAAAGGTGTTAAGGGTAAAAACAATCCTAAATTTGGGGAGCATGAAGTGAGGCTAATACGACGCCATACCCTTCGACTTTAGAAAAGCCGCAATTGTTTTCTTTTGGAAAGACAATGCCACAAAAGGGAGACATGTGAGATTTATTTAGTCAAGTAAAAAATCAATGTCCCATTAATTAAATTTATTAAGGACGTTCCACCATATGCTAGTTTTTTAACAGATTTATTTCTTAAAAAGTACAAACTTCAATCGAACTTCCTTAAAAAGGTTAACTTGACTGGACATGCTAGATCCATCATCTCTAGTTCTCTTCTACCAAAGATGAAAGATCATGTAGCGCTACTTATTTATGTTACCTTACGTAACATTAACATTAAAAAGGAATTCCTTGAACTCGAGGTTATTATTAATATACTTTGGGGAAATTTATTTTGATCAATATGACTTAGGCACTTTAGAAAAAACTGACATAGTTTTTTTCAACTGGCCAATAAGTTAAGTAACTCACCTAGAGGTGTATTAGACTATCTTATGATCAGTTTGAGGACTTCTATTACCATGTTGACTTTCTTGTACTATACATTGAGATCATTCATAAAGAAATTCAACAAACTACTGTGTTGTGTCGCTCATTTTTGGCAACATTGAATGAATAAACTAATTAGCAAATGGGTGCCATGGATACTTCTTTCAAAACTAGGAAACTCAGGTTGAATTTTTTTAGTACTTTTCCTAACTCACCATCAGATTACAAGTGTTATCGAGTGGATGCGGTTGATCACTTAGTGGACAAATTTAATTCCAAAACTTTACACTCCGAAATGTTGGATGGTTTTCTCTCTCATGGTAGTGAGGAGGAGCTGGAATTAGAAGACATCGAATGATTAAGGAAGCGTTCATAAGTACCATATATTAAGGGAGACCATTATGGATGTACGAAAATAAAAATCTCCTGACAAGCTTTTTGTTCATTTCTTCCCTGACAAGCTTTTTGTTCATTTCTTCGAAAATGCTTTGATGTATTTTCTGTAAAATACATTTCTTCATTTACACTAGTGATCTACATATATTAAAGGAGACCATTATGGATGCTTCGATGTATTTTCTTCGGCCAGAAAAGACCGATTTTGCTTCGCTTCTTAACAATATGATTTCCTTCGACGAAACCTAGTATTATTACCACTAGATTTTAGTCTAATATTTATTGCGACTAATTATTAGTCTAGATTCGTCATTAACTCAGGTTCTACTTCATGATCTATCAAGTAAGGATCAGCCAGGCAGGACAGTTCGGAGGCAGGACCATTTTGGCATATAGCTTTTCTGAAATCCAACAACCAAACCCAACGTGACCATTCTAGACACATCTCCCGTAAGTAGATCAATCAGTATAACGAATTTGAGTTGCTGATAAATCTTATTTATAGGTTCATAATAACGATATTATATTTAAATATAAACTATATTTAAAGTATGGTAGGCGTATCTCACTTACAAAGGGTTTTTATTAAAAACCAGGCTTCGCTGGAGCAGAGCTTCTAAACCGAAAAGATTTTTTTCTCGGAGCCTTCAGGAGCTCCAGGGCTTCCTTCTCGTGCTAGGGAGGTACCCTAGGCTTTGGGGGGTTTGGGGGGGGGGGGGGTGTGTTAGAGAGTGTATAGAGAGAGAAAGATATGGGAATTGGTGTGAGAAATGAGGCTGCCCCACACCTCTATTTATAGGCTGGAAATCTAATCAACTCATCGAGTTGGGCCTCCAACTCGTCGATTTGGGTGCCACATGTCACCATCTGGTGGCAAGACTTGGGGAGAAAGCAATGGCTCAGATCACGCCACGTCACCGCTTTCGCAGCAGCACACTGTCGACTTCTAAACCCAGTAACTTTCGCATACAAGCTCATTTTTCGATGTTATTTATATCCACGCGTAGGTATTGAAAAGATCTACAACTCTCCTTTTGACTCCATCGGTTAATTCTTGGTCGATTTTAAATTTAACAGTATGCGAATATTATACTGTTAAATGACCATGTAAAATTCATAACTTCTACATACAAACTCCGTTTTTGTCTGTCTTTTTATCGTTGAGTTTCTATTAATGATATCTTTAATTCTCATTTAGGTTGTGCTGGCCAAAAATCGATCGATCTAAAATTTGAATTCCGGACTGTGTACTGCTATGCCAAATCTTAGAAAAATCATAACTTCCTCATACGAAGTCAGATTTGGGCATTCTTTTTATGTTTGTTCTCGGTTTAACGTATACTACAAATTTCATTTAGATCTCCAAGGCTAAAAAGTAGTTTATCAAAAATTCACTTTTTACGAGTCCAGGTGTCGTGCCAGTTTTGCCGCAAAACTTCGACATGTCATAACTTCTTCGTTATAACTCGGATTTCAGCGTTCTTTATATGTACGGAACCCTTGTGACATATACTATAAATTGGTTAAGATTATTTATTCTAAATAATATTCTATTAAAAAGTAATTTTGACGCTTATTGTCTCTAAATTGACTAGCCCGAATCTGCAGGCGTTACATCTTATGAAGCATTTTGGTGTCTTTTTGTGTATTTTGAAGTGGTAGAAGGGGACTGAAGATTCATTCTTTGGAGAAGAGCTTAACGATCCAAATTTAGCTTCATCATTTCGTGACTTTTTAGGTATAAAGTCCATAACTTGTCAACTCCTTGTATAGATCTACCGTTGGGCTTGTTTATGGCTATTTTGGTCCCTTTTGGTTGGTCCTTGTGAGCTAAGGCCGTTTCAGAAGCTTAAGCTTTTAGATCTGGACATTTTATGGGTCCCTTATACATAACAATGCAAACTTTATGGTGTATAAGGACTCATGCATGTGTTAAGGCCCTTTGTTAAGATCTTTCGAGCTCTAGAGCCCCATTAAGCCATGCATGCATGTAAAGTTGCCAACTTTACGTGACAAATCATCTTTTGACACAAGATTTGAGAGTATGGAGTAGGGTATGAATGGATTAAGTGCTTATTGATGTGGGGTGGCCAACCAGGGAGTACGTTGGGCTTACAAGCTGGTATGCTGCACATACTAGCCCCAGAGCATGTACGCTAAGCGTATGAGCTGAGTATGCCCCACGTACTCAGCAGCAGGGCTGCAGAATTAGGCTTCTCAGTTTTGGGCCATGTGTGGACCTTAGGAGTTTAGGGCCCTGTTGGGCCATTAGATTTCTAGTTTGGACTCTTTTAATTGAAGGCCCATGAAGGGATTTAGGCCCAATTTGGAAGATTGGGTCGTAACTGGGCTTTGGGTGAGCATTTTTGGAATTGGGCCCTTTTTAGTAGTTGGTTTGGGATTTGGCCTTGGGCCATGTTAGGTAAAGGGTAAAGTGGTCTTTTACCCTAGTTGGGACTTTTAGTGTGAGTCGGGATCCAATTACTAATTGGACGTTATTTTATGATGATAGCGCGAGGATTTTCGGACCAGCAGTCAGAGATTTATCTGTGAGATTCAACAGTTTAAGGTGAGTCTTCCTAACCATGTTTAGCAGGTCGAAGACATGAATGCCGTCTATCACACCCCCAAACCAGAGCGGCAGAAACGTCCGGAGGAGGATGACTTCATGTTAAGTATCACAACACATGCCTTATAGTAATCATAGTACAACAACCATTGCATTTAATAAAAGTATAAGTTTTACATGTGTGTTCAATCATTGTATATTGACACCAAAATACATATATATATATAAACAAAAGACGCAACTCTAAACTGCTCTGTTTTTAAAAGCTTTGGAAGGTACCTGTTTATTTGTTTCCTGAGAATACAAGTATTTTGAAAAGAGAGTATCAACATTTAAGTTGAGTGAGTGCATAAGTATTTATGTTTAAAAGGTTTATAACTGATCCTTGCAGGAGAGAGTGTGTTCATTGTTCCAGAAAATCCTATATTTTCTGATGTAACTTAAAAGTAGTTTTAATCCCATAAAACCGTTTTGTGTGAGTATTATTGTACCATAAAAGGGTGTAACTTGGTTTCAGTAAAACTATAAAGTAGTATAACATAGTTATAACTATAAAGTAGTTTAACATAGCTTTAATTCAATAAAACTATAAAAAGAATGTTTTCTATATTGTTTATGTTTTCCAAGTTTTGTAATTGTACTTTTTGAAAACCCTGTAGAAGTGAGTATGCCTGACTTCACTAGTTGAAGTTGTAAATTGTAATATAATACTGTAAATCATATTATTGTAAAACCAGTACTTTGTATTCGTACTCTTAGGTTTAATTAAATTATACACTAATCGTATTTGTTCATATCTTTTTGGTGAGTTATTATAACCATACTATGACTAGCTGGCCTGGTATGACGCTTTGTAGGCATCAGAACTGTTGACGACTATTTTCACTCATAGGCATGCCTACCCGGCTGTAGCTAACAGTCTGAGTGTGGGATTGTCAATCCCGTATAGATCTATATTCGGAGATTCAGGTTATAATATCAGGACTTTAACTGTATTGCCTAAATGAATAAGCAACTAAACATTGTCTCACAAAAAGCATATTGACGATTACATATATAACAAATGATTAAAAGTCATTTTTAAACAAATGATAAACTGATAGTATGATCTTTCTCTGGTATTCTTGAATGTAAAGTATTTATACAAGAGTCATCTGTTAAACTTTGTATAACTAGTTCGTGATAATAGTTTAAGAGTTCCATAAATTATACCTATTATAATTTATATATGTTTTCTGTTTGATATGTAATATTCATGAAAGTATACCCTTTGCTCGACATGTTACAAAGGGAATATTAATTTGATTAAATTAACTTTTATATACATATATATATATATATATATATATAATTAAAATTTTAAATGACATTCGAACAAATAATTCTACTCTGAGCCCACATCAAAACAAGGAAAAGAGAAATAAAACGAATTATTAGTCCTAAGCACTTTAAATCTTATATATATATATATATATATATATATATATATATATATATATATATATATATATATGATTTTGGCAAAATATAAGTTAAAAGAGTTTATAAAATATTTTAAAAATTATTTGATTGTAAACACAATATTCTTGTGTTTAGACTTGTATTTCCCCCTTTAAAATAGTGAAAAATGGTAAAAATGCAGGGGTATGAACTCACCTGGTGAGTGGTGTTTCGGGTAGCGTTTCGTTTCTAGGAGGGATTTCTCTTGACGAAACTGAGAGTTTTTGATGAAAAATTGGGCTTCACTTGGGCAGAGTTTCGACTGGAAAAAGCTTGTTTTCTTGGAGGGGTTTGGGACTTCAGGACTTGCTTCAGGTGGTAAGGAGGTTTTGAATTTTGCAAACAAAACCCGGAGGCTTCGCATGCTATTTATAGGAGGCTGTGGCCTCGCATTACGCTGGGCGTACTTCTTGGTACGCTTAGCGTACTGCGGTATACATAAGTACGATGGGCATACTACCTTGTACGCTGGGCGTAATGGCTACGTGTCTCCTGTTCGGTTCCCGTGCCTCGAACGTGTCAAGTTGACTGTTACGTGTTGAAGCTAGTCCGAGTACGTTGGGCGTACTCTTGTGTACGCTGGGCGTACTTCGTGCGAGATACGTGTCCTATAATCGGGTTCCGAGCCTCGGATGTGTCAAGGCTACTTACACGCATCGGAGCTAGTCCGAGTACGCTGGGCGTACTCCTTTGCGAAATGAATTTTTCAAACTTCAAAAATTCATAACTTTTGCATATGAATTCCGTTTTTGACGTTCTTTATAACCCCGTGTAGGTGAGACTATGCTCTACAACTTTCGTTTAGACTCCGTTGGCTAATTTTGACTTTATTTTTAAAGTTATATTTTTAAAAGGCTGGGACTGTAAAAATCCGTTAAAATTTCATAACTTCTTTATCTAATATTCCTTTTCGTCTGTCTTTTTACCGTTGGATTTCTTTTGACAAGATCTTCGATTCTCGTTTAGGTTATTTTGGCCAAAAGTTTCTCGATCTAAATTTCGAGTTTCGGGCTGTGTACTGCTATGCCAAATCTTTGAAAATTCATAACTTCATCACACGAAGTCAGATTTGGATGTTCTTTTTATGTACGCTCTCGGTTTGATGTATTCTACAACTTTCATTTAGATCGTTAAAGGTAAAAAGTATTTTATCGAAGACTCACTTTTTACGTCATACAACTTTCATTTAGATTGGTCATAATTTCTTGGTTATAACTTGAATTTCAGTGTTCTTTATATTTTTGGAAACCTTGTTACGATCTCTACCATTTTATTCATCCCAAATACGATTATTGAATAATTTATTTTTGACGCTTATTTTCATTTCAATAAATTTCTATTTTTACCAGTGTTGTAAAAATCGATCTAGGCGGCCGATTAATCGGGGATTAATCGCTAGGCGGTCTTCAACTGAACAGGATTAAGGCTAATCGGTCGGCTTAATCGGTTTTGGTCAAAGGGGGTCAAAGTCGGAGCTAGGCGGTTCTAATCTGTCCTAGGCGGTGCTAATCGATCCTAGGCGGCCTAATCGGCCAAATTTTCAAAATTTTAATTATCAAACCAAAATTTTCAAATTTTCAAAAGTTCATCGTTTTTCAATGTTCAACTAATATATAAGATATACAAATACACAAATTTACTTCTTTTCTTAAGATATATTAAAATTTGAATAAATTTTCTTATTAATTGGATGATAAATTGTTGTGCTTGTTAAACTTATTATTAAACTTTTATGCTTATTTATTTATATTCTTACGATTAAAGTTAGATTTATAAATTTTTGAATAATTTTCTTAATAATTAATGGTCCCGATTAATCCCCCGATTTATCTCTGCCTAGCCGATTAATCGCTAGACCCCAGTCCACCGACTAGCTAACGTCTAACGTTTTCTACAACCTTGATTTTTACTATTTCAAAATAATTTACAATTTGACCTAAACTATTACATTGACTTGAAATATCGGGTTGTTACATTATCCCCCCGTTAGAGGGAATTTCGTACCGAAATTAAGACTATAAAGATACACATGGACTAGGGAAAAATATGTGGATACTTCTGTTTCATTTGATCCTCCCGTTTCCAAGTGAATTCAGGTCCCCGTTTTGCATTCCAGCGAACCTTCACTATTGGGATACGGATTTGCTTGGTTCTCTTTACTTCCTTGTCTAGGATTTCTACTGGTTCTTCCACGAAGTTGAGGTTCTCGTTAATCTCGATTTCATCGAGTCGGATAACAAGAGTCTCGTCGGATAAACACTTCTTTAGGTTTGACACGTGAAAAATAGGATGTATGTTACAAAGTTCTTGTGGTAGTTAGAGTTTGTAAGCTACTGGACCGATTCTTGCCAAAATTTCGAACGGTCCAATGTACCCTGGATTCAGTTTTCCACGCTTTCCAAAGCGTATCCTGCCCTTCCAGGGTGAAACCTTCAACATGACGCGGTCTCCAACCTGGAATTCCAAGGCTTTTCTCCTTTTGTCTGCGTAGCTTTTCTTTCTATCTCTGGATGCTTTAAGTCATTCTCGAATTTGTACTATCTTCTCAGTAGTTTCTTGAATGATTTCCGGACCAGTGAGAGTACTGTCAAGAATTTGACCTTTAGCCAGTTGCGTGTCACCCACTTCAACCCAGCACAGAGGTGATCTGCACTTGCGACCGTAAAGAGCTTCGAATGGAGCAACCTTAATGCCAGTATGATAAATGTTATTGTACGAGAACTCGACTAGTGGTAAATGAGTATCCCATGATTTACCAAAGTCGATAACACATGCTCTCAGCATGTCTTCTAACGTTTGAATCGTTCTCTCATTCTGTACGTCTGTCTGTGGATGGTAGGCTGTACTCATGTCCAACCTAGTTCCCATATATTTCTGTAGTGACTGCCTGAAACGTGAAGTGAATCTACTATCGCGGTCAGAGATAATAGATATTGGTACACCGTGCAGTCTAACTATCTCTTTGATGTATGTTCTAGTTAGCTTCTCCATATTGTCTGTTTCCTTTATTGGTAAAAAGTGAGCGGATTTGGTTAATCTATCGATGATTACCCAAATAGTATCATAACCACCAATTGTCTTAGGTAACTTAGTTATGAAATCCATTGTAATCCGCTCCCACTTCCATTCGGGGATTTTCGGTTGTTGTAGAAGGCCTGAAGGTTTTTGGTACTCTACCTTGACTTTGGCACAAGTAAGACATTTGCCCACAAAAGTAGCAATTTTAGCCTTCATGTTCGGCCACCAATAAAGTTTCTTAAGGTCCAGATACATTTTGTCTGAACCTGGGTGAATGGAGTATCGCGTTTTATGTGTTTCGTTCAGGACAACCTCTTTGTAACCACCGCACTTTGGTGTCCAGATCCGGTTCATGAGGTATCAAGCTCCATTACCTTTGATGTTAAAGTTTTTGTCCATTCCTCTTAAAGATTCACCTGCCACATTTTTGGGTTTTAAGGCCTCAAGTTGAGCCTCTTTGATCTGTGTCGACAGGTGTGAATGGATTGTCATGGTCAATGACTTTACTTGACGTCCTGAGTATTCTTTTCTGCTAAGGGCATCAGCTACTACATTGGCTTTACTAGGATGATAAGGAATTTTGCATTCGTAATCGTTTAGTAGCTCCACTCAACGTCGTTGTCTCATGTTCAGATCTTTTTGGTCGAAGATATGATGAAGAATCTTATGGTCAGTGAATATTGTGCATTTCGTGCCATATAGATAGTGTCTCCAGATCTTCAGAGAAAATATCACTGCTCCCAGTTCTAGGTCGTGAGTTGTATAGTTGACCTCATGTGTCTTAAGCTGGCTCGAGGCATAGGATATGACCTTTTCTCGCTGCATAAGAACACGGTCAAGCCCCTGGTTAGATGCATCGCAGTATACTACAAAATCTTCTGTCCCTTCTGGTAGAGACAAGATAGGTGCGCTGCACAGGGCTTGCTTCAACTTTAGGAACGCCGTTTCTTGTTATTCTCCCCAGCTAAAAGTTACACCCTTTTGTGTCAGGGTGATGAGTGGCTTAGCAATTCGGGAGAAATTCTGAATGAATCTGCGATAGTAGCCAGCAAGGCCTAAGAATTGTTGGAATTCTGTAGGCGTTTTGGGTGCTGACCAGTTCTCGATTGCCTTTATTTTGAAAGGGTCCACGTGTATTCCATCTTCACTGATCACGTGACCTAGGAAACCTACCTTCCTAATCCAAAATTCGTACTTTGAGAACTTCAAATATAGCTTCTCTGCCCTCAATGTTTGTAAGACTTGTCGGAGATGTTGGTTATGCTCCTCCTTACTTCGTGAGTAGATAAGGATATCATCTATGAAGACTATTATGAATTTGTCCAAGTAAGGACGACACACTCTGTTCATCAAGTCCATGATCACTGCAGGTGCATTCGTTAATCTGAAAGGCATCACTACAAACTCGTAGTGACCATAACGAGTTCGGAAGGCTGTTTTGGGAATATCATCCTCTAAAACTCGTAACTGGTGATACCCGGATCTTAACTCAATCTTTGAGAAGTAGTTTGCTCCTTTAATTTGATCGAACAAGTCATCAATACGAGGTAAAGGGTATCGATTCTTGATGGTAAGTTTATTTAGCTCGCGGTAGTCTATGCACATGCGGAAAGATCCCTCCTTCTTCTTCACGAACAAGACCGGTGCTCCCCAAGATGAGAAGCTTGGTCTAATAAAACCTTTGCTAAGTAGTTCGTTCAGTTGGCTAGATAGTTCCTGCATTTCTGATGGTGCAAGACGATAAGGTGATTTGGCTACTGGGGTAGCTCCAGGAATTAAGTCAATTCTGAATTTGACTTGTCTTTCAGGAGGAACTCCTGGAAGATCATCGAGAAAAATATCGGGGAAATTACAAACTTCGGGAATGCTCTCGAAGTCTTTTACTTCCTGATTCTTATCTACCACATGAGCTAGAAAAGTACAGTACTCCTTACGAAGATACTTTTGCGCCTTTATACAGGAAATGATTTGTAGGTTCACGTCGGATTTGTCACCGTAAATAATAAGAGTTTCGTTACTAGGCAGGTTAAGGCGAATGGCTTTCTCGTAACATAGGATATCGGCACGATTAAGACTTAACCAATCCATACCAATAATGACATCGAAACGTTTTATGGAGACCGGCATTAGGTTGAGTGGGAAGGAAAAGTTATTTAGAGTAAGGGTACATCCTATGTATATATTGTTAGTGTTTTCGGTTTTCCCGTTGGTCATTTCTATAGTGAAAGTATCTTTTAGTGGTTGGGAATCTTGTTTAAGTAGGTGTTCGAATTTTTGACTCACGAAGCTCTTCTCTGCACCACTATCAAATAGAATGCATGCATATGAATTGTTGAGAAGAAACGTACCTATGACCATAGTAGGATCTGCCACAACTTCTACGCGACCAATAGCTAGTATTCTTCCCACACCACCGACATTCTTCAGTTTTGGAGAATCCTTTTTGAAATGCCCAGTTTCACCGCATTCATAACATGCCCGGCCTACTCCAACGCCAGGAACTTGCGTGATTGGTTGCAGAGGAGATCTACAGAATTGGGCAATGTGCCCTTTTCTGTTGCAGTTTCTACATTGTATCTCACGGCAATTTCCATTATGATGGAAATTACACTTGTTGCACTTCAGTAATTTACCAGCATACTGCTTTGCTGGTGCAGGAGCAGCAAGAATAGCAATATGAACTGCTACTATATGTTCTTTCTTGGAAGGCTCTTGGGAATATTGACCCTTCCTTTTGTTCCATGGCTTCTTCTTGCTGTTGTTGTTGTTGTTGTTATTGTTTTTGTTGTTGTTGTTGTTGTTGTTGTTGTTGTTGTTGTTGTTGCCTTTGGGTTGTTCCGGAGCAACAGTTATGAAGCCCTAACGAACTCCATCATCTATTAGAGAATCTGCCAATTGTTTGGCACTATCGAAAGTAACAGGCTTAGAAGCTAACACAGTTCCTTGGATTTGAGGGGATAATCCCCAGATATACCTTTCTATTTTCTTGCACTCTAAAGAAACCATTCCAGGACATATGATCGCCAGATCGCTAAACCTATTAGTATAAGATACTATATCTGTACCAGTCATGGTAAGACCCCAAAGCTCTTGCTCGAGCTTTTGTACTTCACCCCTTCGGCAGTACTCCTGCATCATCATCGCTTTCAGATTCTCCCAGCTCATCGAGTTAGCCGCTGTTAGAGTCAGTGACTTTACATGGGCGTTCCACCATGTAAGAGCTTGATCGGAAAAAATGAAGGCAGCAAATTTCACCTTGCTACCTTCATGGCACGAGCAGATTTCAAAGACTGCTTCAATTTTCTCTATCCATTGAGTTAGAGCGAAGACTCCACCAGTCCCACTAAAGGTCCTAGGTTTGGCATTTGTGAAGTCCTTATATGTACACTCCTATGGGTGTCCATGACTTTCATTATGATTTAAAGGATGAACACCACTCCCAGATCCGCTGGAAGCATGAGTATTCATGTGTGTCATGGCAGCTGCCATAGCTGCAGTGATTGTTGCCTGGAACATAGCAGTACCAAATTGTGGAGGTGACGGCAGAGGTGGAGGTGGTGTTGGAGTTGTATTGACATTTACATGTATTGGATTTCTTCTTGGAGGCATCTTTCTGTCAAAGAATTAACAATGAATAGGTGATAAGTTTTTGATAATAATTGTAAGTCGGCTGTTAATAACTAAAAATAAAATTTTACTTTGCATTATGTCCGACTTTAAATGTGTTTTGCATTCAATTCATAATAATAGTTTATATTTAAAAAGATAAACTTATGAATTTCGATGTGATAACCAATGAAGTAAAATGCTAGTCAATTACTTTGATATATATTGATACATAATGTTACTGGAAAGTTTGACCTTGTTACTGGTCTAAAGTACATCAAAGTTTAAAGAAAACTTGACAGCATTACATTTCCCTGATTAATAGAGAAGTCTAACAACAGGGTTGGTTTATACATAGATAAGATTTGTATTAACATATATATTCGAAGTCCTAGTTTATATCAAAATTTGAAAGTAGTGTAAATGTTACTTGCGGCGAGAACTACGCCGAACACTGGACTCTGCTCCCTGGTGTTCCGTTTCCATTAAACGCCTTTCCAGGGAAATCTGATGCTCCCTTAGTGATCTTATTTCATCTTGGGCAGCATGCACTTGTCCTTGTAGTACTTCGGTGTGAGTTCGGGTTTGGTCATGAACTTCATCTAGACGACTTATATCAGCAGTGTTAATTTGGACAATTGCATTTACTTCAAGCATTCGGTTTATTGAAATCCGCGCCTGATCAGTTTGGTGAGCAATACGGTGTACTATGACAGGGAGAGCCCTGTCGGCTGAACCTCCTCAAGAGAGGTCATAAAAGCCTCTTTCCATCCCATAAGGAGGGCGTTGGCCTTGTTTTCGGCTCCAGTGGTGCAAGTATGCAGCCTATGCTGGTGTTGACCTTTGAAAATCTTGTCCTATTGCGGGGTGTTGGTTTGCTGGAGGGGGGTTGTATACTTCAGGTTCTGTGTCAGTGCCATCAGAATCTTCTTCTTCCTCTTCCTCTTCTTCCTCCATTGGTTCCTCTTCTTCTTCTACTATTTCTTCTGGATCCTCCTCCGGATCTTCTACTATCCATCCATTATTACCTTGGTTAGGAAA